>NC_090931.1:653568348-653887348 GCF_040938575.1 Ambystoma mexicanum | reverse complement strand
TTGTTTTCTTTCTATCTCTCTTCAAGAAACATGTGAAGACTTTTCTTTTTAATCTTTGTGAATAGTACCTTCATTTAAATTCACTGTCGTACCCTCGTCCCTCTTTCGTGCAGCGCTCTGAGGCCTACCGGCATGTAGCGCCTTACAAGAAATAAATAAATAAATAAATAAATGTACGGACCTTTGAAATGCTACCTTTCCTCAATGAGTCTCGCAGGAACGAGGGGCACATTTCCCCTTCTCGCCTCTTTCTATGGAGTTTTGTCGTTTCATTATGGGTAAGTGACCTTTCTAAACGCATTTTTTAGGAAGATATGTCTACATTCCTGTCTCTTTCAGGAGGCTTCTGCCAGGAAATATTTGGACGCATTACCCCATCTGAATTCCGGCTCAGGCGTGGCAGCTTGCCAGGGCAAGACACATGCCAGAGAGTTCACGGTTGTGTGTAGGAGTGCTTTGGGGTCCCACCAAAGGTATAGTAAACCTACTGAGAAATGCCCACTTGCCTCATTAATAGTATTACAGCCCTGCTGAGTAGATCTCATTGCAAGAAAAGCTGCCATGCTGAAAAGGTGCCCAATACCGCCTTAAAGGCTCCAACTAAGAAGGAGCAACAGTGCTGTAAAAAATGGCAGTTCTGGTGAGAAATGTTTGCCAAGTTCTGTTTAAAATGCATGCAGCACATTCAAATAATCCCAAGGGTGAAAAGAGAACATAGTGCATGCTCTGGCAAATCCTTGCACTCTGTGTTAAGACTACCATTCTCTTGCACACAATAATCGCAAAAGTACTATCAAGACTAGACTACACCCTACCCTACCTCGTAAGGCCTCCCCGATTTCCTCCTGGACTGCCTTTAGGCACTGATGGAAATGCAGAAGAAAATTACTTTGGGAACTCTCTCCACCTTGGCGGGGGCTGGGGCTGGGCGGAGGAGAGGGCATGGCTCATGGGCGTGGCCCCAGGCCAAGCCGCACAAAACAGTATATCAATTCATGGAACCAAAGCCTCGCGATTTGAGATATCGATTCAGCAAGAAACCTTTTTGAGCGAGTAATGGAAAATGGACTCTGCTCTTTTCATTTGTCACACTACTCGCCCTAACGAAAAATATCTATAAATTGCAAGACATATATACCAATTTGGACAGCTTCTGAACAGGATGTGAGGCTTTGGTTTCTGCATTCAGTCCCGCCTACCAAGCCTTCTGAAGCACGGCTGCTTGTGTGTGAGAACTTGCTTTGGGAACAGATGTGGGAGTAAAGCTCTGTGAAGTGACCTGGTTCTCTGGTCAAGAAGACACAAGCTGGACTCCACAGGTAAGTTACAGGGGTGTCTTTATTCCAGTTTGGTAGTGCACTTGTACGTCTAGGTGTAGCCCACACACAACCACTGGCCTATCCACACACCAGCCAGCTCCTATCCAACTGGCACTAAGAGGACACTCCCTCAATCACCAACCAGCATTCCATTGCAACATTCCACGCACACATTCTATGCCCGGCAAGCACATTAGTAAATTTCTACCTTTGTACACCAACAAATCAGTATTACCATCTGCCCCTGCATGCCTAACTCAACAATGTGACAATCCAACTAGCACCGCCAGGAACACTTAAAATGCAAAACACACCATAACACACACACCAAACTGGAAAACAGTGTGGTCCCACAATAACCACACCCAAAACCGTGAGCAGGAGCAAGCCGCATGGAAACAACACAACCGATGCTGCACACATGCAAATAGCCTGACGATCTCAATGTTAAACTAACAGCAACTGGCTGCCACATCACGACCCGCATGATTATTGCCTAACAGATGAATTGTGGCCCATACACTGATAGCAAACATAAAGTGTTACCAATCCTGACAAAACACCTGTAAAGGCCCTATTTATCAGAATATAGCACTAAAAACACAACCACTGCAAACTAATCATGGTGCTAAATCAAACCCAAAACGGCTGATACCAAAAACATAACCGCCACACATGGTAACCTCCATTCCCACAAATGTAACCAAAAGTTAACCGACCAAAGAAACCTATATAACTGTGACAGTTAACAGCCTAACAAACCTCCATATCTGTAACCAAGAGTGGACCACTAAAGAACCTACATAACTGTAACCAAGAGTGGACCCCTAAAGTTCCTCCATAACTGTAAACAATGGTTAACCGCCTTAAGATCCTACATGACTGTAACCAACTGTTAACCAACTAAAGAACAAACAACTGTAACAAACAGTTAAAAAACGTAATACTACCAAAAATAAGCAACGTTTGTGCCACCCGGCGCTCAGAAAACAAAGACAAGCTCCGCAGCCATCACCCAACCTACACATTCAATACATGACTGACAAAACATGACAACAACAAACTACAGCAAACAAATCAAAATGACAATGAAGATACTACCCCGCAACCAGGAGTCCAAATGCCACAGACCTTATTCCAGAAGAAAATTGGATGACTGTGGACCTCCCTGCACCCTGAAGTCCAAATGCCCAAAACCTTGACATAAATACACCCAACCTTATTCCAGTAAAACAACTGGATGACAACGGACCTCCCAGGATCCTCAAGTCCAAATGCCCCAAAACTTGACATTAATACAACCCAGTAAAAACATACAACCAGTGAAAACTGGATACCAGCAGACCTCCTCGCTCCCACATGTTCACAAATGGATGTGCCCTGCACACTAATGACCCAAACTGACCAATGTGAAATGTCAATAACCATGTGACTTGTGATGCCCATCATAGCCACAATAGAAATGAACCCAAACTTAAACATTGGGGCTTTGTGGTAGGTCAGAAGAAGCAGACAGGCTAGTTTTTGTCAGATGCACCAAGTGGTGTATTGAAATTACACGAAAGTGGTCAATCTATCCCTGTTCTGTGGGTTTCCCTATCTAACAAAACTAACTGGTGTGTTCGGCATCAGTAGTGAAGTCCAAAAAGTAAACAGCCTGTCCTCTGTCTCAAAACTGATCTATTCTGGCCCTACCACTAAAGAAAGAAACTACAAAAGTCCAGGAGAATGACTCTCTTCTCCTGTATAGGCTTTTTCGGCCCTAACATGATTTTCAAATAGTACTTGGCTATCTCTTGGATTAATTCCTTTAGTTCTTCTCTGGGACTCCTCCACCCTCCAGGCGCCCCTGTTCCTTTTAGAGATGACCCTGTTCTCCTTACAATATTTGCATGTTCACCACTTTGGGCTACTTCCTCTTGAAATGTCGCTATACAGTTCCCTTTTTCAACTCTTTAAAGGAATCCAAATGTCTCTCCACTTGATGTTGACTTTCTGTTTTCCCTTGCTTCCTTATTTCCCCCACAATAATGTGTTTTACACAAGTCGTCTCTTGCCCTTTATACATACATGCTTGCAGTGTCACTGGGACGAGTAGGCTGGGTCCTGTATAGTTATTCTTACTCTTACAAGCACTTCTTGTGTCACTAGAACAAGTAGGCTGAGTCCCACAGTTATTCTTACTCTTACAAGCACTTGCTCTGTCACTGGTATGAGAAGGCTGCGTCCCGTAGTTATTTTCACACTTATAAACACTTCTTGTGTCACTAGGACGAGTAGCCGGAGTCCCGTAGTTAGTCTCACACCTACAAACACTCTGTGTGTCATTGGGATGAGTAGGCTCAGTCCCACAGTTATTCTTCCTCTTACAAGCACTTGTTGTGTCACTGGAATGAGAAGGTTGAGTCCCATAGTTATTCTCACACCTATAAACACTTCTTGTGTCACTGCGACAAGTAGGCTGGGTCCCGCAGTTATTCTGGTACTAGCATACTTTATCGAAAATGATTTGACCTTTTCAATTTGAGCAAATTATTTTGATCGGTTCTTTTAGGGACAATTTGGTGAAATGAAATGAAATATATATATATGGGATACATTACTCACCGTAATGGTATTTCTGATGCTTGTATCTGCTTAGTCTCACATGTTGTGCATAGGCCGACATATAGTGGAAGCTGCAGAGTATTACAGTTTGTTTTTCGAAACTCAAAAATGGGCTTCAACCTAGGGCGTGCCAGTAACGACCCAAAGAACGTTGGTCAGAAATGAAAAGGTTAAATGTTATTCTAACACCTATAAACACTTTGTGTGTCATTGGGACGAGTAGGCAGAGTCACAAAGTTATTCTTACTCTTACAAGAACTTCTTGTGTCACTGGGACAAGTAGGCAGGGTCCCTTAGTTATTCTCTCTACGGGTCTTGAAATAGGAGACTGACAAACAGGTGGCATATTTTTAGTCATACACTTTTATTGTGCCAAAGTAAAACGGAAAGCCCTACCTGTCCCTGTTACTAAGAGGGGTTTCACTGTCTCAACTAAATACTAAGGACTCTGTCAGGATGTCCGTCAAAACAAAGTAGTCCACTGTCGTGTGACAAAACCTATTTTCCTTCCCTTACATTCTAAATGAAAACTACATAAAGTGGAACTTGTGTGTGTCATCCAGAAGAATGGCTTTGTTCTGGAACACACACAAGTTCACTTTCAGGTGATGAAAAGGAGAAGTTCTTCCAAAAAGGTCAAAACCAAAAAGTCTCAAAAGCTTTCTGGGCCTTTCACAATGTTCATCAACACCAGAGCGGAATGACTCCTTCCCCCCAGCCTTTCTCAGGTGCTTGACAATGCCAAGAGAAGGACTCCCTTTTCTTGACTTCTTTCACAATGTTCTTCAAGCACCAGGGGCAATGACTCTCTTCCCCTGCTCCTCTCTTAGGCTCTTCACAATGCCAAGAGAATGACTCCCTTCTCTTGGCTTTTCGCACAACGTTCCCAATACCAGGCGGTATAACTCTATCACGCTTTGGGTCCCAGACCCTGTTATTCCTTCTGAACAGACTTGGTATACTCCCCTGCCAAGTACTGTGTTGTTGGGGATGAATAGCTACTTGATTTTCACAATTTCTATTGAGGTCCCAGACCCTGGTTTCTCTCTCTGCACTGACTTGGTACATTTTCCTGCGTAGTACTGCGTTTAATTTCTTACTTTACTATTTCTGTTCGGGGCCCCGACCCTGGTTTCTCTTCTCAATGGACGTGGGACATTCATCTGCCAGGTACTGTCACGAAGGAGCAGGTATTTCGATTCATTATACCCATACTCCGTCGTCACCTCCCGTGTTAGCTTGCCCCTGGTGGCCCCTGAGCATTGCCAGTTACGTTCAGTGTTTGCCGGGTGCTCAGCCGACAGTTGCCGGTCTCCTTTTCTGCTGTTCCTTAGTGTGACATCTCCGCTTCACGTTGCCTGTTCTTTCCGATTATCAGGCTCCGTTTCATTCTGGATGGTGCCGGCGTTACTGTCACTCGCCACAGCATTATGGCACAGCTTCCCTTTCACTGCCGGACTTCAGCTGTGCCTTTGGGAAAAGGAGTCCAAGCATTCCTGCAATACCGGGAGCGGACTGCTCTCGGCTCTCCGTTTGTCTCGCCAGTTCTCCTTTGCACTTCCTGGGTTTCTCACCGTCTTGTAGCGATTGGCTGCTGCTTCTTCCTTTTCTTCTGTTGTCCTCCCTTAGTTTTTATACTCTTACAATGTCCACCTAGACTGGGATGCTCACTTTGGTTCCACGGAGCACTCTTCATGACTCTGCACATCTTCGTTGTCCCAGTATAATTATGATCATTCTCTATTGGATTTGCTGGACTCTTCAGGCAAGTGGTCCCTACTCTTCCTCGTCTCAGTTGTCCTCACAACGGTTTGACTATCTACTTTACACAAGTATATGGAAGTGTGAGGGACTTGTCTATTGTGTCCACGGAATGAAGATGAGGGAAGTTGGGATGTAGTATGGGCACACTGCCTTGTCCCAGAGAAGTCCTCCCTAGTCCCATGGGGGGATCCTTCCCCATGAGATCCTCCTGCTGAGTACAACCATAGTGGGTCTATCGGCTAGCGGCCTCACCTCTGTGGCCTCATGGGAAGGGGCTCCCCATAGGGGAGAAGGGACAACATCCGAGGATTTGTCACATATCCCACTTATAAACACTTATTGTGTCACTGGGACGAGTAGGATGAGTGCGTCCCTGCTCCCTGTATCCCTCTGTAGGTCTCCTGCCTCCCCCGTTAACTTTTTGCTCACGGTCTAGCATCACCGGATCTCTCTTCGGCATCAGAACAACTCTCGGCATCGGAACAACCTCAGAGGTCACGCCGGCTCTTCTTGGTTCTTTGGTGTAGCTCCGCGTAACTATGACTTCAGTAATCTTTGTGCCGTTTCTGGACTAAACAGTTGACCTTTCCCAGGTCACACCACACACCACTTGGTCTTCCTTTCTTCATGGTTCTCTTCCCCTGTACCACACAGATCTCTGGTTTCCCCATGCCTCGTCGGTACGTCCACTAGCCAGGTCCTCACGACTAGGGCTCTCCCGGTCCTCAGCAGGCAGCTCCCAGCTCTTCCCAGGTTTGAACTTCCCGGGCTTCACTTTCTATCTTCAGTCCTCCACTTTTTATATCCAAGCACTGTGTCCTCTCCAGCGTAAAAACAAATAATTTTCTCTCTCTTTGATGAGTAATCTCTTTAACTCATCTGGGCTCCTTCGTCACAGTTGGATTAACTTTAGAGCATAGATTAATTACTCGCCCTTCTCTCTTCTTTGTCTCAGTGGTTTTGTCAGACGTGTCTTCAAAATGAATGTTATGACTAACATTACAATAACAAACAGTAGTTTGTTCTGATGTATTTCTCTGAAGCATAGATATTATTGACGGGGTAACAGAGATGGTTTTAGGGAGCTCCTTAACGGAATGGGAGTTCTTATCCTCAGAAGGGGAGTCTCTCTCTGTGATGTCCTGCTGACCGACACCACTAGAGGGAATGTTAAATAGCGGGCTCACCTCCCTAGCCTCACAAGAAAAGGCTCCCCTATGGGGAGAAATGACAAAACCCTGCGATTCGTCAGAGGTCACCACAAATACACAACAGCTTATTGAAAACACTGACCCTGGAAACACTTGAATTGACTCACAGTTATTCCTCATCACGTATGGGCATCCTCCTGATCTTCCGATAAAAATCGCAAAGATCAGGGTTCAGATCCTTCAAATTGCTGACAAACCTTTTGCAAGAAAAACATAGGTATGGTTCTCCCAAATTGTTTCTGATGCCCACACCACACCCTTGAGACATCTTTCCTTCCTTTCCCTCTGTCATATTCTTCCTTGACACGTGACCCGTTACTCAACGTGGCAGCAAACGTTGCCCTTCCCAATCCCGTTCCTCCAAAAGACTGCTTGAGATCCTCCACACTTAAAACACCATCAGACAACTCTATAGGAAGCCCACAGTCTCTCGGTTGTCCTCCACCATCCATAGACACCGAATCAACATGCTGAACACTGCGTTCCAAGCTACACTCAGTGGGTGGTGCGCTCGGTGATGTCACCAAGAACACCCCATCCACTGTCAAAGACTGACCTCCTTGACACTCCGTTGCTCCCCGCAGGTGCCCCTGCCAACCAGCGGGAACGCCTGTCATCCAGACCGATGGGATCACGGCACTCTCCACTGAACACCAGGTTGTGTCCCTACGCCGGAATGAAACCCCAGATGTCACCGCTACTGCCATGTGCCACTGCTGTTCCCGTTGTCATGCTACCACCCTTGGAGCTCCTAGGACTTTCAGAGCCTGCAAGCTCCAGGGGCAACTACGGCATTCGGACGGTCCCTGACCCGCTTGCTGGCACTTACTTGGTGTGTGAATGGATGATCATTGGCTCAGTGACTGGGTGATGACTGACGCTGCTAACCTGCGCAGCTTACCTGTATTGCACTCGTGGGTTCGGATCCCATCCTCGTCGCCAGTGAAGTGACCTGGGTCTGTTCAAGCAGACACAGACTGGACTCCATGGGTAAGTTAGACAGGTGTTTTTAATTCCAGTTCAGTAGTACTCCTGCAAGTCTAAGTGTAGCCCACACAACCACTGGCCCATCCACACACTAGCCAGCTCCCATTCAACTGACACTAAGAGAACACTCATTCAATCCCCAACCCGCATTCTACGCACACATTCTATGCCCTGGCCAGCACATTAGTACATCCTGGCAAGACAAACTTTGCCAGAGCTCTGCTCCATCATATTTTAGGCTCAGTTTCTAGTTTTCCTTTAGAGAGCCCAAAGTGCTGCAGTATGACTACTATTAAGACTAACGATGGGAATAGTTGCAGTCGCACGTGATTGGCAGATGTATTGTTGCTGCCAGTGAACAGCTGGCAGGCTCCATGTTGCATAGAAAAGAAGGCAAAGCGAATTAGGAATGAGAAATTGAGCTGCGGCCAGCTAAGGACAATCAAGTGTGCTGCTGAACTGACAGGTTAGTCTGCAGACGGGCAGAGAGCTGTTTACTCACTCAGTTTACCCTGGAAGCTGGCTTTGTGAAAGGAAGGAAGCCACATGAGCCGAGAGCAGGCCTGGCTGAAGATGTGTGGATTCCCATTTCAACATGATGGTTCCCCCTTCCCTCCTATGCTTAAAGTAAAAATTGTCTGAGGCACCGGTGGGGTGCATACATTACAATTGAGGCAGAGATAAGATTAATAGCCGCCGAATATCATGAGATGGCTAGCCAGCAGGAAGCTTAAACACCAAATGCCCACTGAAAAGCTATCAATAATTTGTTGTCATAAAGGGGCTGGGGTGGAGGAACCAGTGTTAAAAGGCTATGAGCTGATAGCACCTCTGTATACCCTGAGGGAAGTGACAGCTGGAAGGGCTCCAGCAAATGCAGCTAGTAAGGCGAACACAGCAAAGTGCACATTTAAGGCCCCTGAACTAAATATATAAAGGAATGTATTGCAAGACTGCTATCTGGCAACATGGGGGCATTTGCTGGGGGCCCCCCTCAGGATCAAGGCCCCTTTCATTTGAAAAAGTTGAAAGGCCCCGATGCTGTCCCTGGCCTGCAGGAGGAACTCGCGAAATCCAATTGCGGATGAAGTAATCAGAGGGACTAGAGTAACCAATAGAGAGAAGCTGATGACTCAGACACAGTATCCATGAGAGAGGGCGTGGTGAGCAGACAGATGCAGAGTGGCAAAGCCAAAGCGGCAGGCTGTAGGAATTTTCATCTGGGTGGGGCAGGTTTGTGATCCGTAGGGCCCAATTTCCATTGGGTGTGGGTGTAGGAGTACCCTAAACACAGTGCTGGCATTAATCCAGATTTGTGATCCAGCAAAAAATGGCTTCCCAGATCCAGAAAAACATTGGCGCTGCTCTATAAAACGCAGTACAGAGGAAAAGAGAAACAAGGAAAATAGTGTTGCAACATCAATCTACATATCCCCCCTTGCCATCTGCTCTCCCCTTTCTAAAATATATTCACTTCTTCACCTTTCACACCCCAGTCACCATCGATCAGCTCCCCATGACCACCATTCCCATTTACCTCCACTCCCACCTACCCCCAAAAAAAGAAAATGTCTTTCTTGGCCTTTAGGCGATTCTTCCTCCTCCTCTGCGAGCGCTGAGCAGTGATTACCCGCAGGCTCTGAACGTCCCGCTCAACAAGGCCACCCTGAACACTGCGGCTAGACCCCGCAGGCCCCGGAGGAGGGGCTTGTGGTCCTGCCATCATATTGTGAAAGACAGCCCCCCTCCCCTCCAGAATACTGAAGCAAGGAATAAGACATTTTGGGCCTGATTCATGGAACGTTCTCCTATGGGATTGCACCATTATAAAAACACTTCCATGAATCAGGCCCTTTGTTTCTTACAAAATGACATTTGAAGCACAACATTTTATTTTGTTGTTGCATTTTTGCTGAACACTTTAATTGGGTTGAGTGCACGAGGAAATGCTAGTATGCAGGAGAGAGAGCCAGGGTGGAAGGAGTGGAATCGGTTGAGGGGTTTCGGACTTCCTGGTACCACACCCGGTGGGACCTGGCAGGGAGGAGGGGCCTGTGCTGTCCTGGTATGCCTTTGTATATCATTTCCTTGATGCCTACTGATCACATACTGGTTATAATATACAATTGTCCGTGATGGCTTTTTGTTTGATATGTTTCCTTTGAGTTGCTATTGAATTTCACAATTTTGTTCAATAAATGTGGCCTAATATTTTCTAAGAAAGATGTGTGTGTGCTCTTAGCTTGTCCCGACACATGCACTGTCCATTAAACCACGAGTGAGACTTTTTTGAAATAGCTCATACTGTGAACTGAATAACATCTAGGGGCGCCTAATTGTGGCAGGTAAGGGAGTGTGATTAAATGATTTGCCCAGGAGCACACACTTTGGTTAAGTGGTAAAGCCAGCTCCTGAGTCTAGCCTGAAATTCAGATACTTGATCATGCATCTTCCAAGCTCAAGTTGGTACAAATATGTGTTGAAGTTCGGTTCTGAATACCTAAAATAATACTCAATTTTATACAGATTACTTTAAAAAGTCACATGATAAACGAACGTGACAATGTGTATATCATTGTAGAAACGTGTTGATGAAAGAGTGAGGGAGTCATTTTGAATCCTAAATGACACATGGGGGACCACTCCTGTTTTCAGTTTTTTTTTACAAAAGGGCCCCTCCAAGTAATTTTTATTGTTTCCGCCAAGTACTGGTAAAGAGTAAAACATTGGCAAATATCAACTTTGATCTTTACTTTTGCACTGTGTGTCTGATAACGTGTAAATCCATCCTACAGTTAACGATTGTGGGAGCCATTCACAATGGTTTCTTTTGGAATCTGCCTGCTTTTATCAGGGTGTAAAAGTCAGGCAGATTCCACCCCAATCCTGTGCTCTCATGGCTGCGGGGCAGAGATCATTGTACAAGGCAAGTAAACATATCCTTTCCAGGCCTCCTGCAGTGCAGCCCCTCAGAATGCTAATCTCTGATGATGCTGCTGCTGCTGCACGTTTAGAGCGAAAAGTCCCCACAACCTAACGTCCCCACTCTGGTACCACTGTCAAGGCCTCCTTTCGAGGGCTCGTAAAGCGGTGAGAGTAGGAGAACTGTCCGGAGCACACAACAGTGCTGATAGTTTTACAGACCAGAGGGAGGAGAACAACAAAGCACCAAGAGTGAGGAAGACCCAGTGAGAGCATCAGCCAAGTGATGGAAAGGCAGGAGACTTGAGCACTGAGAGAAGGGGGGAAGCAATCAAAGGAGTGCATGTTGGGAGCTGTAGTCCAGATGCTCTCCAATGCGGCACAAGAGGCGCAGAGAGACAGCAAATGACCAGGACCAGACAGAGATTAACTAAAGAAGTGCATGTTGTGCGGTATGATAGTATGATAGGTTATTTATAACGCACTTAATACCCAGAGGTTTCTAAGCACAGACCCGGGGATCGAACCTGTGTTGCTCCTCGTCGTCTTGCTTCCAAGGCGAATGCGTTGCCACTGAGCTATCCTCCCAGTAGAATCCTGACGGCAAGAGCGTTGCTAGGTCTGGAAAAGATCTGGGGCTAGGCTAATGTTGGGACTGGTGGGATTCGGGGCTAGCTATAGCCTTTTGGTTTTAGTCCTTGAGCTTCTGTCCGGGGCTACAACCAAAAGACCCAGGCCCATAGCCCCTAAGCCCCCCCCTAGCAACGCCTCTGACTGACGCCCCTCCAACACAATGCAAAATGTGCAGAGAAAGAAAGGAACAAACCAAGAGCACAAAGACAATGACCAGAGAAGTGCAGGGTGGGCACTGCAGTTCCCAAGCGGTGCGGAAAGACGGGGGATAGTGCCGACCGCAAGGAAGCGGAGAAGCGTTGATTGGAGTCTGTGGCTCTGACGCTTCAGAAGGAAGACCACGTGGCTTTGAGAGGAGAACCAAAAGGGAACTGCTTAGTCCAAGAGGTGCCAAGAAAGAGAGCAAAGCACGGAAGACGGGCTTATTGCAAGCTGTGGTTCTGACACTTCACAAAGCAAAGGTTATGGCCCTGAGCATCCCCAAGAGAAGCCAACTGGACAGGTTCTTGGATTGGGAACTCTGTCAGTCCCCTGCACAGTGTAAGGAGAGCCAAGAGAGCAAGAATGAGTGTCCCTAGAGACCAGTTAAACTAGGAAAATGTAGGAAGGTCCAGTAAAGATGAACTGTTTTGCAGAATAATAGCTAGCTATGGAGAGGGCCAGATGAGATGGGGACAGAGCTTATAACTAGAGCTAGCCAACAGAGAAAAATCACTAAATTGCAAACAGGGAACCAGAGACGTAGGGAAGAAAAGTGTTGTGCCATCACTGGAGGCCCTTGCTCACACAGTGGCCCTGCAGACCCTACACTGGCTCCAAGACAAACGCAGGATTCAGCTCAAAACCCTCTGCATTGCCCACCACGACCCGCTGACAGAAGCCCAGAAGGAGCAGAAACACAGAACCCATGCGTCAAACTCACCTACAGTGTTAATGGCATTCAGACAGCGGGTACTTACAAATCTGTACTCAACATGTCAGGATTTGCCCCTTGCCACTCCTTCTGCGTCCATTAACCCTCGCCCCCTCTTCACTCCCTCATAAGTGTACATAGGTACACCCAAACCCTTCTGGGCCTCACCCATGAGGCTGGGCTCAGACCTGTCAGAGCAGACTTCGACAGTTTAAGGTATGTTGGAATATCTACAAAATCCTCCTGGAACCTGATCCGCTACGATTGTGTTTAAAAAAACAAAAAAATCCTCTTTTGTCTTGTGTTTCCGATCTACGCGGACAGGGTCGCAACCTGCCCAGCCACCTTCCAGGTAATCATGAGAGCGGGAGTCAGCTTTTGATTGCACTTTACAGCTACGGTCTTCCTATTGGTCACTTTGGCCAATACAGCATGGCCAGTTAAGTATATATGGGGTACTGGAGCTTTCACACATTTTGGGAGCATTTCTTCTCAGGAGAGTCTGTACATTCTCTAGGGGACTCGTTATAGGTTTCTTTGAAGGGGGTGCTAACCCTTCATAGCTTAATATGCCAAACCCCTGCCTCCCACTCAGCAAAGGGTGGGTTGGCTTTGCGATCCATCCTACTCCGCCTCAGGACCACATCAGGGTGCAAGTGTTGGCACCCAGCCACCAAGGGCACTCCAAATGTTATGTCAAGGGCTAAGCAAGGTTCTTTGTCCTACCAACTCCTTAGCACTCGCATAGCCCTGCCTGAGAAAGCCTCTGAATGGCTCAGCCCCATTGCTTTGACCAAGAAAACTAATGGCAAAAGCTTGCGCCTCCACGTGGATCTGTGGCGCTTGAACTTACATGGTCACCAACCATGTCTCCCTAGCCAGTATAACGAACTTGATCGTACAGTTTGAGTAAGCATCTTTTTCTCCATCCACGAGATGCAGAGTAGGTATCACCAGCTCCCTCTGCGTGCCTCGTCGAAGCACCTCAAAGCATCTGTCACCCTGTAGGATATTGTTAATACAAAGCAATTCCCTTTGATCGGGTATGTGCTTCTTCAGCATTTCAACAGCATTGGTCCACCTTCATGGACTCGCCATGAGTATTTTATTTTGAAAACATGCTGCTTTATGAAGCTTCGCAAGACTAGCGTAACCAACTACTGCAGAAGGTCCTTCACAAATTAGAAGACAGCGAACGTACACTACAATGCAGTAAAGGTCAGTTCTTGCAGCATCAGGTAGAGTACTTGGAGTGCAACTCTCAGACAAGGGCCTTCATTTGAAAACCACGCTGGGCATAGCTATTAAAGCAGACTTGCGCCCAAACAACAGGGATCAGCTTCATTCATTTACGGGGATCGCGGACTAATACGTTCCATACATTCTGCTCAAACTGAGACCAAGCATATCGGGTTGAAGAAAGGGACGTAGCTTAATTGGGATGACAGTGCTTAAAAAGTGTTGCAAAGGACAAATAGTTTCCTAATTTTAGGAAGGCCGCGTCCCCTGCACACTATCAAAAAAGGCCTAGGCCTGTATAGATTTTAAGATAGTAGAGGTCCCTAAATTACATAGCAAGGATATCATTCATGTTTTATGTATTATTGTTCCATGTCCAGCGCTTTGGCGTGAGGCGCTTTATCAATCAATAAATAAATACAAACAAAATCAATACATTTAAGAATCACGAACTGTCTAGAAAACCAAGAGGCTATATCTGCACTTCTTTAATAGGAATACAGACATAAACCTCTACTATCTTAAAATCTATACAGGCCTAGGCCTTTTTTGATAGTGTGCAGGGGACGCGGGTTTCCTAAAATTATTTGACCAGCCTAGATACCAAGGCTGAGTACTTCTCCCCTGCGCCTTAAATTACATTAACCCAACTATTAACTGCCTTTAGTCAAAACCTGATACACTTGAATCAAAATTGTGAATAAGGTGTGCACCGTGGTTAATAACTTGTTCTAAAAAGTGTTGCAAGCCATAAAAAAGGAGGCATTCCCTCACTGGTTTTGATAGCCACCCAAGGGCTTGGGGCTACCTGACTGCAGAGAGATGATGGTTCGGTGAAGTGCTACCCTTGTGAGTTCTTCCTTACTTTAAATAACTCAGAGCACATGCTTCAATCCTAGTGAGCTGTAGCTGATGAACTGAAGGTGGAAGATGATCTGAGTACCTAAACCTTTCTTTTCGAACCACCCACCATCTTGACGAGGACCTTACTTGATAGTACAAGGGAAAGTCACTTGGGCACGGCACTCACCAAAAGGTGCTTCTGGTGGCCTGCCATGGACAGCAATGCGGAGCATCAATTCAGACAATGCACAGTTTGCATGGAAATCAACGTGGCCCTTGCCACTGTCATCGCGCTCGCGACGAGCGGTCCTTCCCTATTTATTTATTTATTTAGGCATTTGTTAAGCGCACCTAGCCGAGAGGCATCTAGGCGCTGGTTACATAAGAGTGGTGGTTACCATAGTAACCTAGAACACTAACTGTGGGGTTCAGTAAGAGTGTCCTGATATGGCTGTTAGAATATATGGTCCTTGAACGCAAGTATGGCCCATTAGTCACAGACTACTCAAAATAGCTGGACCTAGTTCTTTTAAGGATAGAACCACAGATCCCACCATCAAAGCTCTCAGCGTGCTTTTTATACTGGGAAGGCTACTCCAGCTTTAGGGCGTCGACAACAGCGTGCCATTTGTCTCGAAGGCTACGAGGGACGTTCTGCACAAACATGAAAATGGACAGAGTGGCAAAACAGATTTATTAAGGAAATGCTCCAGTTAGGGAGTCGCAATGGCATGCACTGTGCAAACATATTTCAATACCAGCCCCTTTCAAATTAAGAGCGGCAGCCATGCCACCTACAAGCTATGCCCAGGTTGGGTCACCAGCAAAGGTCGATGCATGTGGCTGAAAGTGCAGACATTCACACTCAAGAGGGATATCCTAAAGCCAAACTAGAAGCAGACTACAACCACAAATACTTCACACATCCACATACCACAGAATTGGGTGACTGGTAGATGTCGAGCTTGTGAGAAAACCCAAGTTCAAGCACGCAACATTTCGTGCACCCACAAAAGTTGAGTCTCTGGCACAGAACGCTGTCATTCTGGAAACCAAAAAACAGAAAAAATGCAGAGTACGGATGGATAAGATGAGCAAGGGTGAGCAGAGCAGAGTACGGATGGATAAGATGAACAAAGGTGAGCAGAGTACGGATGGATAATATAACCAAGGGTGAGCAGAGCAGAGTAAGGATGGATAAGATGAACAAAGGTGAGCAGAGTACGGATGGATAATATAACCAAGGGTGAGCAGAGCAGAGTACGGAAGGATAAGATGAACAAAGGTGAGCAGAGTACGGGTGGATAAGATGAGCAAGGGTGAGCAGAGCAGAGTACGGATGGATAAGATGAACAAAGGTGAGCAGAGTACGGGTGGATAAGATGAGCAAGGGTGAGCAGAGCAGAGTACGGATGGATAAGATGAACAAAGGTGAGCAGAGTACGGATGGATAATATAACCAAGGGTGAGCAGAGCAGAGTACGGATGGATAAGATGAACAAAGGTGAGCAGAGTACGGGTGGATAAGATGAGCAAGGGTGAGCAGAGCAGAGTACGGATGGATAAGATGAGCAAGGGTGAGCAGAGTACGGGTGGATAAGATGAGCAAGGGTGAGCAGAGTACGGATGGATAAGATGAACAAAGGTGAGCAGAGTACGGATGGATAAGATGAGCAAGGGTGAGCAGAGCAGAGTACGGATGGATAAGATGAGCAAGGGTGAGCAGAGTACGGGTGGATAAGATGAGCAAGGGTGAGCAGAGTACGGGTGGATAAGATGAGCAAGGGTGAGCAGAGTACGGATGGATAAGATGAACAAAGGTGAGCAGAGTACGGGTGGATAAAATGAGCAAGGGTGAGCAGAGCAGAGTACGGATGGATAAGATGAGCAAGGGTGAGCAGAGCAGAGTAAGGATGGATAAGATGAACAAAGGTGAGCAGAGTACGGATGGATAAGATGAGCAAGGGTGAGCAGAGCAGAGTACAGATGGATAAGATGAACAAAGGTGAGCAGAGCAGAGTATGGATGGATAATATGACCAAGGGTGAGCAGAGCAGAGTACGGATGGATAATATAACCAAGGGTGAGCAGAGCAGAGTACGGATGGATAAGATGAACAAAGGTGAGCAGAGTACGGGTGGATAAGATGAGCAAGGGTGAGCAGAGCAGATTACGGATGGATAAGATGAGCAAGGGTGAGCAGAGCTCAAGTGATCACAGACTATGCCACACTGTAACCTTCTCTTTGCAGCATTCATTCGTTCCAAGACCCACAGACAACTCAACCATCGGTCCAGGAGCTGCAAGGGCAAAAAGAAGCAAAACTACAACCCAAATCCTGTCAAGAGAAAGATCATTCATGGAACAAAGGGATATGACATCCGCAAACGACTAAGAAACGTGACAAGGCCCAATGTTGGTAGGGGGAAAGGTCATGGACTAGCGGGTCGAAAGCTACATCAGAACACTGTCTCTAGATTTACAATGGTGAGACGGCAACAGACCAGGGAGAAAGAAAATGGCTCCGAAGAAGTTAGAGGACTTCCATTATTATTGACCCTCCTTGAAGAAGCACATGGTCTAGCATCCTGCCCTCTCCCTCTGCCCTCCTAGCACACCCCATCCCTCCAGGCCCCCGTGGCAATGAGCAGGGCTCCGGGATGCAGAAGAGAGACATGCATGTGGCTGGCTGCACATGCATGAGCAGTGGCGCGAGAGGAGAGAGTGCGCGCAGGAGTTCCACGCGAGACACCGCGGTACCGGCTTATTGCTTTGTATCATTATTAGATGCATGCAAAGTGTCCCAGTCAGTCCCTTTGTTTCATACACAATAAATCATCAATGTTGGGACTTTACAGAGATCAATGGAGGAATGTGTCACGCGCAGACAACCATCTTGTTTGTGCCCTGTCTCCGTTATAACATCATTTACTAAAGGTCGAAATGGGCCTTGCTTCACTGTAATTCACACTAGCAAACAATTAATGTGTGCCTTACCCACCCATATCCCTGCAATAATAATAAAATCACATTTTTACATAGGACGCATCCCCCTTTCTAAGAGCTGTAATGATTGGTAACATATTACATAATAATGTATTTCAAGTCAGCTCCCAACATAGTGGTCGCCCAGCATTGAGGTTTTTCCAGAATACGTATTATCATCTCTGGGGTAACCAGAATACAGCCTCTGGAGCTGAAAAGGGGTGGGGGGAAAAAAGGGCAGAAATAGAAGCAACAGATAGCCCTAGAGGTATAGAAATTAGGGGGCTCTGAAAGATGAGGCAATGCTAGCTTCTGTTTGGAGTCTTGTTATTAACCAATCTAAATGTTTAAAAAAAGATAGCTACACATGTATGTGTGCATTCATAATTACAGACCTCTGTGATTCATATGTCCAGTGCCTGACATTCCCCCTTCTATAGATTTATAGGTGCAATTATCCTGGATATCACTGACCCATATGAAATACTAGCTGGGGTACCCAACGTTGCCTGTGTCCTGATTGAGAGGTGTCTCATGTGCCCTGGAGGATGTTGCTCTTGTCCTAATGTCAACAAGTCCCACTTCAGTTTGCTCTGGTGTTTAATGTGCCCTGGAAGATGTTGCTCTTGTCCTCTTGTCAGAAAGTCTTGCTTCAGTTTGCTCTGGTGTCTTATGTGCCCTGAAGGATGTTTCTCTTGTCCTCTTTTGTCACGCCGCCGGCTCGCAGGATCCGCTGGCGTCTTTGGAATGCTTGGTGCTGGCGGCGCCATAAGATTGTTCCATTTCGGGTTCCTCCCTTCTGGGTTTGCGGTCTAGTCTTTTGTCCGGTCTGTTTTGTTTCCGTATTTAGTCGCGCCTTCGTTTCCGGATTGGCGCGTTGCAACTGTTGCTTTCGCTCTGTTGCCGTGCTCCATTCTGCTTTGCTTCCGGCTGTTTTTGCTTTCCCGTTTGCTTTTCCTGTCCCCCTTTTGTTCCCCTGTCTCTCCTCTGGTTCCAGTGTATTTCAGTACTCGTCTTTCTCTGCCTTTCCTTTCCGTTAGCTCTTGTTCTGACTTTTTCTCTTCGTTTTGATCTGTGCTTTCCTTACCTGCTGACTCCTCCTCCTCCTGTTCCCAGTTGCCTTCCTCGGTCCTTTCCGCCTTTCTTCTGTCTTGGTAAGTTTTCCCTCCGCTCAGCGTGCCCGCTCCTCGGGTCGCACTGTCCAGTGCTCCTCCTTGGTGCCTTCTCATCGGCACTTCCTCAACGTTCTACTGGTCGGAGAGCTTCCTGCTGCTGCAGCATCTTACATCCCAATCATCTGAGAACTGTCTTCAGCTACTACGCCTCTGGGCTCATACCATCCAGGACTTCCTTGCCATACTATCCAGGCCACTTACCATCAGATCCGGAACTACTCCATCCTACCCGTCGTTCCTCTGCAAAAACCCACTCGAAGAGTTTTTTTTTAAGCAGTTGCTTTTTTTTCCTCTTCATTTGGTCTCTGCGGGAGAGGGGTCCCCGGCTTCCCTGTTTGACAGGGAATCAGGGTGGCTTCTTACCGCGGAAGACCTTTTCTCTTCAAAAAGAAGAATATTAAGAAAAGGTTATCTCGGCGAGAAACCTCTTCGGAAGAGACAGGTGAGGAGGAAGGGGAGGTGGACATAGGTATTGCTGAAGTACAACCTACTACTGCTGAGCTTGATATCTTGTCTGAAAGTCTTGCTTCAGTTTGCTATGGTGTCTAATGTGCCCTGGAGGATGTTGCTCTTGTCCTTTTGTCGGCAAATCCTGCTTCAGTTTGCTCTGGTGTCTCATGTGCCCTGGAGGATGTTGGTCTTGTCCTAATGTCAGCAAGTCCTGCTTCAGTTTGCTCTGGTGTCTCATGTGCCCTGGAGGATGTTGGTCTTGTCCTAATGTCAGCAAGTCCTGCTTCAGTTTGCTCTGGTGTCTCATGTGCCCTGGAGGATGTTGCTCTTGGCCTAATGTCAGCAAGTCCTGCTTCAGTTTGCTCTGGCGTCTCATGTGCCCTGGAGGATGTTGCTCTTGTCCTTTTGTTGGCAAGTCTTGCTTCAGTTTGCTGTGGCATCTCATTTGCCTGGAGAAAGTTGCTCTTGTCCTCTAGTCGGCAAGTCATGCTGCTGTTTGTTGTTATATTTCAGAAGCTCTTGATATTGATTTTCGATTTGCATCAGATGGAGCTTTTAAAAGTGATGTTCGTTTTTTGTGTGCAATGTTTCAGTCACACAATGGCTTCAACACATTTGAGAAAATGTCCAAGAAAGATTGATTGATTGATTGTGCTCTCTTCCCGTGAATGAACTTAACTAAATTGCAACCTTGCCATTTCCCATGTTTGGAGTGACGTGGTAACATTATTTTATTTATATTTTTTAATTCTCTTTTAAAATACTTTACTAAACACTTTCGAACTGTATACAGTAGTAATACATTTCAGAGGAATAACCAACACATCAAACATTTTGCTTGAGACACTTTTCCAAATTGTGCCTCCTTCTAGTACCTAATGTAGTGGATCGTGGTGAGCATCAGTAAATGAAGGTGTCTACGGAGTGAATTTTTTGCATCCAAACAGACTACATTCTTATCCCAGACAAAAGGGAATCCATACAAAATTGGTAGACATGGGTTCAACGGTGTGGATTGTTATAGCCAGACAAACATACACACATACATACATTCAGCTTTATATAGAAAGATTATTATGCAAATTTTCTATTACCCCGTAACGTACATGAATGGTGTAAAAAGCCTTTCTGTAAGGCTTTTACACCATTCATTCACGTCACAGCTCATTTTTATGTATTTCTATGGTGTAACGGAGGGGCAGAATGTAACTTACGTCTCAGCCGCTCCTTTCCTCTCTGGCATACAAATGCTACAGCATTTGCGCTGGCATGGATTTTCATGCAAGCTCAAATGCTGTGGATTCCTATGGGGTCCACCTGCTTTTTACACCAGCAAACAGCAGGCGGACTCCATAGGAATCCATTGAAAATTCCTTCCATACATATATGGCATACGGCTTTTACGTCATTTGCCCAGCGGTATGCAAAAGGGCAGCGTACAACCACCATTTTACACTCCCCTTTTGCACTTTGCTGTGCAAATAAGGAAAATTACCCAGCGGGGACCTGTCTATGGTAAAGCGCAAGCGTAACAGGAACCTGCTGTGTAATTACAGGGACTTGCAAAATGACACCCTATGTGTGCACTGCCTGCAATTCCAGCAGCCGCTTACTATGGGCTGCATATGTTTTTTCCAATTACAGACACCCCATAAAAGACAGATATGTGCACTACTATTACTGCCACATCGCTCTGCTAGAGAGATATGTGCACTACCCCCAATGCCATCCAAACCTCTTTATACATGCTCTGCCTGCAACAATGCCCAATACCCATTTAAATGTATTTGGTATTGCAACCAATGCCACTCAACATTCAAGTTTTGGATATTTATACTGAGAATCAGACTCCAAGAGACCCATGTAGCCACTCCCCAGGTGCCTATGTCCACTCTATAGGGACATGTGCACTGAATGATGATACCATATGCTCTGCAGTTGGATGCCCCTGAATCCACTAATTCCTGTATAGATGGATATGTTATTCGTGCGTGTGTGCGCGCGCGCGTGCCTGCGTGCGTGCCTGCGTGCCTTTCTCAATCATCCCTGTACGACAGATGGATATGTGAATTGCCCTTGATGCAGGCATCTCTCAGTAGGTGGATATGTGCAGTGGCCCCAATGCTACCCATTCCTCTATGGAAAGATATGTCACACCCGCAATGCTGCAAAATCCTATATAGACGATGTGCGCAATACCCCCAAATGCCTCCCGGCCCACTATAGACTTACATGTGAACTCAAACTGAAGCCAACCACCACTCACTTCCTCCAAGGTCCCTGACCACTCCACATATAGATGTGTGATGGACTCCCAGTAAACATCTCCCAGTAAACATCACCCTGCAGAATGTTTCTGGGCTCACTCACGTGAGTTGCAATTTGCTCCAAAGAATCCAGCCTTGCAGCGACATACTCCAGGTCGGATGCACACCTCGTCCACTTGGCAGGCATCAGCCCCCTCACAGACTGCTGCAAGAGAAGAATAAGGGGTTATGTGTCAGCCTACAAATTGTGTATATCAGGCGAAATTGAGGAACTCTTACTTTTCTTTTTCACGATTACTTTCCTTTATGAATTTTCCCTTTTTGCCTTTTCTTTTCAACTGGTGGTGGCTCCACCTCCTTACGTGCTTCACGCACCTCTGTCTTATTTCCATTTGTCTTTTTCTCCTGCTCTTTTTCACTAGTCTTTCCCTGTGCAATTGTATTACCGGAATCTAGGCAGATTTTAAGGAAAGTTCGTTGAACTGTCTTTCTTTTCATTAAAATGGCTTCATGAAACTGACTTTACAAAGGAAAAGGCAGGTGTTGCATGTCATGTGCTATGTGGGTGAGGTTGGAGGTCTCACTTTTTCTCATTGATTCACTTAGCTGCTGAAAGGAGCCCCCAGCTTTTATTTTTACCACTGTCCTTAAGGGACCTCAAATATCACCTCATGCAGTGACAACTTGACCTGTATCTTAGCAGGGTTTCTTTGATCGCATTATTTAAGTCCCTAATCAAGCCGAATTCCTCTATAGGATGTCACTTACCGACTGTGCATTCCCCTCCTTGCTGTTTCCAGCCGGTGCAGCACACAGGAAGCCTGAGGGAGAAGGGGGAGAAAAAGTCAGTTAGCAAAGGAAAAAAATACAAAATCGGTCAACGGTGACAATGATGAACCTAGAACTCCTCTGTCTCACCGCTCTCCCCAAGGACGCATCTTTTCCTACGACAAAATAGTCTCTAATTTTCAACTTGACACCCAAAGGCAGAACCTTCCGGATGTTCACTGTGGTGTAGCACAGCTTCAGTAGTCTTCCTTGTGGGGAAACCAGGCCAGTTATGACCCTATGGGTGAAGCTTGACCTTTGTAAAATCAACAGCATAACCGTTTTAAGGCCCATGATTCGGTGTTATATTTATTGTTTGCCCAGCACTTATTCCACCTTAAAGTTGCATCAAAGAATTGAGGGTGAACACGAGAGAAGGAAGGAAGTAAATCAAAAGCCTGTTGGAAATGGTGTGATGGTGGGACCTTGGCATCAGTAGGATGTGTGTGGGACAGCTGATGATTGGGCTTAGCCTCCTTAGTACCCATTTGTCGTGAGGTACTACCTCTTTGGGGTCCATGATGAAGGCGCTTAGACTTCGTAAGCCTCATGGGGAAGGGAACGGCCTCTCTGGGGTCAGTTATCGATAGTAGCTCGGCCTCTATGGGACCCATAGTGGTAACGCTGGGCCTCAGGACACCCCTTTTGGTGGAGCTCAGCCGAGGTAGGCCGATGCTGGTGGAAGTGAAGCTTCTACAGGATCCACCATGATGGAAGATTTACCTTTATCAGACCCATGGTGGAGGTACTTGGTCTCCCTAGCAACTTTGGTACTGAAGTCCGGAATCCAGAGGGCTTGTGCAGCTGGCAGGTTTGACTCTTTAAATACTGTGTGCTTGGTGTTAAATCAATAGAGAACACAGGGTATAGGGAGCTTCGGCTACCGATGCTAGAAGGAGACTAGCATCCGCAGAACACATGGTGGAGCTCTGTTTGGTCATTGGTAGTGAATCTTGGCTTTGGGAAACATCTCTTATGGGGGAAACTCCTTCGTGGCTGGGGTTCCTTCTACCAGATCCAAGGTGGTGGAAGCTCAGTATGATAGGACCCATGGTGATGGAGAGCTCAGTCTCTAAAGGACCGAGAGTGGCAAGAGACCGGCCTCCTGTAGGACTGCTGGTGGTTGAGAGTTTGGCCTCACAAGGGTCCATTATGATTAGCTTTTCCTTTGTGGGGAGCAGGGTGGTGGCACTGGACCTCCCTAAAACCTATGGGTGTGGGGGGAGCTTAAGCTGTTTAAGACTCATGATTGTGACACTCAGCCTCTTTATGGACCAGGGTAAATGGAGCTCATTCTCTCTAGAATCCACACTGGTGGAAGCTTGGCCTTGCATTCCATTTCAATCAGTATGCACACAACCCCACCCCCTAACCCAACACAGGCTCACTGTCATAGACAAACATTTCTACACCAATTTCCATTTCACCAACACTTTCTCGCATCTCTGTTTCTGGATTTGTTCCACAGGCACGTGCCCGACCAGCTGCAGTTGCTTCTCAAAGGCATACTCTCCCCCATCTCTGTTCCCCTTTCAAGGAGAAAGATTTCTCCAAAATAGGTTTCCCGCTGGTCAGACATGCTTTCCACCTGCTCTGGTTGCCAACAACAAACGTTCTCCCTGCAACAACGTTCCCTCTGATTGGTTGACTGGCTGGTCCCCTTCTGGCCTGCTCGACGGCTGCTCCCCCCGCTCGCTTCTTTGTTCAGCAGAGCTTGGGAGAGCAGTCGCCGGCAGGCCTGAGGGAACTGCAGGCCAAGAGAAGCCCTGCCTGGCCCTGCGGGCCTCCGTGAGTGCATTTGTGTTTAATTTTGTAAATTTGCTGTTCGGGCTCTGAGCGCGTGTTGTGCCTGCTCCCCCCTCCCACTTCCTGGTCCTCCTCTCCCTTCCCGCCTCCCTGCCCGCCCCCACCCCCCTCCCCTTCCTCTCCTCCCTCTGCCTAAAACCACCCCCTCCTGGGCAGTCCCCTGCCCGGCAGCCCCCTTCGGCTAAGGGCCCCTTAGGCAAAGGGCGGCTCCTACGGTTGCGGCTCCGTGTGTCTGCAGGTGTCCGCAGGGGACGCTTGGTGCCGGTCCACCTTGTTAGCTCCACCTGCTCCCTCGGCCCGCCGCACTTAGACCTGTCACCTCCTTCGCATGGTGCCCTGACTTCACTATGCCTTGCAAATTGTGGTATACTAGGGTTTTTCTCCCCTCGCAGGATTCTCAAACTTAGGTGGCCTCTCCACTGGGTACCTGATATGCATTACTGTGTTCACTGTTTTTTCTGAATTTGTGGTATACTAGGGTTTTTCTCCCCTCGCAGGATTCTCAAACTTAGGTGGCCTCTCCACTGGGTACCTGATATGCATTACTGTGTTCACTGTTTTTTTCTGAATTTGTGGTATACTAGGGTTTTTCTCCCCTCGCAGGATTCTCAAACTTAGGTGGCCTCTCCACTGGGTACCTGATATGCATTACTGTGTTCACTGTTTTTTCTGAATTTGTGGTATACTAGGGTTTTTCTCCCCTCGCAGGATTCTCAAACTTAGGTGGCCTCTCCACTGGGTACCTGATATGCATTACTGTGTTCACTGTTTCTGAATTTGTGGTAAACTAAGGCTTGCTGCTCTCTTCCTGTCCGCTCGTGCTCTCTTCCTGTCCGCTCGTACTTGTCCTACCCCCCCACTCCCTCCTATCCCATGGTGCTCTCTATCTCACCTATCTTTTCTGTTTCTCCATTGACTATCCTGCTCTTCTCACTAAATCTGGTAGGAAAAAGTTTAAAAAGGACATCCTGGTCTCAAACCCAGGCCTCCCTATCACTGACACCTACACCAGTGCCTCCGCTAAGGAAACTCTCACTGACATCCTCTTATTCGTGCCTTCACTTGACCTATGGACCCTTCATATGGTCTATGTGCTCTCTCCTTTCTCCTCTTCTCCCATTAATGGTGGCACCCGTTGAGATGTCCTCTTGACCTCCTTCCACTCCTCTAAGGCCATCATTAATGTCTACGCTAATGGGACCGTCTTGGTCCAAGGCCCTCAGGCCAACCTTCACCTCTTTGATAGACGCTTCCCGCGCCTCATCAACTTCCTTTCCTCTCCTGCTGCCCCCCTTCCTCTGTCCTCGGCTACCTTGCCTCTACCCTCCCTCCCTGCCCCCTCTCTTGCTCCATCTCCTCCGCAGGGCGTACCTCCGATCTGTACCCCTCCCCGGAAGTCCTTTAAAGATGGCAACCTTCTCCACATTGCCACTCTTAACTCTCGCTCTGCCATCAAACATTCATCTGATATCTGCCGCCTTCTTGAGGAACTGGACCTTGACGTACTCGGGCTCACTGAGACATGGTTCACGGCCAGCTCTGTCACCAGCTTTGACACACTCCTACCTGACGGCTACAAGATCCTCTCCGTGCCCAGGGCCAACCGTGCTGGGGGGGGGGTGTGGCCCTTATCTTCCCTGAGTGGATTCCTGCCACTGCTATTCCCACGCAGACCTCTTTTGAATGTCTTGTCTGCCGACTCTCTCTCTCTCTCTCCTAGCCACTCCCTTACCGTGGCTACTATCTATCGGCCACCTGGTCAAATTTCCTCCTTCCTCTCCGAGTGGGCTGACCTCTCCTCCTCACTCCTGTCCTCAACCACTCAACTCCTCTTTCTTGGAGACTTCAACATCCACCTGGATGCCTCCTGTCCCCCTCTGGACTCTTTCGCAACCTCTGCGACTCTCTCTCACTCTATTCTCCCGTCTGGGCCGACCCATTCTGCTGGGCACACTCTTGATGCCCTGATCTCTTCGGACCTTCCCCTCTCTGTCCCTCTCTCCACTCCTCTTTCCTGGAGTGATCACTTTCTCCTCTCCTCCTACCTTACCCTCCCTACCACACAGGCAAAGCCACCCTAATCACTGCAATCTTCCTTCTCGGTCATCCGACCCATGAAGCGTGTGTCAGTTGAGGCTTTCGCTGCCACCTTCTCGCCCCCTCTTCCCCCCTCGGCTGACTCCCACCCTGACACAGCCCTCTCCACTCTCTACTCTGCTATATCTGATACTCTTGATATCCTTTCCCCTGTCATGAGAATCCGCCTGAAGCCCAAAGCCAAATGTAACTCCTGGTATGACTCGGATCTCGTCACCCTTAAACGCATGTGCAGGGTGGCAGAGAGGAAATGGCGTGCTTCATGTTCATCCTCTGACAAACTGGCCTGTCGCCTGCTCCAAAGGCAATACCGGCTCTCCGTTCTCACCAAGAAGAGAGCCCTTATCCAAGCCAGCATCACTGCAGCATCTAACAATTTGGCTGAACTCTTTAAAATCTGCAAGGAGCTGGCCAACCCTGCTGCAGTCTCTACCTCTCCTGTCCCCTCCCAGGCCCTCTGTACGGCATTGGCCTCCCACTTCATTTCAAAAACTCAGGACATCCTGTCCTCACTCTCCTCCCATCACCTCCCCCCCTCTATTCCCTGCCCGTCCTCTGGCCCTTCTGCAGCCACCCCTCCTCTCTCCTTCTCTGCCTTTCCCCTTTTTTCTGCTGATGAGGTTTCGAGACAAGTCCGATCTATGAAAGTCTCGTCAACACAGGTCCACCCCTGCTCCTCCAAAACTATTAAGGACCACATCGACTCCTTGGCTCCTGCCCTTGCTGACTTCTGCAATCACCCCTTCGCCTCTGGAGTCTTCCCATCCCCTCTCAAGCACTTCCTTGTGCACCCCCTTGTTAAGAAACCCTCTTCCTACCCGTCCTGCCCAGCTAACTGTCGCCCTATCTCTATCACTCCTTTCCTGGGCAAGCACCTGGAGAAACTTGCCATCCCCCAGCTTAATCTCCATGCCGAGTCTGTTGGCAGCCTTCATGACCATCAGTCTGGCTTCAGAGCTGCCAGAAGCACGGAAACTGCTCTCCTGAACATCCGCGAGGACCTGCTCTCGAACCTTGACTCTAACATTCCATGTGTTCTCATTTTGCTTGATCTCTCTTCTGCCTTTTTGATACTGTCAACCATACCATCCTGCTCAACCGTCTCCGTGATAACCTGGGTATCACTGGTCAGGCTCTGGCTTGGCTGACCTCTTTCCTCTCAAATCGACCCTCCCAGGTCCAACTGGGGTCTTTCCTGTCTGACATCTTTTTCTCTACCTGTGGTGTCCCCCAGGGTTCTAACCTCTCTCCCTGGCTGTTCGACCAGTATCTGGCACTTCTCGCCCACCGCATCGCTGCTCTCTGCCCCAACTTTCAGTGCTATGCGGATGATACCCAGCTCATTTTCAGGCTACCCTCGGCCTCCTCTTCTCCTTCCCTCATCTATGACTGTCTTTCTGCTATCCAGAAATGGTGTGCCGCCAACGATCTCTGCCTTAATGCCAGTAAGACCGAGATTCTACTCATCGGCACACCCACTCCCTCCTTCCCTGCAGCTCTCTGGCCGGCCTCTCTTGGCCCTCTTCCTGCTCCTACCTGCAAGGCAAAAAACCTCGGGGTCATCTTCGACTCCACACTCTCCTTCTCTCCTCACATTTCTGACGTTTCTAAGAAGTCACACTACCAGCTGCACCTTCTCAGAGGTATCCTTCCTTTCCTCTCCTTCCCCCAGAAGCACACGGTCTCCAGAGCCCCGGTTCTCTCGAAGCTGGACTACTGTAACAGCCTCTATCTAAATCTTCCTGCCTCTACTCTCCGCCCTCTGCAACTCATCCAGAACAGGACTGCGAGACTTGTCCTTGGCCTCAAGCCCAGGGACCGTATCTCTCCAGGACTGAAATCGCTACACTGGCTCCCTGTGGCTGCGAGGATTAAGTTCAAAACCCTCTGCATTGTCCACAAGGCCTTCTGGGGCCTGGCGCCAAAATACCTTCAACTCTCCCTTCCTAAATATCTTCCTTCTCGAGCACTTCGCTCATCCGCCTCCAACTCCCTCAGGGTCAGCCGCTTCTCCAAGCAACGAGTTGGGGGGAGATCTCTCTCCGCAGCAGGGGCCTCCCTCTGGAACAGCCTTCCTGCCTCCCTGAAACTTGAGGAGAACCATCTCCGGTTCCGGAAGCACCTCAAAACCTTCCTCTTTGCTTCTGCTTTCTCTCCCCCTCTCCCCTGCTAAATCACTGAAACCGTACTGAACCAGCAACTGGGCAACTCGCCAATCTCGGTCCTTGGCCCAGCCACTCTCCCCTGCACTGCCTTCCTGGCAACCCCTGCACTGCGGGACTGTCTCTGTATCCCTACAGCCCCCCTTCCCAGCACTTGTCTGCACTTATACTGCACTTGCCACCAGCTTGGCCTTATTATTTATCTTGTTCGTTACTAACCCTGTACTGCACTTTCCCCTCTCCCTTTCCCCCCTCGCACTTTTCCCATCCCCCCTACCCATGCACTTGCACGATCTGAATGACACCTGGCCTAGTAGGATCGTTGTCTGTCTCCCCTTGTTCCCCCCTCCCTGCCTCGTCGCGCCTTGAAACACTTGTGTATAGGCGCGTTACAAATGCCATATCATATCACTGGTTTCTTCCCGGTCACAATCATTACTCCAGCTCTGATCCCAACTGTGGACATGTGCCTGCAGACGAGGTCCCATGGTCGTTGGGCACACACACACACACACAAATGCATGGTCCTTACCTAGTTAGTCCCCAGCTTGGAATCACTTCCAGTCCCAGATTGGTATTCCACCAGCACAAACTGCCTAAGAGTCATATTCATATCAGCTTAGTTTTGCTGTCACAGACCCATTTCTCCAATTCTACATTGGTATTAGGTATTTTTTGCCCGTGATCAATAGATTGCAGGTAAAAAGCAGATTACCAGAGCCTGCAAGCCACTAGCCCACCAATCCATTGCCTGCTATCCTCACACAACTGCACGCACGGTCCGACAGGCTTGGTCGGGCCTGAAAAGGGAAGTTGCGGGTCTTGCAGGTACGTGTATTTTTGCATGTCTATGTGTGTGTGTGTGTGTGTGTGTGTGTGTGTGTGTGTGTGTGTGTGTGTGTGTGTGTGTGTGTGCATGTGCGTGCGTTTGTGTGCATTTGTGTGTAATGGAGGTACCAATAACTGAATGCAATAGGGGGCGCCCCCCCACTTAAAGCTAGGCATACTAATTTGTGTGGGGTGATTTAGTATTGTAAATGTGTGAAAATAGAACTCATATGGTTGAAAGACATTAATACTTTAATGGTGTTATGTTTATAAAGTCGAAAATGATTTTTACCATGGTTTAGTAAGTAGGCAGGGTACAGAATGTATATTATAAAAAATGAGTAGGAAAATGACTAATTGTTTAAATATAACCAGACAGAAAAAGAACTCTACCATTTTGTGTGACTGGCAAATACCTTTAATTCAAACAATGCCTTTAATAAGCAAATAGAATGCATTAAATAAAGAAGCTCTCTGCAGACAGTGGTGGCATGAGTCAGCCCCCAGAGCAGGAGAGTATCAAGTCCACAGAGCCCTGTGGAAATCAGATAAGCAGTCTGAGACCAGAAAGACAACGAGGCCATGTCTGAGTTTTTAGCCAAGGAATACAGCTGCATGACCATATAAGGGTAGCGTGGCCGGGAAAATCCAATGATGGGTGCCAAAATGTATTTTAATTTGAAGGTTTAAGCAGAGAATGAATAATTGCCAGGTGCGAGAGTAAAGTCAATGGAGAGTTTTGCCTGGGTATGTATTAAAAAAGGGTGAGGGTACGACTCTCTTTCTCAGAATGATATAAAAACAAGCTCCGTTTTCAGCACGGGACAGAGTTTGTGTACTTGACAACGATGCCGTTTGTGTCAGTCTGGCGTGAATAAAACCTGATGTCTTTGGTAAACCCGGACTCCGTCTCCTGTATGCTGTCTGAGTACTTTTTCTGAAATGTCGAGAGCCCCAGAAAGTCCAGCAGAGCCTGTCATAGCAGAATGAGGTAAAACCCCCCGATTTGTTAGGTGATATTTATGCGGCAACAATCGACCCAGAGAGGTCTTTCCCTCCCCAATCAAAAGCGCCACACTAATATTCTTTTTAAGTTCAATCTAGCCATGTTTGTGATTCATATAGAACCACATAGGTGCCTCACCATTTAGAAATCGATAAGCCAAGAACCAGGCCGGCGTACACAAAGAATATAGATTTATAATGAATAGGAAAATTCATATTTGTACAAAATCACAAATCACGCCACCTCACTCTGTGGCCCAAATGCTTTTGTTTCCTAACAATTCTATTTTTACACAAATTGGAAACACTAGTTGGTTCAAGATAACATAGATCACAGACTCTTTAACCCCACAACAAGTACAGTCAAACCACTTGCATTGGGTTCACTTTTAATATGTAGCACTTTGAAACATGACAGGATCCTACACTTAACAATACACTTTACATGTAGTTTAATTTAAATAACACGCAATACTTTCCTATTAGCAAAAACTGTTTCACAAATTAAGCACTCTGTATTTCATTATCTCCCTGCACACTTGAAAGTGCTAGCAGAGTTGGAGCATTGACTTTTAAAAACAAAATCTTTTTATATATATAGAACCCTACTTCCTTCACCAGAATAAAAAACCTCTCTTTGATCATAGGTGCTCCTTTTCCACTCTCAATAGAGAGTATGCTTTCCAATCAGAGACTTCACTTTATTTATTTTTGGCAAGACAATTTTCGTAACAGCTGGGAATTTGGTTTATTATGCACCCTTCCCTTTAGGGAATTTTGGGGTTGGCAATGAGAAATAGGAGTCCCCAATTATTTTAACAGACTATATTTTTATTTACACTAGAAGCGATATTGCTCATTTATAATTTCAACAATATCACACTGTGTTAGTTGGCTATAGGGGAGTTCATTAAATCATTATATAGTAAAAAATACTAAGGGTCTAGTTAATCTGCCCACCCAGTCAATAATGTGAAGATATTAAATCAACCAGATCCCCACAAGACTTGTTTTGATTGGACAAGTTTACTTACATAAAATATCTATGGATTTCATCTCATAGGGAAAAGTCGTCAATTGTTTTGGATACTCAGGGGAAACATCAGGATTTGGTTAGAAGCCTCTCCAGGTACAGTCAAGAATGGCCTCCAGCATTAATCCCTTTATTTGCTTCTCTTTGTATAGATCCCAGCAAGGTTTTAGTCCCCTGGTTTCCTCCAGCAATTGTGTCAGCAGTTCCAACTCAGATGATATCAGGCAACATTCCCTGATTTCCATTGTGCGTCTCCTTATGAATCTTTTACCACTCCCACAAAAATGTCTAAATTATGAGATGTCAGTTTATTGTCTCTTGATAGGGATTGGACAATTATTTTCCATCCCCTTACCCAAGGTCGAACCTCTTTTCTTTGATTGGCCCTTTCAGTTACCAAGCCCACATTTTAGGAGGGATGAGGGGACCCACTTGAATTTACATTTCGACACATTTCAATTTTACAGTTAAAAAATACAATGTGGCAACAATGTTTTATGTATAGCTAAACATAATACTAATATATATATATATATATATATATATATATATATACACAACACACACACACATATGCACACATACATATGTCTGAAACGGTCTGCCCATGCTGGACCTAATGAAACGTTTCTCGTCTTGGCACGATGTTGCAGGTTCGTATGGGAGTTTTTTGTGATTTTGTCAAACATAATAACAGGTATCAACACAAGATTTTCTATGCAGACATCTAATTTATTAAGCTATCATCTTACAAATCTCTGCTTCGTGACATTTTCTGGGGAGCTAGAAACACATTCTATGTTTTAGCTTGGGTTCCCACCGTTGAATTTTTAGGGGAGCTGTGCAAACAGAAAGGTCTTCTCGTAAGCTTTCCAATGATAGCAAGGTCATTATTGTGCAATTCATGGTTCCCTGGAAAATCGACAAAACCTGATCCTCCATGTAAATATATGGCAATTTCTTAATAACACATATTATTATTACAATCAACAGTACATTTTGTTTCTCCACTTAGATGGAGGTCCATCTGTTTCTTTTTGTGGACCTGGCTGGTATAAATCAATCAACATTCTTGCAAAGTCAAAGGTCTGCAGAAGCAATTTTATTTCTCTGGCCAGATGAGTCTAACTCTGACCCTGACTCATAAAGCACTTTCTGGTGTCTGTTAAATGTCATTAGCTCAAGGAGATGGACCACATATGAGTTTTAAATCCAAATATTTTAGAAAGGTCAACCCATTAAGGGCTGCCTTTATTTACCCAGTTGCTTGCCCAACCTGCCATAAATGCGTTCCTGGTCACTGCTCTGGCTTCAGAAATATGTTTTAGATAGAAGATAGGGGGAAGGTCACTGTTTGAGTGTTCTGAATAGAAACAGAAACCAATTATTCAGAACAGAAACTGGTGATTTTAAATGTTACTATCTCTTTTACACAAGGCCTTCTAAATTCTTGCATCATGCCTTCAATGTTCATCTTTACATCCTATCATATATTCACAAGACCCTGGCAATGGAGATTTGTTTTCCTGTGTGGTAATTGTTCTAAGCTTCAAAGGCACACCTTTCCATGGTAAATGTTTCTTTTTTTGCAAAGTTACCATTTATTCTTTGCTCTCTGTCTCAGCAAGGCTGCACTTTAGACATCAGTCACATGTGATGGAAAGTAGTTTCAGGCCTTTGACTTAGTTGCTCAAATGCAAGGTCCATTTAGTGTTTGTATTTCTCTTGCTCTGAAAACAGCATTCTGATATTTGGCAGTTGCAAGTGAAATGCTGCCTTTTTGTCTGTCAGCCAACGGTGTGCCCTTGAATTCCTTTCTGCAGAGTAGTCTCATATTCCACGTTCCTGGTTTTCAATCTGCAGAAGGCCCGCATTTCCCTGACCTCTCTGTTTTATCCAAGCGCTTTTATTTTCTTGCAGTTTGGAAATGAATTGCTGGTCTTTTCTCTGCCAGTCTACGATGTGTTTTCCTATTGCATAAAGGATGTCTGCACTCTTAGGCTCAATGTGGCTACAGGCAGTTAAATTGATCCTGGGGCTGCCTTTAAACCCCACAGTTTGAAAAGGTTGGGGTCTGGGGAACATCTCCCAGCTGGGTTTGGAGTGTGAAACACCCCGAAATGCTCATAATCCTGGTTGTTAAAGGACCAACAAAAACAAAATCGTTCTAAGAAGGCAGCCTTTTCTCAGTGCGCCCTACAACAGTCCTGATTACGACATAGAACCCTTACATTCCAACAATTGCTAAAATACAATTCACAAATGCACATTCCTCCAGCTTACATTCCTCATCACAAACATGTTCCTTCAGCTGAGGTTCCCTACGATCACATTAGCACTTTCATGCAGCCATGGCTCCAACACACACGCACATGTATGCGCACCACCTACCTCCTCTCTGATTGTGAGACACATCAGTTAGCCTAGGTCCCCTACAGGTAAAGGGCATGTTCCCCAGTTCCATTTAAGTCTCTCTTAAGTTTTTCTTGCGTAGGCCCCTGCCTGCTGCTCTTGTTCCCAGTCACAGGAACATGCTTCTGTGTCTTGGGCTGCCTGCTACAGACACCCATTCCTCTATGTCTGCTTCACACGTTACTCCAGCCCATCGTCCTTAAAGGACATGCACACAGGCTTCACCGACTCAGGTGCCTGCCCCTTCACATATCCACCTTTGCCCAAAAGAGTTTACCTGCCACATTTTCCAAGCTCAGGCTCTCCGTTGCAGACACACGTTCCTGCGCCCATGCGTTTCCTTTGCGCAAAACCAGAAAATCCTAAGCAGCACAGTTCCACAGTCCTCCATAACCTTTGCACTTTTTGGTGCTCGAAACCACTGCTTATTTTGTGGGGGTGTCTGCCAGGGCTCAGCCCTGCCACTTATTTTTGAGCCCTGGCACTTATTACCTCAGTCTTACTTTACTTATGAAGTGGTGATAGTCAGTGCATCCATCAACCACAATGAGCAGGCACGAGCTGTAGTGTCACCCCAAATATGTCGACACTGTGGGGAGCAGCTATGGGTGGTGGCAGCAGTGGTGCCCACCCGCAGTGCCACAGGAGCGCTTGTACAACAATATAAATGTGTGTACATGTTTGACTGAATGCAAGCATGCCGGAAACCATGCAGAGGTGGAAACGCTCGTAAATTTAGGTAAAGGAATCCTTGTGTAAAAACGTCAGCAAATAATATAAATAACTACTTCAGACGTCGCCCTTTATGATACCAGTTCCCTGAGGAAGACAGCAGGATCAGTCCGTCCAGAAAACGTACTTTGTCCGTGCCTTTGACCCAGTCTGCTTTCTTGTCCCAAGATTTGGTCAAAGGGAAGGTGGTGGAGCTGCCCTTGTGACTAAGCAGGTCCAGCGTTCTGGGCCATTAAATAGTCTCCATCTGTCTAAAGTCCATCTGCATATCATGTCTGTGTGGGGAGCTGCACATTGGCCAAGAGAGTTGCACTACCTCAGCCACTGTGCCTGTTCTGGCCTATGTGTGGTTAAGACCAACTACCTCCAAGGACACCAGCAAGACTGCACAGCGAGTACCTTATAGCTCAGGCCAGTCTCCCGAAAACATCAGCATCTCCTTTGCCTACAGTGCCCTTTGCGGTGGTAAGCAAAGGCGTCTCTGTATAGTGGCTACTTGCGGGGGAAAGAGTCGCAACCCTAGGCCACTGCTGCCGCCCTGGTGCTGCTAGTGGCACCAATGGGCACGAGAGACACAAGGCACTGTGTAATCCAGCAGCCATTTTAGCATAGGCAAATGTTCGGGATACAGAACTAGACGCTGACTAAATTCAGGTCTTTGAACAAGACTGCAAGTCAAGGTCTACATGGGAACTATCCAAAGATTATCTTTTAGAGCCGATACTGGTGCTAAGAATTCAATATAAAACATTTAACATGGAGATTGACATTGGCTCCCAATGTCATCTATATTATGTGACAAAGCTTTTATACTGTGCCAAATCACCACCATATCAAACTCAGCCCACCTAGACTTGCCTGAAAGTTGGCATATTGTGCCCCGCGCCTGGTGTTTGAAGACTGATCTCCGTCCGAGGAGCCAGGGGAAGATGAGAGGAAGGCGAGAGGGGCAAAGCTGTCACAGACAAAGGCAAGGGGGGGAATAGGTCAAGTTATGGAAGACCACAGCTCAGGATTGGAGAAAATAAAAAGGTAGCATCGAATTCTTAGTGTGATTTTTCCTTGAGCCTGGAGCTCAGGGTCTTCAGATGTACCTTCCTATCTCGGGTATTACTACTGACTCCTTTCAGCTCACCAGGCTCGCCAAGTGGTAGCCGTGATCGGGAGGCAGATGCAGTGGACTGGTTCACAGGTACAGTACACACTTTCTCTTACAATAGTCATTACTAGCTATAGAGTTCTGCAATAGTACACACACATGGTCCCGGCAGGACTGCGCATTTAAGAACTTGGTATGTTCTAAGTACATCTACGTGATTTAAGTCATTCATGCAATTTACCCGCTGACGTGAGGTGAATAGGGTTAGCGTTTTGGGACCTAGCGTAAAATTCCCTATAAGAATATCATTGGGCTGTCCTGTTAGGGGGGAGATGACTTTATTGAAACCGCACCTCCTTGTTGAACATGCAGATTTCACCCTCTACAGAATCACATTTTAGATATATCATCCTTAACCACTGTACATCACTGACAGCGGGGAACTACGTTTGGAGCACAAAATGCCATAATGTGCCATTTGTGTTTATATTTCCTTGCTCGCCTTTTTATACACATTTCAATTTTGTACGAATTAGAGGAAACCTTTGCTGCCAGCGTTTCCCGCATTTTAGAGGCTGTATTCACTGAGATGTAAAGTGTCCTGGCACAGTGCCAGGCTGTCACTTCTGGAGGGCCTGTTGCACTTGTAGGAAAAAAGGGAAGGGGGCGTTAATGGGAGAGGCAGGTTCAAAACCTTAAGTGTAGCAGGAAGGAAACCCCCGAATACTGAGTGCTGCTCCACTTATATGGGTTTGGCAGAGACGCTTAGGAATAGGTTTATAGGGTGGGGAGAGCCCAAAATCTAACACATTAAATTGCTGTGGGTCTGGGTTGGACGCTGACGTGCTGGGGCGGCTGGCGAGGGGGGATCCGGGGGGACTTTGACCTAAAGATGTGAGACGGTCTAGTAGTCCTGATGTGGGAACAGGTAGGTCTGTGTTTGCTGTGTGGCGGATATGTGTGTGTAATGTAAAGCAGTGGCAGGTCTGAGAAGAGAGCAGGGAAGGCGAGAGTAGACAGGTGAGGGGTATTTGGAGTGGAGGAAAAGCTGGGAGAGTGGTCATTAGCGCCATTCAGGAAATTATGACGGTGCTTTGTGTGGGAGCACTCGTTCGATTCCATTTCGTGTGCATGGAGTCCAACCCGCTTTCCCAGTAATCTTTCATTGGCGAGTTGCATGTAGCCTATGTTTCTGGAATATTCATGTCGTTTTACAGGGGGGCGATGGGTCTTCAACTGGGTTGAAACTGTCGGGATCAGGTGTATCTCTAAACTAGTCAAGTGACCCCATTTTTCACCTCTTTGTATATTTTTACTGTGTGCCATTTTCTGGTGAGATTGAAGATTCCTTTGTAAGAACGTACCTCTGGGAATAAAAGGCCACACTAACCCAAAACACTATATACATTTAATTGATGAGGATAGTCTCGGCGATGCCCTTGTATCGATGATATGCGACGGGCTGCCATAGAATCGTGGTTTTAAGACAATCAGTGGTTTGCAAATGTTTATTGTGGTCTCCTGGGGCAAACACACTTCCTAAAACGCACTTTTGCTTAAAGAATTAATAGTGGTTACAATAATACCTATACCTGAGCACTGTTGATTAGACTGTGAAATAGTTGCTTTATAATGCCAAAGTTTGTCCCAACTACCTTCTGCCCGGCAATAGTCCTGTTGCTCCACCTCGTTACCAAAGGTGAGCTAAAACAGCTTTCAGGAGTCATGGAGAGACCTGATCGGTGATCATATTTGTTGCGGTAATTTGAAAGAGAATTTTAATTTCCATACTTTGAATTACCTTGCTTTGCCAGGGGTTGCAGGCCATTGGAAACCTGGCATCTGCATTCTTCACTTCTATCCCATATTTCCTGTAGAGGAAACATAATAACTTGCTCACGGACCCTGTCAAAGCCCATATTCCTCCAGGGCAAGTCCCCTATGACATGGACACGTTCCTCCATCCCACGTTCATAGACCATCTCATCTTCCACGCCGGTCACATAAACTGGTTCCTCGAGTGCAAGTTACCCATCGAAAACGCCTCCATCTCAATAGCTGTAATCTCAATTACCCCTGCCTGTCTTTTCACATCTGTGCAGGTCCCTTACTATATCTGTCCACTATGCTAAAACTGGACACAAGTCTCCGTAGTGAGCCGAACACACTCAAAATCCATTCGACACTTTTTGCCAAGCCAAGAGAAATTAGTGAATACATGAATGAACGAATGAATTACTCTGTTTTTCTTTCTCCACTTCTCCCACCCCGCGTTCTGTCGTTGTGCGTTGTCTAGCTGTCTGTGTCTTACTCAATTCACCAATGCTTTATTGCCATGACTCGTGGAGACTAGCATTGCCAAAGCGCGCAGATGGGCTATTCTACTGCACAATTCATTATACGTGGAATATCGAGTCTCTGAGGGCGCTGCAGGCTTCCACGGTGTCTGTTGCTACTAGGTCTGCCCTCTCTGGGTTTTCTCCTCCCAGCATTTGGATTTTTTGCTGATCTGTGAGCTTTGTGAAGCAATTGATCTTTCTGGAAAGTTCTTCAGACTATCCTTTCTCCGTCTTCTCATATTTAGGGAATTGTAAATGAATTTGGGCCTCATTTTTCACCAAATCCTTTGAAACATTTGTGGCAATTCCAGCCTTGCTCTGCTTTCCAAGATTGCCTGTGCCGGCCCATCTCAGTCTCTAGACTATTTGGTCGTCAGCTGTCTGTGCTTGTGATTTTCTATTACATTTTGTGTCAGAGTCTGGGGTTCCTGATGGGCGATGTATCAATGTTTTGCTTCTTCTGCAAGGATGTCTAGTTTGAGTGATTTCCAATTCCCGCCATTTCTCTAGGGAGGGTGGGGGGGAGGAGTCTATAATGCATAACTGAATGCAGCTGCTTCTATGTGTGGGCTGGGATGTGTTGCTTTGTTCCATTTAGTTTTAGGACATTTGACCAGGGAAGGATTTGTTGTTGCTTTCATTCAGATGCACCTTGATCTTTGTGTTGGTTTATCAATCGCTGCCAGTAAGGGTGTTTCCATATACCTCTCGGTCTGTGTCCCTTTACCTCCACGAGACGGCAGAGCCGATTGTCTCCCTTTCGTCTAGACGCTCCATTAATCAGAACACAAGGTCATTTAACGTGAACACAGGACAAGGTGTACCACCAAAGATATGCTTTGGTGAGCGGAGGACTAGGGGACAGGAGACATGTTGTGGTGGATCTAGGTCCTGTATGTGTAAGTGGGTGGGGGGAGTTTGTACATGGCGGCCATATAACTTAAAACCAGGCTCTCCTGCACCTCTAGTCTGGAAGCCCTTTTCTTGCAAACTTCATGTCTCTCCCTGCTGCCTTTCCTTCACCTATGCACAGTGGATGTACAGCTTGGATTTTATGAATTTACCAGGCTTGTGCCACACGTAGGATGGTTCCAAGCCAGCAAGAAATTATGCATATTCTGGGGCAAAAGGGCAAGGGGTTCCGTACTGCCTGACCTGCCCGCCTGACAATTGTAACAAGATGCAGTAGGGACCAGGCACATGGCCAACACTGTATGTGAATTTATTGATCATATCGACATTATGTCATGGATAAAAACACAATACTACCTTATCTAATCATTCATAAAAAACTAAATAAAACGTTAAATCACATACAAAATTTCATAAGAAAAGAGCCCTCCACGAAATTACATAAGCGCTAAAACCTGGCTGACCAATAGGTTCTCGTTGATATCTTCATGTAGATCTCCTTGGACAGGTTCTAGAAAGGTGCTTAGCCACAAGAAAAGTGGTTGACAAATCATCTGTCCGAGCACAAAGAAGCATAGCTTGCACATCTAATAACTAGGATGAAAAATCTAGGTTTCAAGTAGAGTGTCCTTGGGTCAAGATAAAGGGGATACATTTTTAATAAAGTGTATTTCAGATTCTATTACAGATTTACAATAAATCTTATAACGAATAAACAAACAATACAAAAAATCTGTCAGAGGTGCGATATGTAAACTAGCAGCTAGAGGCAAAATACCCAAACGGAAGTTCATAAAGAGAAGCCGCAACAATGCTGGATTAAAGAAGTCCAGATATTGCTTGTACCCCAAAGTTGATTTTGTATTCCAGTAGAGGCACAGAGATGCCGTGGCCAACATCCCATCCTCATACTGGCGGCATTTGGACATAATTTAGGCTTTAGCTCTCATTTCAATACTGTGTGTATTAAACCAGAATTCTGGATGTGCGAAGACAGTTGTGAGTTTCCTAAAGTGCATTAACCATGATATACTTTTCTAGTGATAGGTATGTTCCAAAACCTAACCCAATACATCAATGGTTTAATTGCTACTAATCAGCAGATGCTGTGTAGATTGGGCTCTGTTAACAGTGAGGTTGTTAGAGTAGTGTCAGGGAACCCCAGAATATTCTTTAAGAATCCATTCTCTGTCACAACTAAGTGTTTGATGTCCATTTGGCCAACAATTCATATGCATAGAGGGCTGCCTGACAAGCTTGAAGCTGATGGGCTTTCAAAGACACTTTCTGAGCTCCCCTCCATAAAGCTCTAGAAAATCAAACGATAGCCCCACTATATCTTTTTAGGACTAAATTGGCTTTTTCTAGTTGGTCATGCCAGCACTCTTTTGATTCATAGAAATGACAGTTCCAAAATGGCCAACAAGGAGATGGAAGGTTGCAGCCGGCAAAGGGAGATGGAGAGAAGCAGCGGTGGGCCTCGCTGTCACCACAATCAGGTAAGTCAGGCTGGGGAGGGGTTTGGGAATATAAAAGAAAAGGGAAAGGAGGGTGGAGAGAAGACGGCATTCCAGGGTGGGGGAGGCAGCCTGAAGGTTCCATGGAAAGCACACTGAGATTAGCGGTTTCAGCCTGCGATCCGCAGAACCCAATTGGCTGCTGCCCCGCCCTGGGTGCTAATAAGATTTAACATGTTGGATTTTTTGCCATTTAGGGAAATATTAACACTAGGTATGTCCTTCCTTTTCCTTGCGATTACCATCGATTTCGTTTTGGATACGTTGATCTCTAGCCCGCCTTCTTTATAGAACTCTCCAAATACCAGAAACTGTTTTTCCAGATCTTTTGGGGTCAAAGAGATCAACAAGTGTCATCAGAAAACATAAAAGTAGCATATTTATCACTGCCTAGTGACGGAGCATCCGTAGGAGTGGAAAGTAATCTCTTAATCACCTGATTACTAAAGAAGCAAAACAGCATGGGGCCAGGACACATCCCTGATGCACTCCCTTTGAGATTGGAAAGGTGCCAACTCCACATCTCACTAACACCTTCATTCCCGCTGTATAGGAGTTTAATGGCTGCTAAAATAGAGGCAGGGCCTCCCAGTTTCGACAAATGCCCCCACAATCTAGTACGTGGAACACAGTCAAATGTAGTTATCAGGTTAACGAACATCACGAAGAGGTCAATTTTCCTGAGAACCACATATTTTTTATAAGGAGGTACAGCCTAAGGCACTGGTCAATAGTACCTACTGCATTCTGGAAGCCTGCCTGAAGATGGTTAAAAGGCTTTTTATCTGCAATCCATTCTTCCAGATGGGACAACACAACTTTAAAGAACAGTTTGCCTTCTAAATCAAGCAGGGAACTAGGGCAAAAGTTTTCTGCATTTTCACAGCCCCCTTTTTTGTATATGGGGATGATCTCTGCGCACGTCCAAGACCTGCGGACGATGTTGGTTAGTGTATTAGCATTAGAGAGCTTGGTCAAGTAAGGTGCCCATATACAAGGTTCCGTTTGAATAGATTCATAGGGATCTTATCCGGTCCGTGGGTCTCATTAGCTTTTTTTTGTGAGAGGATGGCCCTGTACACCTCTGGAATTGTACAAACCAGAGGATTCAGTGCTATAGGCTCTGGGAGTTGGGGCTGTAAATGGTGGTTAACCTCAGACACAGTACGACACCTGGGCAAGACAGAGCACAATTCCAGAGACCGATGGCAGCCTGCCCCTTCCAATCCCAAGACAGGAGAGGTCGGGCCTGTGCTTCATCAACCCTTGCGAAAGCCAACTCTCAAGCCCCTTAATCACACACATCTCAGACAATTATAAATGCAAATACGTCGGCCTTGAGGGTTATTAACGTTAAAAGAGGGGGATATTTCATTACCAAAGTGTTCCTTCTGAAAATTCAAAGCCTTTGTAATTTTTTATTTATAGAGCGCTCATCCACAGTTGAAGTGCTTTAAAGCGCTTCAAGGCAGGACGGGAACAGGGGAATACAGGGTCATTCTTACGCCGTGAAATTTCCGAATGATCTTGCAAAATGTCTAGCTAAACTTGGCCTGATGGCCTTACTACAAGTGCAGGTGTAAGACAAAAGGAAGGAGATAAGGGGGAGGAGAGGGAGAAGAACATACAGTCTTTAAGCTACCGTACTCGGCCAACAACGTTTCAAGTAGTCCAAGTGTATGAGAGATGGTAAGGCGATAACGGGGTGGGGGGCATGTAGAACAACAAAAAAAGAAAAGGCTACAGGGCTAAGCCTGGCAGACCAGGCCTAGTACATTCTAGGTAACGTAAGTGCCAGACATGGAATGAAAAGGAGGGGGGGAGTGAGCAAGTGCACTCAGTGCAGGACCTGGGTTAAGTGTCAAGAGGCTACCATTCACAAGGCATGGGTAAAGAAGTGCAGAAGTGGTAGGTGGAGTGCAGAGGCCTAGGGGCAAGTGCAAGGACTGGCGGGGGAGCCTGAGACCTGTGTGGTGCTGGAGGTGCAGCAGGCGACCCGTCAGCGAACGATCTGCGTTAGGGAGAAGGCGGTAGGCGAGAGTGGAGAGGGGGTTAACAAGGGAGAGGGAGAGAGAAGGAGGAAAAGAAGAAGGTCATGAGGAGTTTCCGAAACTTAAGGTGATCAGGCTCAAGACGGAGAGAGAGGCAACGGCTGTTCCAGAGGGAAGTGCCTGCAGAGGAAAGAGATCTACCCCCAATTCTCTATTTTGAAAATCAGATCTCCCGGAGGGAGTTGGAGGCGGACAAGTGGAGGGCTCTAGAAGGAAAGTATTTAGGAAGGGAGATTTGAAGGTAGTGCGGGCCCTGGCACCAGAAAGCCTTGTGCAAAGGGTCTTGAACTTGATCTTTGCTGCTCCAGGGAGACAGTGGAGGGATTTCAGTGCCAGAGAGATGCAGTCCCTGGGCTTGAGGTCAAGGATACGTCTTGCAGTTCTGTTCTGGATGAGTTGTAGGGGTCAGATAAGGGAGGTAGAAGCCAGACTGATGGTCATGGAGACAACCAACAGATTCAGTGTAGAGGTTAAGCTGAGTGATAGCCAGTCTCTCAAGGAGTTTACCAGGAAGGGAGTGATAGAGTTCGGTCAGCAGTTTGCTGGAATGGGAGGGTCGGCAGAAGGTTTTTTTGAGCAGAGGGTGCACAAGACATGTATGTACAAAGGCATGCATTTGGCACACTTGAAATATAATAATATGTATGCAATATAAAGAACATTGGATATTTCAAGTTACAGGATTTAATGCATGCCAGCCACCACCATAAAGGTCTAACAATGCTGGGATACTCTATTAATAGGCATGCATATAACATTGGCGTGATATTAATGGGGGATTTCAATGCCACGATACCACCCAATATATTATAGTCAGAACTGATACCACAGGCATTGATTGATTCAACCTTTTCTTCCCCTAGTAAAAAGGGAAAAGATTGGCCGTATATATTGGGCATTCTGGATCTACAGAGGCTTAATGGTAGATGTGAGCATGACAGTCCTGCTTGTTACACCAGAGTCAGTGGTAGTTCCCACTCACTCATTGACTACATTTTTGTGACATCTACCCTATTCGATCTTAACATTGATCTGGTTGTGGTTGTGCACGAGGAGAGTGATCGAATCCCCCTTGTGCTGTCAGATTGATTTAGATATCCCCTTGAAGCAACAAGACACTTCTGGGTTTTTGTCTAACAGCTAAGGGGTGTCCCTCTGGGCAGTCATGGTGGGGGCCAAAATAGTCACAAAGGGCATTTATAGTCCACGCTGTAAAAAATAGCAATTCATTATACAATAACTAGTTATCCTAAGAAAGGGAACGTGCATTAGCCATAATGTCACGTCTGGTATCTCGAAACTCAATTAACACTGTTGCGTAAAGTTATAAGCTAGAGTAATGATTTTCAAAAGATCAATGTATGCCTTTATTATTCAGACACCTTTGAAAGGTATTGGTGGCATAAAATATAAAACACAAACAGTTTAGTGAGTGAAGAAGGAAGAAATAAAACATAAGTCCATTCAAAACAAGAACAGTTGTTCAATACAATGAGACCAAATATTCAATACAGAAAGTGCAATAAGAACAGTTATTCAGTACACAAAAATAAGAAAGAAAGACAAATTTGAAATGTATTCATCAATTTTGCTCATCCATAGAGGTGTGACTTTTCTCATCTAGAAATATTCATGAACCCTCTATTGGACATGGTAAATAAATAATCATGTACAAGTCTGCCTACGTGTAAGTAGAAATCTTTATTTCACAATAGTGCCCCTTCATGTGGTTTGGGCACATTGGCACATTTCGGCGAGGAGCCAAGTCTGGGTTTTTGACCTTGAACAGGGGTAAAAATAGGATTAGACGGAATGCCTCCAAGTTACGTAAAGCAAATACACTGATTGAGCAGATTCCAATTCAAGTATTGCCAGCAAATGAAGAGGGCGCCTGGGGAAATTAATCCCTCGTCGTGGCAGGACAGATTACATACAGTAGTGTCCATCTATTATGTTCTTATATAGCGCCACTCACCCATAGGCCTAAGTACGCTCACATGACAGAGACAAAACAAAAAACAAAGAGATCAGTGTTATTATCTATTATGTTCTTATATAGCGCCACTCACCAATAGGCCTCAGTGCGCTCACATGACACGTATTGTATGCTGGCTTGGGGAACATGAATGCATCTTACAATTACAGGACGTACTCGGGTGGTTACCAGAGGTAGATACGATAATGCTATAAGAGACGCCAAACGAGAACTGCACAGAGGCATTAGGAGTATAGTATGAAATGTTAATCTTGCAGGATTGCCTGCATTACTTGTTCAAGAGCGCAAGAAAAAGTATGCTACATGGTTAAAATCACACAAAAAAGCCTTAAATAAGGGAACATTTGGTGAATTGACAGGGGCTGCATTGGAGAATGACCAGAGGAAATGTTGTTGGCAGCTTGTGAATAATCAGTGTGTAGCCCCAAATTATATAGAAAATGTTAGTGAAGAGGCTTGGAAAAGCTCCTTAGCAAAGGGATTGGAGGTTATTCTAATGCACAGTTTACAAATGAACTTGCTTATGGTCAGTGGCAGTGGTCAGTGGCAATTTAATTTAAGTGTTGCTTATATTCGAAATATTATCATTACACTTAGATCATTATGGGCTCCTGGCCCTATGGGTTTAGCAATGCCTTATTGAAACAGAATCCTACCTGGTGGGGCAATTTGTTTTTCCAATTATTTAAGTGTATCTCTGTTGTGGGTGTTGCCTCTTGGAATGAGAGTATCATAGTACTGGTACCCAAAAAGGGTTCCAGAAAGGATGATGGGAATTATAGGCTGTTGTCCATGTTGGAGGCTTCATCTAAGGTTTTCTGTCACTAGAGTGCTACTACAGGAATTGACCAACTGGGTTACTGAGAAAAAGATCATCCCCGCTCTTGCAACAGGTTTTTTGTAAAGGGGCGGGCACTCTCACTAACTTACTTACATTGGTGGATACCACGGAGTATACCTGGCATGTGTGGAGTAATTGCACATATGCTGTTTTTGTATATTATAGAGCTGCTTTTGATTTTGTCTGTAGCAAAAAGTTATGGGAAAAGTTATTCAAATGGGGCGTCCCTCACGGCCTTCTTAACATGATGATAGCTTTGTATAGTAATACTAAAGTGAAGGTTAGATTTGCTAATCTGGGGAATACTACTGATATTAAAAATCATGTAGGCCTAAAACAAGGCTGCATACTAGCCCCTATACTGTTTAATCTATATTTGAGTGATTTTCCTACGTACTTAGATCAGAGCAATGAGTTGTCACTGATGTTGGGGATGACCAAGATCATTTGGCTTGGTTACGCCGATGACTTGGTCATCCTAGACCTAATCACTAAGGGCCTTGAAAGTTTGCAAAACAAATTACAACAGTATTCCTAAAATAATTTATGGAATATCAACATGTCTAAAGCTATGATATTTAAACTAAGCAAGCATAAATTGAGACCCAAACTTGCTTTGAAATTGGGTTCATTGGACATCGAGCATGTTGACTCTTATGTTTACTTGGGTATTACAATTGACGAATCACTTGCTTGGGCTCCTCACTTGAGAAAACTGGAATGTAAAAGTACACAACTTACCAAAGAAATAAGACAGTTTGCTAGGTTGCATGCTGACAATTCACTTACTTGCCTGGTTGAGTTATATAAAACAAACATTTGTCCGGTCCTAATTTATGGGGCAGAGATCTGGGCATTTAAGGTAATGAGCAAACTTGAATTGATTGAAAGGCGGTGTCTGAAATCTTTACTCGGTCTAGCCAGCTGTAATCCGATAGAATATATCTCGAAACCAATCTTCATTTCGTTACGATGTGTACTCTGTATCAATCATCTCAGCCTGACTCTGAAGATCTCACAGTCTTGTGAATAATCTTTATTATTACATTTGAATGGTACACTTTTGACCACAGTTAATTTGAACAAAAATGTAATTATTGTATGAAAAATGAATAATCCAGTTGGCTATTGGATTCAAAAACTTGTTATACATATTGATACTTATTCCCGGTTTAAAACTGATGCAATGCAGCAAACGTATTATCCGTGAGATAGACATGGAACAATCTTGAACCAATTTGCCAACCAAGAGCTCCAATGGAGACTATATTGCTCATTATCAATTGGGCATGGGTAGAAGTGGTTGCCTGCGTGCATATCCATATAGTTACATTGTTAAACTGTAGACGCGAATTAAGTTTAATAAAACCTCTATCTATTTATAACACTTTGGGCGGGGCTACCTGGGAGAGCTTCACATTGGGAACCTGACTACTGGCTAGTCACCATGTCACCATGGACGTTTCATCACTATACACAAGTATTCTTCATGATAAAGACTTGCACACAACGGATTACTTTCTGAAGACCAGATCTATTTCCTACTACAATCATAATAATATGATCTTAGAAATGTTACAATTTTCTCTAAACAATATATTTGTTTTCAACAATAAATTGGTCAGAGAAACCCAAGGCACTGCCATGGGTGCCAAGTTCGCCCCATCGGATGCCAACCTCTACATGGGGCACTACGAGCTTGAACACGCGTGGCGGCACCCATCATTTACGGACAATAATAATGTCATCTTTTGGGCAAGGTACATCGACGATATCATCCTAATCTGGAATGGAAGCCAACAACAACTAGACAACTATTTTAAATTTCTGAATGCAAATAAGTATAGCTTAAAACTCACAATGCAAAGCAGCAAAACATCCATCAATTTACTGGACATCAACCTTTACATACAGAACAACATAATCTTCACCACTCTATATATTAATCCAACAGCAGTGAGTAGTACCCTGCATGCGACAAGCAACCATCCCACACACATCATTAATAACATCCCATACGGCGAAATGCTTAGGATTAAATGCAATTGTACCACACAAGAAAACTTTGAAACACATGTACAACAAATGATAACAATTTCCAACAAAGAGGATACAGTCAGTCTCTGATCAACAAAGGTTATCACAAAACATTGGGCAGAACAAGAGAACAATTATTACAAGACAAAAGACCCCAATACACGACATTCAATCAACAGAAAACAAGATTCATCACTACCTACAGCACTGACAACCACATCATCAAAATAATGATATCAAAATATTGGGACATCCTCAAAGTGGACCTGGATTTACACGAAGTATTGGATGAACATCGAACCATAACCTTCCGCAAATCTAAGAGATCAACTTAGTCCATCCCACTTCCAACATAAACAACTGGATCCATCCAAATCTGACTCTATATGGTTAAAAGCACCTCTGAAGGGGAACTAAAAGTGTGGCCAATGGCAGGTATGCAAATACTCAGACAACGCAAAAAAAAAACCATAAAAATGCCCAACGGCAAATATATCGATATAAAACTATTAATAAACTGTAATAGTACCCAGGTCATTTATGGAATCAAATGTGTGTGTGAGCTCACATACACCGGAAGCATGATCAGACAACTCAAAAAGAGAATTGGAGAACACATAAGAGCCATTATCAACGAAGATATAAGATCACCATTTGAAGCACATTTTCAAACACATCATACTCGGGACCAACTCAGCGGACTTAGATTCTTTGGAATTGTAAAAATCAAGATAGATCCCACCAAGAGGAGGCAATGTCGAAAAATGTTTGCAAAAACAGGAAGCCAAATGGATTTGTAATATGGACACATGCCACTCCGGTTTAAATTCAGATCAGGAACTTCATCACTTTTTATAACAATAACATTATGTATATATTCATTCTTTTGCATACATTTTTCGTGTCTGACTGTTGACTCAATTGTTAGGCCATGGTGACTTTATAAACTGAAATTGGGCAAGTTCATCAGTGCAACAAACGCAATGTTGGTTTGAGGAACAGATATCGCTATACAATCGGGGTAATTCAAGGATTTTTGCACAAAAGTGGCGCACGCGGCTGGCGCACAGTGTTCCCGTGCGATAGACTGCGCCAGCCGCGGGCGATAAAATCCATTTCATCGCACAGCGTATTCATGGATTTTAGCCTCCAAAACCAGCCGTGGCGCAGAGTGGCGCAGCGACCCTGCAGCAGTGCCAGTTACGCCCCGAAGAACGCCCTCGCGCAAGGAAAATCCATCAAAAGTCCCAATTCAGCGCAAAGGGCTGCGCTAACCCTGGACCAGTTTACAGGGCTGCCAAACAGCAAACGCCAAGCGGGGAACGTGTATTTCAGGGCTGCGTGGGAAGTTCCACACGCGATTCGGCTGGGTACATGTATTTCAGGGTGTGCGGGAAGTTCCACACGCGATTGGGCTGGGTAAGTGTATTTCACGGCTGCGCGGGGAGTTCCACACACTATTTCAGCAGGGTACGTGCATTTCGGGGTGCGCGAGAAGTTCCACACGCGATTCCAGCAGGGTACGTGTATTTAGGGGTGCGCAGGAAGTTTCACACGCGATTCCATCAGGGTACGTGTATTTCAGGGGTGCGCTGGAAGTTACACACGCGATTGTGCCGGGTACGTGTATTTCAGGGGTGCGCGGGAAGTTTCACACATGATTCCAGCAGGGTACCTGTATTTCGGGGTGCGCGTGAAGTTTCACATGCGATTGGGCTCGGTACGTGTATTTCAGGGGTGCGCAGGAAGTTTCACACGCGATTGTGCTGGGTATGTGTATTTCAGGGGTGCGCGGGAAGTTTCACACGCGATTCCATCAGGGTACGTGTATTTCAGGGGTGCGCGGGAAGTTACACATGCGATTGTGCCGGGTACGTGTATTTCAGGGGTGCGCGGGAAGTTTCACACGCGATTCCAGCAGGGTACGTGTATTTCAGGGTGCGCGTGAAGTTTCACATGCGATTGGGCTGGGTACGTGTATTTCAGGGGTGCGCGGGAAGTTTCACACGCGATTGTGCTGGGTACGTGTATTTCAGGGGTGCGCGGGAAGTTCCACACGGGATTGGGCTGGGTCTGTGTATTCCAGGGGTGCGTGGGAAGTGCCACACGCGATTTCAGCAGGGTACGTGTATTTCGGGGTGCGCGGGAAGTTTCACACGCGATTGTGCCGGGTATGTGTATCTCAGGGGTGCGCGGTAAGTTTCACACGCGATTCCAGCAGGGTAAGTGTATTTCAGGGGTGCGCGGGAAGATTCACACGCGATTGTGCTGGGTACATGTATTTCAGGGGTGCGTGGGAAGTTTCACACGCGATTCCAGCAGGGTACGTGTATTTCGGGGTGCGCGGGAAGTTTCACACGCGATTGTGCTGGGTACGTGTATTTCAGGGGTGCGCGGGAAGTTTCACACGCGATTCCAGCAGGGTAAGTGTATTTCAGGGTGCGCGGGAAGTTCACACGCGATGCGCCATGTGCGAGTGGGGTACGTGTATTTCAGGGGTGCGCGTGAACATTCACACACGACTGGGCCTGGGAGAGCGGGGTACGTGTATTCCTGGGGTGGGCGGGAAGATTTACGCAGTCGCCTACAACGCGCCAAAAAAGACGGTCCAATCCGGAAACACGTACGCCAGCATGAAGCCGGCGTACGTCGACACACGCAGCATAAAAGTGCGCGCAAACAACAAACAAGCTCATACGTCAGGATGAATATACCGTTCCTAGCAGCAGTGGCCGTGGGATACCGCAGGAGGAGGAGGAGGATAGTCAGGGCCAGAATCTTCACACCCAGAACCAGCCTTTTTTGGGATGCCTGATGACCAGGTGTATGGGAGGTACAGGTTTCCACCTCACATAATACTCGACCTGGTCAGTGAGTGGGAGGATGACCTCACATCACCCACCCTCTGCTCCCAAGCACTGACCCCCCTGGAGAAGGTCCTCAATGTACTGCACTTCTTGGCTACCGGATCATTTCAGCGGACAAGTGCCATAGTGGGGGGGGGGGTGTCACAGGCCACGCAGTCACGGTGCCTACACCAGGTGTTGGCCATCATCACTGCATGCCCATCAGTCCACAGGCACATATTCCTGCCCAGAACACCTGCAGAAAGGCAGGCTGCCGCCCAGGATTTCTATGGGGTGGCACAATTCTCCAAAGTGCTAGGTGCCATTGATTGCATCCATGTGGCTCTACGTGCCCCCAGGGCATCTGAGCACATCTATAGAAACCGCAAGCACTGGCATTCCATCAACGTCCAGGTAGTATGTGATGCCAAGGGAATCATCACCTCAGTATATGCCAACTATCCAGGGTCCACCCACGACAGCTTCATTTACAGAATGTCAACCCTAAACCGGGACATGGAAGCTGGGCGGCATGGCGATGCATGGCTGCTTGGTGAGTATAAATGCCACTGCACATGCATGCATGTCAGATACAGAGTAATGTCACTACCCCACTAATGATACCCATCACCACCTCCCCAGGGGACAGTGCCTACCCGCTGAGCACCCACATGATGACGCCAATTCGGAACCCCATCACGCCCCCGAGGTAAGATACGACACAGCCCATATTGCAACCCGGGGTATAGTGGAGCGCACATTTGGAGTGTTCAAGTCACGCTTTCGCTCCCTTGACCATTCTGGCAGGCAGCTGTTATACGCTCCCCCAGTAGTGTGCAGGATCATAGTGGCAGCATGTGTCCTGCACAATGTTGCAACACGCCGGGGCCTGGCTGTGGACATGGTGGTGCCCCCACATCCCCAACCACATGCACGCCCGCTGCGCATGGGAGGGGAAAGGGCACGGGGTGAGGCAGCCCGTACGCAGCTGGTGGCTAATTACTTGACATAGAAATCACACCCCTGTGGAGTGCACACAGCCCTGGCACATACCATCTGACAATCAATGATGCCTCAATCAGACAATGATGATGAATGAAGGAACAGTCAACTGTCACAACCATAGCAGCCTGAGATTGTTCACCTGGAAGTGTTACAATGTGTGCATCCCTACCTACACAAACACCACCAATGCAGTGTCATCAAAAGACACTTCTGTGCAGCAAAAATTAATACCCACTTGCAAAATACAACATGAGAACAGTGCCATGTCACCCAACCCCTCCCCGGCACCGCCACACGACACACCATGGCATGTCATGCAATGTGAGAGCAAACAAAGTAATCCCCACAACATGACACAAGTGTCACAAAGTTCAGTGTCCCTAATGGAAACTGGCCCCACATGAAATGCTCACAGTAATGCAGGACCAACAACACACATGAGCAAATATTTAGCAATAATACAAATCAGCTACACAACCTCAAACCTACCATAAACATGACAGTACTAATTTTAAAAAAAATGGTAGTCTCACTACCTGATAATGCCAGCACTTCAACCACTTCCAACTGTACAGTGTTGGCGCCACGCAAACGTGTAGGTGCACTGCTTACAACATGGACTCCATCTCCAAAGTAGACGGCCTTGTGAAGAAATGAGGAATGGACCTGCAAATCAGGAGGATGAGATGGATGCAGAGGCACATATCAATACACCATGCAGTGTACAATACAACAACAATATGCACTAGGAATGTATACACAGTATTGACTACAGACTGCCCACACAGCACATGGGAGTCCAACGTCACTGTGTAAGTCAATGTCACTTGGGCACACCCTTTGCAAGCCCATGGAAACGGGAAGCAGGAGGGGTGTGTGTCTCACAAACCCAAGCATCTAACCCAAATTCAGGACAAGCCTGCATGTGCCCAGCCACAATACAGCGGATGCCCACGGGAGCCACACAATGCAACACACTGAAAAGAAAATCTAAAATCAAAAATCAAAAATCAAAAATGGCCATGTATGGGCCATGGGGGGTGGGAGAGGCCACCCAGGAGGTCCGAGGACAGGGTGCACACCAAAACCCACCTGTGTGGATTCTGCAGAAAAAAAACACCTCCATGCGCTCATGGCCTGCACGGCTACCCTATTGTGGGAGAATTGCTGCTGTCGCTCTCCCCACCCTCTGCAGCTGCATCAGGAGGTGGTGGCACTATGGGAGGCAGCCCACGCAAAGCACTAGTCTGGTCCTCCATGGCAGCAAGCATGCGGTTGTGGAAGGTCTGGTTCTGGAGGATAATCGTGCGGAGGTCCCCATGCAACAACTCACGGGATGCCCGGACCTCCTCCCGAGTTGCCTGCATCTCAGCTGAGAGCGTACGTGTGAGACGCCCCAGCTGCTGTTCTGTCCTCGTGTCAGTTGAAGCCTCAAGCTCAACAAGAGTCACCCTGAGGTGGCGGAGTTCCACCCTCAGGGCTTCCTTGTGGCCCTGGGACTCTATAGAAATGTCTTCCCACAGAGTCTCCAGTGCCGCCCGTCTGTCCCTGTTGGACGCCAACATGTCCTCCTTGTGTGACTGGCAAATGGAGTCTGTTGCCTGCTGTAGTTGCTCCATCAGCCTTTCTTGGGGGACAATGGAAGTGGCCACCCTATCCATGGCCTGAGCCATCATCTCAGCTGATGCTGCCTGTTGGTTTGCCATACTGTATATGGATTGCTCCCATGCGGTATTGCCAGGTGGCGTACGGCCACCGCGTCGGCGGGCACCACACCTGTCTGGGGTAAGGCGAACTGCGCCTTGCTGTGCCGGCACTGCCTGAGGCTGCAGGACTGCATTCCCCCTCTGATCTGCTGGCCCAGGAACAGGATCAGATTTTGCGGAGTGTGACCCTGCATCCGTAACCACCAAAGGCGGACCTACTAACACTGACATCCCCATTGAGGGTTCTACCCCTGGTGCAGGTGGGTCGGACAGAACAGAATCCCTCCCAGAAACACGTACCTGCGACTGCACATAGGTCTCATCATCTGAATCGACACCTGAATAGAGCTCGGGGGAGGTGCACCCAGAGTCACCCCTTGAGAGAATGGTCTGCAGAAAGTGTGGGTTCTCACCCACCACCACACCACGTCCCTCACTGGTGCCCGGTCGGCCCCGAGACCCCTCCTGGGTCTGCACCATCTCCACAACCCCAGCAGTATCAAGTGCGTCATCCCCTGCAAAGACATGAAAGAAAAGAAATGGGAACAGGCATTAGCACCATGGCACACAATTAGGGCTGAGAAGCAACAGAACCAGTACTTCATTGACACATGTCCCACATGACTATAACCCTCCCATGCATGCACCGTCACTGCGTATGAAGGGGAGGCAAATGGCACACATTGATGACACCAAGATGGAAGATCAACACATTGGCCTGTGATTGGCATGTCCAATACACATACATGACACATGCCATCACACAGATGGTATGTACCATAGCCATGTCACATATGTGACAATAGGACTGAGAAATGCCTAGTGAAAGTGGTAGAATGCAAACAATCAGCATGAATGAAATATGCAACAATGTTGTGGCAAGATGACACTTCAAGGGCAACTGGCGTGATGTTGGGCTAAATGTCTACTGTTGCCAGAAGGGATACTGCAACACCCAAATCCTGGTGCGCAGAATGTATTGGATGAAGCACGTGGGTGACCCAAACCACTCAGGCACACACACCCTCACCTGGCACTCAATCAGAAGCCCTCACACACACACCATGCACATGGATGACACACACATGCATGTGCACTCTGCCTCGTAATCTGGCAGGTCTCCCACGCCTTGGATCTGTTCCTCCGTGACGTAGGTCCCAACAACATACTCATGTGGAGTTAGTTCAATGTCTTCAGCTGGAGACCCACCTCCAGTCACTAGAGTAGCGGCATGACTTAAGGCCAGCTTTTTCTTTGCCCTGCGCTTCAGGTCATTCCAGCGCTTGTAGCAATCATTAGCTGTGCGCCTCATGATTCCAAGGGCACTTATGATGTCCGCGATCGTCTGCAGTGTGCCTGACGTTGAGCAGGTGTCGTCTTGCACCCTGCAGTAATCAACATTTCCCGGTCATGTGCGGACACATACTCCACAAGTGCATCACGTTCGGCCTCACTGAAGCTAGGCTTCCTCGAGGTGCCGGACTGTGTAGCCGTGTCTGGGGCATCAGCCTGTACTGGACGAGCACTCTTCCTCTTCCGCTTGGAAGGTGGTGGGGATCCTGAGTGTCCTACGCCGCTCTGGACACTAGGGGCAGGAGCCCCGGTGGACTGTGTACTAGGAGTGTGGGAATGAACACTGAGCATGGGACTTGGTGCAGGCATTAGCTGAAGTGTGATGTAGTCAGGGGGAACGTCAGCAGGATGGACTGGGACCGACACTGTCCTGGCTGGGTGAGTGAGAGCTGGGGTGGATGGAGCCGCAGCTGTCCCTGCAGCCTCCACCCTGCCTACTTGGGGCAGCAGATGACATAGCTGCCCCTGATCCACGTGGCCTGGTGACACCAACGTGCACCGCCACACGTGGCCTAGACCTGCTGACCTGGAAGTCAGCCTGGGAGTCACCCTGTGCCAGGTCTGGTGCCACAATGGGCTGGTCCAACAAGGGCTGAGCAGGGATGGTGTCAGCCACGTTACCCTCAACCAGGGGGGGGGGGCATGGGTGTCCCTGACTGGTCCTCCACACATGGGGGGTTAGGGACACCCTGCAAGTCCTGGCCACGTCCCCTACCGTATCCACCACGCCCACCTCTTGAGGCTCGGCCACCTTTGCCACCCTTACCGCTTGCTCGCCTCACAACCATGGCACTGATGTTTTTGTGCGTATGGGAGTTGCAGTAAACTATTGTCCTGGGCAATTGGGGGTCAAAGGGGTAGGGTACTAGATGGAATTCGTACCCTAGTGCTCTAGCAAGGCTGTATGTGACCCCTGTGGAAAGATGACGGGTCACGCAATGCACAGGCACCCCAAAAAAGGGAGATAACGTGCACGCAACCCCTCCTAGACCACTTGCGTGGAAAAATAAACCTGCACTACGCTGTGGCACCCAGAAACACAAAAATGAACGTATGCGTGACACACGCAGCCTAGAATGACCTCTGAAGGGGTACGCGACACACGGGGCAAGCACAGATGTTAAATACGTGCGCGACTCATCATCTGCCTGGAAAAATAGCGTGAAAAAGACGCGCATGTGCGTGCTGGCAACACCCCCCGCCAAAAGAAGAATTGTACGCTGTCTGAGGAGACAGGACAACAGAAGAAGTGTACGCTGTTTGAGGAAACAGGCCCAAAAAAAAGACAAAAATAGAAAAAGCTGTCAGAGGTAACAGGGAGTACGAACTTGAAATGCCGTGAAGTAAATCGTGTGTGAACCGACAAGAAGTACAGATTTCACCCACTCGCTCTCCACGAAAAGCACGTACAAGGAAATGGCGTTCTACACGTGCCTTTTAAACATGCCCACACGTCCAGCGTCACTTCCGCGTGTACGCGCTAAGGCCCTATCCTCCAATTACACAAGCTGACACTCTGACGTGCAGTCATTGGACGTGTAACATGCACCCGTGTACAGGGTAACGCCCGCGCGCACACGTCACAGACGCGCATACGCGCTGAGGCCCTTTCCACCAATTACACGCTTTGACACTCGGACGTGCTTATTTTTTCCACACGCCATGGAAAACGCCTGTGCGCGTAATGTCATAGACGCACCCACACGTTGGGGGCCTTTGGGCCAATTAATTCGCGTACGTGTGCTGACGCGCTTACGCGCTCAGGGCCTTTCCTCGAATTACACGCAGACGTGCTGGATTTTCCCATGCCAAATCAATCCGTATCAAGCTGGCCAACGCGTAAGCACACGGAAGACCACGCTCCTACCCAGAAGGCCGAATCACTGCCCCCCAGAGCCCCGAGCACGCTCCCACCTGCCATCTGCTGCTGCCTGACTGCCTGCTGCCCACGTGCCCTGCCATTTGCTGCCTGCACATCAGCCAGGGGTGCTGTTGCTGTGACCACCCCTGCTGGAACCGAAGACTCCCGACTGGTATTCCATCGTTCCGTTGCCCAGCCCCAGGACCCAGTTGCCCACTCACTCCTGCCTCTGGGGTTGCCATGTCGGGCACTACACCATCTGGCACCACTGGCAACCCCCAGCCAGAGAGGCAGAGGGGCACCAGCTTCACTGCCACCGAAGTTGGTGTCCTGGTGGAGCTAGTCCTGGGGCAGTATGATGCCCTCTTCGGAAGTTTGGGCGCCGACAAGGAAGGACGGACTCGGATCTGGACGGACATCGTGACTGCTATCAACGCAGAGGGGGTAGCAGTCCGACAATTCCATCATGTCAAGAAGCGCTGGGAGGACTTCAGGTCCAGGACCCTGAACAAGGCCCGGCGCTTCTTTAAGGCAGCGGATGCTAAGGGGCGCCAGGGCCACTTGTCGGAAGATCAGATGAGGGTCCTGGAGCGCATATCCCCAGCACTCCACATCCAGGTCCTTGAGAGACAGACCCGTCTGGAGTCGAGCGGTAAGTGTACATGCATACTGATTGTAAGCTGTGCGTGTGGTGGTGTGCCAGTAGTGTGCAGGTTGCACATGTGGTTTTATGGGGCCAAGTATGGGGGTGTGTCTGTACAGGGCCATGAGGCTAACACATGCGAGGGCTCTCATGTGTGAGACATGGATGGTGCTTGTGTGTGTAGGTTTCTTGCATGCCAAATGCAGATGTGTGTGCACACATGTTTGAATGAATGTGTATGCAAGTAGGCATGGTTGTGATGTCACACATGGATGTTGGTTTCAGCTGCATGTATCTGCACAGTGTACATGTGTGTTTATTTGACAAGGGTGCAACAGTGATGCAACATGGATGCATGTGACACCGGGATGTGGAAGACTGATTGGCAGATGTGACATGGATGCCGATCTCAACACTGCGACAGTTGGCGGAGGTGTACACATGCATGCAAGTGTGGTGGTGTGTGTGCATGTGTAGTCCACTCCCTGTGTTGCATGTGATGTCTGGCTCACCTTTGCCTGCTCATGCTGTTGTATGTGTATGGATGGTGCTGGCTGTTGCGATATGGCTGTGGTATAGCTCATGTGTGTGAGTTGAAATGACATGTGTGTTGGGGATTGTGATGCCATGTCTGAGGTTTGCCAATGCCACTCATGTACAACTGTCATGTGTGTATGAATCCATTGTACAGTGCCCTGATGCCTGTGTTTTATTTCTCCCTGTCTGCAGCGTCAACTGGTGAAGTGGACGGAGAAGGTGCTGTGGAGCACAGCGGCAGGGATCGCACCACCAGCCGGAGACGCAAGGCCCGGCTCCCCTCCCAGGTTGTCATCTCGTCGGGGAGTGAGGAGTCCAGTGCCGCGTCCAAGGCCGCAGCTGCTGAGGGGAGGTCCAAGAGGCAGAGGTCGGAGTTGGACTCCTCGGCAGCAGAAGGGGCAGCTGGGACCCCACAGGGCCCGACGGGGGAAGATGGCACGGAGTCATCCAGTTTGGTGGGGGGTTTGGTGGAGGAGGAGGCCGTGCAAGCGACAGAGACGGGGTCTGGAGGTGGGGATTCCACTGGTGCTAGTGGTGCAGTGCAGGACCAGGGACAGGAGGCAGCACAGGCCACCGCGGAGGTGCCTGTGTGCAATCCTGTCCCTGATCCTGTCACTGCATCATCTTGCACCAGCAGGGATGACTACGTCCAGACCCGTTTTCAGGCAGGAGATGAGCTTACAACAACTGGCCTTCCTCTGCCTGCGGACGTGGCTATCCAGGTACGGGTTGAGCCTGTCCTGACTGGTGTGGCGTTGCGTCAACGGGCCATGCGAGGTGACCTGCAGTCTTTTCGTGAGGAGACTGCATGTCATCTGGAATGGCTAGTTGACCGCGTTGGCCTACTGGGACGGGTCACCCAGGCCGGATTCCTCCGTTTGCTGGAGCCTGTTCAGACCCCCTCCTCAACTGAACCCCCTATGCGCCAGTCGTCCTCCGTGCCATCTTTCCAACCATTTGTCACCTGGGTGCCCTGTGGAGCTGCCTCAGACCGTGCGGCCAGGCTGGTGGAGGACACATCCCTGCCACAGTCGGGAGTCGGACGTCCAGCAGGGGTGGCCACATCAACGACTGAACCCCAGCCAGAGAAGGATGTGCAGGCTGCAGGAGCACGGGCACGGGCACAGGCACAGCAGCAGCAGCAACGAGGTGGGAGCCATGATGGCCCGGGGCCTTCGACATCGGAGGGGCAGGCATCGGCCGGAGGACCCAGGACGGGAAGTGTCTTCCGTGTGGCAGCGGTTGGGCCACGCCATAAATGCGGAGCGGCAGCGGGAGGAAGAGGCACGGCTCACGATGGTCAGGGCGGAGAACTCCATGCGGAGGGCCCTGAGGCGGGCCGAGTGCCTCGAGGCAATCCGCAGGGAGTTGGAGGAGAACATGTTGTCGTCCCTGCGGACCCTCAGGGGCATGGAAGAGGACCGCCTCCGGGACATTGAGCAGGAGTTCGATGATGCCCTGGCCCGGAACATCCAGAAGTGAGCCGTCGGACTAGCCCGCTGCCCTTGTAAATAGTTCTTTAGTGTTAAGTTTCCTTTCGTTTTTTCTTTTTTGGGGGCGGTTGGACAATGCCCCAACGTCTTGTATATAGTTCTTCATTAGGTAGGGTTTTATTTCATAGGTTTCATTTAAAGGATTGGGCACATGGACCCTGGATGTTCACTTTGTAAATAGTTTGACAATGGATTTGGATTATTGATTTTTTTTTCATGGATCAATGGTTTTTTATTATTTTTGCACCTTGGATTTATTTTCTCAGACTAACACTTTGGAGACTTGCTTTTGGATTGCTTTTCATTTGGATTTCATGCATCTTTTCAATTTTTTGGACATGCAGGATTTCATTTCTTATTTCCATTTTCTTCTGTTCCATTTCATTCCCTTGCTTTTCTGTTTAATACATTATCATTTGGTACTTCACAATGTGTGGTATTCTCTCTTTGGTTTCATGCATGTCACAATGTGTGTTTTATCATTCACATGCTCTCATTGTGTGGGTTTGACGGATATATGTTGATGTGCAGACTAGCCATTTGGGATGCATCATGTGGTGGTGATTTCTTTGTGGGGTGGATGTCATACCTGGTGGTGTGTTCGGACTGGAGTGGCGTGGGGGGTGTACTGAGGGGGCATGGGGACCATGATTGTGGATCGTCATGAGGTGTTGGGGGGACATGTGTGGGGGCCTGCTGGCAGGTGCCCTGCACTGCTGGGGGGTGGGGGTGCAGGGGGACATGAGTGGGGGCCTGCTGGCAGGTGCCCTGCACTGCTGGGGGGTGGGGGTGCAGGGGGACATGAGTGGGGGCCTGCTGGCAGGTGTCCCTGACTGCTGGGGGGGTGGGGGTGCTGGGAGACATGAGTGGGGGCCTGGTGGAGGGTGCCCCTGGATGCTGGGGGGTGGGGGTGCTGAGAGACATGCGTTGGTGATCAGTAGTGCAAGGTGACATGTGGGTTGGCTGGGGGGCATGACCATGGTGGATTTGCTGCCTGCGGGACATGACCAGGGGTGCAGGGTAGTCCCCTGTGGTGTGGCCTGCCTGCAGGGGCTGTGGAAGGTATAGAGGGAACACCTGGGAGGACCCACACGGCCAATTCACGTGTAGTACTCCCCGGCACCCCCGAAATACACGTACCCTGCTGAAATCGCGTGTGTAACTTCCTGTGCACCCCGGAATACACGTACCCTGCTGTAATCGCGTGTGGAACTTCACGCGCACCCCGAAGTACACGTACCCTGCTGTAATTGCGTGTGGAACTTCACACGCACCCCGAAGTACACGTACCCTGCTGTGATCGCGTGTGGAACTTCATGCGCACCCCGAAATACACATACCCTGCTGAATTCGCGTGTGGAACTTCCCGCGCACCTTGAAATACACATACCCTTTTGCATTCGCGTGTGACACTTCATGCGCACCTTGAGATACATGTACCCTGCTGCATTCGCGTGTGACACTTCACACGCACCCCGAAATACACGTACCCAGGCCAATCGCGTGTGGTACTTCCCGCGCACCCCGAAATGCATGCACACGCTATTTTTCACGCAGCGGGTGTCCGTGTTTGTCGCGTACCCCTTTGCACGTCATTTTTCCTAGAGGGCCACAGTATGGGACATTCATCATGGCTGTATATAGGTGCTTTTTGTTAGCGCACATTTTGGCGCACATTTATTTCAGGCGCAGGGACGCAACCGCCTGCATTCTTGTGGCGGACGTGTTTGGGCCTGTGCGCGTCTTTGCCCGTGCGCTGGTTTGCCCTATTCGATTCCATGAATACGTGTTGTAGGCGCGTGTGGGCGTTCCGCGCACTTGCCTCCTGTACTTCCCCCGTGACGCCCATATTTTCAGGCGTTGTTCCCCATTCCGAGTGTTCAGCCCCGTGTTCCGCCTACTTTTGTTATGTGCGCCGCGCTATGTGCGATTTCGCTGTGGCCGTGGTGCACGTCGTTAGATGACCTGTGTGCCGGCGTGCGCCACACACTTTTTCAGCGCACATCCAATATTTTTCTCGCGCACGGACTTCCATGAATCGATGTGCGCTGGTTTCCCTGCGATTTTCACACTTGCACTGCGATTCGCACGTTTTTGGCTGCTTGCGCCGATATTTTCGGCGCACATTGATTCCATGAATCGGCCTCTAAATTGGAATTTTGGAGGCATAAACACTGCTATATATTAGCAGTACATGTACCTATCTTTTGGAACACCTTAAGAGGCACAAATATTGCCAATTATTAGCAGAACATTCATCTATCCTTTGCAACATCGGAAGTATTTACAAATACACAATAATTGTTAGGCCAAGGTGACTTTATAAACTGAAATTGGGCAAGTTCATCAGTGCAACAACCACAATGTATGTTTGAGGAAAAGATACCACTATACAATATTGTAATTTTGAAAGTTTATCAAAGAAGCAATTTGTTATATGTGTTGATGCTCATTTTTGACCAAAGCATCCTAATTGGAATTTGAAAGTCTATCCGTGAAGCAACTGCAATTTAAGTTTACATTTTTTTAATTAAATTTTTTACCCAAGTGTCTTATGCATAATATTCGTTCTAGCAACCTATGTCTTACTAATTAAAGATGTATTGCAACTATACATTGACTATAGCAAGACTCTTTTTTGGTAAAAGCGCAACCTAGGGCTTGCATGCGTTTTTTCAGCTATTCATAGTCCTGACCAGTCACAGGACATAGCCCTAGTTAGCAGCTCACGAGCAGACTTTACACCATTAATAGGATAGCGCCAAAGCTGTTGAAGACTGGACACACAGCTCTTTCACACGTAGTGGATTTAGACTATGTGGTCTGCTTGTACCTGAATCCGACAGGCACTTGTTGACTGAACATGTGGCTCTTACCAATTACCGCACCATCTTTCTTAAAGTTATGGACAGATGACTTGTAATGAGGACTCAAACTGGTGATGCTAATTTAATCTGTTAAACTGGGAGGCACAATTGGAGAAATTTATCACGTTTTATTATCATAATTATTAAGATTTTGCTATTTATGTGCAATTGTGTAACTTGTTATTATGTAAATATAACATGAACGTTAGAATCCCTATAAAATACATTTTTTACAATTTTGAATGGTTAGGTTTTATCTTGTTCTTAGTGTGGGTTTCTTGAAATTGCCATTCTGCACATAAGAGTAACATATTGCATGAGCATTCTCTAATGTTGTTTTTTTTTAAATTTATTTTTATTGACAACATACACGACAGGGTGGGCCTACTGGCCTATTCCACCCGCAATAGATGCAAGAAAAAATCACATTGTCAGAAACATTTTCTGGTTAACTCCCAACCCCCCATCCCCCCTCCCGATCCCTCCCCCCAAACAATTGTTACGCCAACTTTAGGGAAAATGCAACTATATTTAACATAGGGAAGAACACTTGCATAGCGCTGCGATAGAGAAAAGTGATCCTTGAGACAGTGGGGTAAGGCCATGTGGTGATTGGGCCAGGGCAAGACCAACCCTCTGAGGGGCGTGGGGACCAGCGCATAGCAACCATTGGTTTAAACTTTTGTTCCATCGCCCCTCTACAATCGCATAGTAATACAATCATCGTGCAGCAGCACTGCCGTCCACTCTTGGACAAAATCAGACATAGTATTGTTTGCTATTGCCGAGAGTTTTTCGTAGCTGAAAATCACTCTGAGCTTGCAGAGCCATTCCTCTTTGGAGGGGGCCAGGACACTTTTCCATTTTTGCGCAAGCGCCAGTCTCCCTGCCCGCAACATGGCGCATATGACCTTGGGGAAGGCATTCACCTCCGACTCCGGCATGGGGGAGCCCAGTAGGATTTCCAGCGGGTGCAAAGATGGACCATAACCCTCGATATCTTTGATCCAGCTTAGGAGCTCCGTCCAGTATACCTGTATGGACGGGCAACTCCACCACATATGAAACCAGGTTCCCCGTTGATGGCATCCCCTGGGGCAGAGGGAGGAAACATCCCGGTACATCCTGGACAATAGCGCCGGGGGGCGATGCCATGAATGGAGGATTTTAAAGTTATGTTCCATAGCTGCTGTGTATAGGGAGCCTGTGAAAATGCACTTGAAAACCGCCCCTCCAGGTGTGGTCCTCTATTGGCATCCCCATCCTCTCTTCCCATATGCGCTTGAAGGGTTGTCTGCCTTCTAGGTCGGCTATAATCAGCACACTATAAAACTTAGATAGCGAACCTTTGCGAGATTTACTTTTGGCCAGAATTAGTTCGAGTGGGGTGAGGGGGCGACTAAGCTGATCGGACCACCGCGGTTGGGTAAGTATCCCTTTCAGCCGCAGGAATTCAAAAACCGTGGGGGGCCTGTCCACCAGAGCCTCTGTCAAGCTGTCGTATTCAATGAAGCCCTCTTCTCGTGTAAGCTGGGAGACTCTTTCCAGTCCCATGTCAGACCATGCCTGGGTGTCCCGAAAGCCCCTCATATCCAGATCAATGGGCGGGCCCCAGAGAGATGACAGAGGCGAAGGCCATGTAGATATCAAATTATTAGCTTTGCTGGGTTTCCACAGTGACCAAAGGACTGCTAAAGTAGGATGTGTCTTGAGTTGTGGGGGGAGTGACCTGGGAGAGGCCCAGAGATAGTCCCTGACCTTCCTCGGATGTGCGTGGGTGTCTTCGACGTACGTCCAGAATGTACGCATGTCGTCCCGCATGTGCTCCAACATCACCCTGAGCTGAGCTGCTTTATAATAGAGCCTAAAATCGGGGAGACCGAAGCCACCATGGGACTTTGGGAGGGTCAGAGTGGAAGTTTTAACCCTGGGCCTTTTGCCGTTCCAAATGAAGTGAAGGACACGAGACTGGAGCACCTCGAAAAAGGCCTCAGGTATCACGACAGGGAGAGCTGAGAAGAGATAGAGAAGGCGAGGTAAAATGTTCATCTTAACCGAGACCATGCGTCCAAGCCAGGAGAGCGTGAGGGGGGCCCATCTTTTGAGATCGCTACTGACCTGGGCGAGGATTCCAGGGAAATTCCATTGGTATAGATGAGACAGATCTCTGGGGATGGTGATGCCCAGGTACCTTGTGGATGTTCGCTCGATTCTAACCCCTTGAATGTCGGTTTTGTTCTCAATATCTTGTTCCCCTGGGCCCATTGGCATAATACTTGATTTGGATGCGTTTATTCTCAGCCCCGAAAAGGAGCCGAAAAGGTTTATGAGATCAAACAGCCTCGGTAGGGATTTGTGAATGCTGGTCAGATAGCCCAGTATGTCGTCCGCGAACAGGGAGAGCTTAAACTCGCACTCACCACATCGTATACCCCTAATCTCCGGGTCGTTCCTAACCGCTATAGCCAGGGGCTCCATGGCCAGGGCATATAGGAGAGGTGACAGGGGACAGCCTTGCCGGGTGCCTCGGGAAAGGGAAAAGGGTTCGGATGTGCCCCCATTAACTGATACTCTCGCCGAGGGCGAGTTATATAGAGCTGCGACCCACCTACAGAAATTATCTCCCAATCCCATTTTCCTAAGAACCTTGATCATGTAGGGCCATTCGACCCGGTCGAAGGCTTTTTCAGAGTCGAGTGAAAGGAGGTACCCCTCCACTCCCTGTTCGGTAGCCTCATGCATAAGGTCGAGGGTTTTTCTGATGTTATCCGACCCCTGGCGCCCCGGGATAAAGCCCACTTGATCTCCATGTACTAGGGTGGGGAGGAATTTTGCCAGTCTGTTCGCCAGGAGTTTCGCCAGTATTTTAACGTCAGTGTTTAGGAGCGATATGGGGCGATATGACTGGCATAGGGCTGGGTCTTTGCCGTCTTTCGGTAGGACCACTATTAAGGCTGACATCATTGTGGGGGGGAGGGACCCTTGATTTAGTGCACAGTTAAACAGCTTGGCCAGGAAGGGGGCGAGTGTGGATCTATAGGTCTTATAAAATTTGACTGAGAAGCCGTCGTCCCCCGGGGCCGTGCCACTTTTTAAGGAGGAGATAGTATCAATTACCTCTTCCGGGGAAATAGGGATTTCCAGAGCGTCGGCCTTGTCTGGTAGCAGGCCCGGGACAGGGAGGGAATCCAGGAACCTATCAACTTCTATCCCATCTCCCTTGTATTCTGAGCAGTATAATTTTTCATAGTATAGCCTGAATTGTTCCGCTATTTTGGAGTCCCTTGCGGTCGAGTTACCGTCCACAGAGCGGATTGAGTTCACTCTCCTGCTGTTCCTAAGTTCGCGGAGTCTCCAGGCCAGTATCTTGTCGGCCTTTTCCCCTTTTTCCATATATTTTTGTTTCAGAAACGAGAGCTTCCTTTCCGTTTGCCCTACCTGGAGGTGAGCCAATATAGTGCGCAGCTTCTGCAATTCCTCCCACTGCCCAGGGAACATCTGTGTTTTCAGTTTACCACCCGGTTGTATGGCCTCTATTTTGGTTTTCAGGTCTTTCTCTTCCCGGTCCCTCTCTCTTTTTTTCCCCGCCCCAATGCCAATTAGGGTACCTCTGATGGTTGCCTTAAATGCCTCCCATACTCCCATAGTGCCTACCTCCCCGTTGTCGTTCAGGGAGAAATAATCTTCTATGGCTGTAAGAAGGGTTTGGCGCGTCTCCTTGTCATGTAGTAGGAGGTCGTTACAACTCCATCGGGAGCTGGCTACAGGAGTAGGGGGGAGGCCGATACCAATCTTCACCATGTCATGGTCCGTCCAGGGGACGATTTCCACCCCAGCGCTGGTGATCTCACCCTGCATTGCTGAATCTACCAAAATGTAGTCTATACGCGAGAAGGCATCGTGAGGCTTAGAGTAAAAAGTGTAGTCGGGGTTCAGACCTTTCTTGGGTGTACTCGTGTCACACAACCCCAATTCCCCATTCACTGCCTGGAAGGTTGATGCCAATTTTTTGTGGAGGCGGATGTTGGGGCAAGGATTCACAGATTTTCTGTCCCTTTCGGGGCAGAGCACCATATTAAAGTCCCCTCCCACCAGGAGGGTCCCCTCCGCAAATGGCATTATTGTCCCCTTCATGCTTTTCCAGAAGACGTCCTGCGACTCATTTGGGGCGTATATGCAAACCAGGGTGAACAGGCGTCCCCGCACATCCCCCTTTACCATGAGATACCGACCCTCGGGGTCGGCCTGTGCCACCTTAAATCCAAAGTGAGCCCCGGGGGACACCAGCAGAGCTACTCCCCTCTTCTTGGACTGGGTAGAGGCTGAGAATACCTGATCTATATTTTTAGCTTTAAGCTTGGGCTCCTTCCCCTGAACCCAGTAGGTCTCTTGCACAAAGAGAAATTGTAGTTTCGTCCTCGTAAATTCACGCATGAGCAGTGACCTCTTGGTGGGTGAGTTGAGCCCCCGAACATTCAGAGACCCCACTGACAAGGATTGGAGTGAATCATCCATTAGGATGCGTTGTGAAGCACATAACTCCAATTTCAAGGATGCAAGCGTCATTACTCCCTCTATGTTTCAGCACCTCGCTGAGGGTTAGGATCAGCCCCCAGGGTGTGATCAAGACCCCAAACTTTGGCGTATTATAACAAATTCCCCAACATCCCAACATCCCCTCTTCTCTCCCCCCACCCCCCTCCCCCCAGATCGCCTGGTTGTATTGAGGCATCGTCTCAAAGTCACACAACCGGCCAACCATGTCTCCCCCCTCCGGGCTCGTTACCTCATTATAAACGCCCATTCGAGCCCCCCCCGCCCCTGCGGGCTTGATGCAAGAATTTGAAATGTAACAACATCCCCCCTTTGCAACGTCGAGTGGAGAAAGATTTCATCAGATTCTAGTAGTTTGTTTCAGCTATTCTGAGGGTCCGGCGACGCTGGTGCCACTCTCCTGAATTTCCTTTGGCCTCGTACTCTGCGCCTCTCCTTTGGAGCGTTGATCTTTTTAGGGCCCTTCGGGGTGCGCTCACGATCGCGGTCTCCCGGTTCAAAATCCGAGTTATCTAGGAGTTCGCCTGTCACTCGTTGGATGTCGTCTTCGGTGATCAGGGTATGCTTATATCCCTCGTGCTCGAAAGAAAGTGAAAAAGGATACCCCCACCTGTATCGGACTCCCTTGGCTTGGAGCATTTTCGTCAGAGGGGAACAAAGACGGCGTCTCGCCAGAGTGAAGGCCGACAAATCTTGGTATACTGAGATCTGGGCCCCATCACATTCCACCGGGCCCTTCTTGCGAGCTAGTTCGAGGATCCTGCTTTTCTCAGAGAAGTAGTGGAAGCGAACTAAGACGGATCTGGGGCCTCTGGAGGCTGCCCCTGCTCTGTGGGCCCTGTCGATGGTGGGTTCGTTAGTGTTAGTTCCATCAAAAAGCACTCTCACCACCGCGTTGACTGCCTTGACAATGTCTGCCCGGGTTTCCCCGTCCTGTTCCGGGAAGCCCAGAAAACGTAGGTTGCAGCGCCTTTCTCTGTTTTCCAAGTCATCCATTTTCAATGAGCATTTTTCTTCTCTTCTCTCAAGTTCAGACAGGCGCATGTCAAATTGCGATTCGAGAATGTCATTCGAAGGTGTGTTGTTCTCCAGTGACTGCACCCTGTCTTCTATGTTTTCAACCTTTTTGTCTAGGGTGTCCAGCCTAAGGGTGATGTCTGCGCGGAATCCTCTAATTTCATCCAACAGGGCCGCCATTCCCCTGGAGACCGAGATTGCGTCTGCCGCTTCTTGCTGCGTTTGGGCGGCCATTTCAGGGGTTGTTTGGGGCTCAAGGGACGGGCGCCGAAACCTCTGCAGTGTTTCCCTCCAGGTCATAGGCCTTCCCTGGACACTCTTGCTCCCCGGTGTCTGCCCCCAAATGATTGTGGCCACCGGGGCCTGCTTGTCTCCTTTGCGTCCCAGGGGGAGCGGGGGCCCTTGGTAGCTCTGCGGCCAGGGGCGGGGAGGAGGTTGTGGGGGGGCTGGAGCCCCAGGCAGATCACTTGTCGTGGGCGGGGGATCCACTTCCACAGGTTCTCCCCGTTTTTTTTTTTTTTTTTTTCCACCGTTGTGTTGGGGGCCGTGAGTTTTATTGCCCCCTGTGGGTGCCCAGCCCCGGGGTGGGTCTCCTTACCTCGGGGGGGGGGCCTCTCCCACGCCACTCGTGTTCGCCCCGCGCGGGCTTCGCCAGAGTCTGCGCAATCCTGGGGAGCCTCTCCCTCGCTGACACCCCGCTGGGGGGGTTCCTCGTCCTGGTGCGGCGCCTCCTTCTCCCGCTCCTCGGTCCACCTCCTGGGCCGTTCCGTTGCCGCGAGCCGCCGTCGGTTCTCGGCAGGATCCCTCGGCCTCGGACGCCTGGGCCTTTGCGAGGCCTCTCTGGGCCCGGGCTCGCAGTTGTTTTCCGCGGAGCCGCAGGGCCGCAGGAGGGAGGGGTTTCGCGCCCTCGGGGTCCGCTGGCTCGCAGCTCCGGCTCTGCTCCACTCCTGGGTTTCAGGTTTGGGCCAGGGGTGCCCGGCACCTTCGTACTGGGGGGGGGGTGTCGGTGTCTCGCTCCGGGGGTGTCGGGGGGGGGCTCGGGTCCCTCGATCAGCGCCCTGGTGGGGAGACGAGCGGAGATGCTTCAACACATCTCAGCGCCCCCTGGTGGATCCCCCTCTAATGTTGTTTTATCCATAATTTGTACAATACATTTATTTTCGATGAATTGTTATTGTAATTGTACATATGTGTAGTATAAAAAGCCCTAACAGGCTATAGTATACTTAATTAATACAAAAAAGAATAAATACAAAATAGAATCGTGCTGGCCTCTGCAGAAAACAATAAATTGAGGAACAGGCCAGAATCAGTAAAGTCCAGCAGGTGAGGCAGAGCAAGTCACACCCGATTGATACGTACCCAAACCATTCACACCGGGCTCTTCCAAATGGTCCACTAAACATATGCCTAAGAGTGAAATGTAATGAGTAATAGCAGTACTTCATCGAGGATAATGGAAAGCTTGCACCTCGTAGAGGGAGTAGAAAGAGAGAAGGAATGTGTGGAAAAAGCAGGAGGGGATGTGGTCCAGTTGACATGCACTAGCCTACTGATCCAAGAGCTCTTTGATCAATCTGATGGTGGTCCAATCAATAGGCAAAAATGTCTTAAATTGATACATTTGATTCCCGAATTATGGGTTATTACGATAAATGATAGAGTAATGTTACATGAGGTATTTCAAAGAAAACCTTTGGTACATTGCTATTTGACGAAAATAATGAGATTTATTCTAGCACATTTGTCCAGTATCATTAAAATGTGCTTCGATGTATCTCCTTAGGGAACAAATATTTACACCAAGAAACAAGCATACCCAGAATTAAAGATAATGAGCAATAAACAAGACAGACAACTGCCTTAGATTCCAAGATACAGAGGCATAATATGCACAATATTCCTGAATGGGCCTGGATCCCATACGCTCTCATGAAAATAAAAGTGTGCCATTCCTAACAAAAAAACAAATAAGCTCCTGCATATCGCCTCCTGGCATACTTGGGAGAGTTGGGGTTAACCATTTACTGCAATCTTTGAGGACCCCTATTTTTCATGATGTTGATATTATTCTTATGCAGGAGACTTGGCTGTGCTCTCCCCTGCTAGTGGACGGCTATGAGACAGTTGCGATAGAGGCTACACTGGCTCCCAGTGGCTGCGAGGATAAAGTTCAAAACCCTCTGCATTGTCCACAAGGCCTTCTGGGGCCTGGGTCCTAAATACCTTCAACTCTCTCTTCCCAAATATCTTCCTTCCCGAGCCCTTCGCTCATCCGCCTCCAATTCCCTCATGGTTAGCCGCTTCTCGAAGCAACGAGCTGGGGGGAATCTCTCTCCGCGGCAGGGGCCTCCCTCTGGAACAGCCTTCCTGCCTCCCTGAAACTTGAGGAGAACCATCTCCGGTTCCGGAAGCACCTCAAAACCTTCCTCTTTGCTTCTGCTTTCTCTCTCCCTCTCCCCTGCTGAACAGCTAATTAATTCTTCACTGAAACTGCACTGATCCTGCAACTGGACCACTCTAAACGGCCTCGGTCCTGGGCCCAGCCACTCTCCACTTGCACTGATGCCCTGGAACCCCTTTGCACTGCGGGACTGTCTCTGTATCCCTACAGCCCCCCCCCACCCCTTCCCCAGCACTTGCTCTGCACTTACCTCGCACTTGCCACCAGCTGGCCCTATTTATTTATTTATTACTTTACGCCACTTACCTTGTACTGCACTTCCCCCCTCCCCTTCCCCTTGCACTTTTCCCCCTCCCCCACCCCTGCACTTGCGCGATCTGAATGACACTTGGCCTAGTAGGATCGTTGTCTGTCTCCCCTTGTCCCTCCCCTCCCTGCCTCGTCGCGCCTTGAAACACCTGTGTATAGGCGCGTTACAAATACCATATCATATCATATCATACTAAAGGCCTGGTGCGCTTTTCTAGTGGGGGTTTGCAGATAATAGTTAAGAATACTCTAAGCTTTCGAAAGGTAATACTACCTTACAAACCGTTTAACGTAAAGGCAACACATATCTTGAACGAAGAAGGTCCTGATATGGTTGTTATTATGTATACAGTTCTCCTTGCGGGGGTGCTAAATTGAAACATATATTGGGAACTGTAGATGATCTAATGTTATATTATGTTCACAGTTATCCTGAATGCCTTGTAATAATTGGAGAGGACCTTAACATACATTGTTGTCTTATGCATGAGGATGATAGCCTCAATGTTGCTAGTATTGTTGCTGATTCAAATGATAATGTTTCACAGAGGGGTGATGATCTGGGCAAAGCAGTGAATATTTTTATGAGTAGTAGAGGGCTTGCCATGACTAATCATTCCTCTAAGGGGGAACTGCGACTTACCCTACATTGCAGTCGGGGGGAAGGCAGTCAATTATTCACTATTTCTTTGTTGATTCTGCTGGTTGGGATAGAGTAAGCCAAATATAAGTGATACGGGCTGGTTGCAGTGACCATAATATATCGAAGCTATCTCTGACCATTGAATCTGTACAACACATTAGAATGATGAAGGGCATTTTTCTCTACAAATGCCCCCGGAAATCGAATTATGTGGTGAAATAAAATGATCAGAGCATTAAACAGAGGACTAAGAGAAGACCCTCCTTGTGTACCAGTGAATATGGAGGAGGCTGATAGATGGACTGCGATCATTATGAATAGGTGGGCCTCTAAGTATTTAAAATCCAGATGCAGTTCTTTTAACAGTCTAATTGCCAACAAAAAAAGACAACTTAGATGTACAATACGTTGTCTTAAAAAAATAAGGATATGGCGGCATGTGAGAAAGGTACTCCGACCAGTAGATTGAGGAATAAATATAAAAGCTCGATGAAAGAACATAGTGCCTCAGGGAGAACTAAAGAATGGCAGAATATGCTCTGGGGTTAGCTACAAAGGATGCAAAAAAATGGTGGTCATTGGTAAATGAGATTAACGGTAGAGCCAATATCGCATTGATTAATAATGTGGCTTGCTCAAAGTCAGGTGGAGCCATGAAAGCTTCTTTTTCTCCCCCGACTTTGTGTAATGGGTTCCATCCTCGGAAACCTATAATATGGATGACATTGAGATAGACAACGTAGAGGCCTTGATCACAGGTTTAAAAAAATTATCGGGTGCCCAGACCGGATGGGCTACCTAATTTAGTCATCAAGGATGACCTTCTGACTTGGACACACATTTTCCTGTCATACAGTCGATTTCGCTTACCACAGACGTTGAAGACTCGGTCTCAAAATCCCCCTCATCCTCCTCACCTGATAAACTGAGTTCCGGAGATGGGGTCTTCTTTCTTCTAGTCGGAATCTCCCTTTTTTTAAAGAAGGTAGGGTCTGCACGGAACAAAGCCACCGTGCCTGCTTGTTCAGACAGACAAGGGGCCTCGCACCCGGGACAGCCGAGGGTGTGGGGGGAAAAAGCCTTCCGGCATAAAAAACCCAGGGAGAATAGCAGGGCAGAGCTTGTGCACGGAGGAAGTCAGTATGCGGCGTATGAAGGACTGATGACAGAAACTGCAGAGAGTAGATCGCAGATAACCGATTATAATCTTCCCTCCTAATAAATAAGGAACATGGAGTGCAATAGCAATGAAGAGTGTCCCCATGAAGGACCAAAAATACACCTAATAGAAGGGAGAGAACTCCAGGAGTAATCCGAAAAAAGGTAGAACACTGAAAAGGTCCGGTGCAAGGAGACAGGCAAAGCAAGAGGCGACAGAAAGGCAGGGCATCAGAAGGAAGAGCAGGCTACTGTGCAGGTAAGGCAGGCAACAGGAAGCCCAGACTGGGAAGCACGGAGAGAGGGAGAGAGACACCAGAGGGATGACAGCCAAGCAGAAAGGAACGCAAGGAAAAAAGAGAGCAGGCTGGCCGCACAGGAGACGGAACGGAAGGCCGAACCCGCGGAAGGGAAAAAGGCAACGCGAGAGAGAAAGACAGCCAAAGGAAGAGCAGGAGATTAGAGCGAGATCTGACCCTAGAAACAGAAAAGCGGAAGCAGAAAAAATACAGGGCAGAGAGGAGCCAGCAAGAAAAGATGCGGAGCACCGCAAAGGGAAATGAACCTGGAGCGAAGCAACAAAGCAGCAAGGAAATACCTAACCAGTTGCAGCATGTCGGCCGCCAGTAGCACAATGGCTAAAAGCTAACCGGCGATGGCCATGCTGCAAATAGACTAGACCGCGTATGAAGGAAACGCAGATAGAACGTAAAGGGAAACTTAATGGAGTCGGCTCCTCCAGCGATTCCACAGCCTCCAGCCCCCGGAACTCATGACACATACTTAATACGTTGCTGCAGTCTTGGAAACACTCTCTGCTGATCCCTATCTTTAAAAGGGGTGAACGTACAGATCCAGCTAACTATCGTTTAATATCAACGTTGTATTTAGCCGCTACAATATCACATAAGGAGTTGTCAGCATGGGTAAATACGTACTCGATTTTACACGCAGCTCAAGCGGGATTCCGTGCTGGTTCTACATTGCAAAATCTATTATACAATCTATTGATCTTGCATACGCTCATATCTAGAGCAAAGACAAAGGGAATTCTGAAGCTTTACGTAATCTTTATAGATTTTAGTAATACTTTGAATTGTGTGAACAGGACAAAGCTCTGGTATAAACTGGAATAGTGAGGTATCAACAGGGGATTGCCTAATATGCCCAGCAATTACACTTCAATACTAAGGTGCGGTTCCATTTGGGTGGCTCTGGAACATTTACAGGCCTAATTCCTACCAATAGAGGTTTGAAACAGAGGTGTGTATTAGCGCCCCTACTATTCAACCTCTATTTGGCGGAACGTCCCGGAACACTTAGTAAGAGTAGAATTTTTGCCCCTAAATGGGGGTTCTCTCATGTCCCTATTCTTATGTAGGTAGATTATATAATTTTGCTTGATCATGCCAAAGTAGGCATTATTAGATCTATGTGTATGTTAGTTAAATATGCCGATGAAAATGACTTGTAAATTTACTTGGAAAAAAACATGGCTGATGACATTTGATGGCAAGAGGCAATGTTTCCGGATTACCATTAAAATAGGAAAACCTTGGGTGGAAGGTACAGATGTGTATATATATATATATATATATATATATATCTGGGTACTACTATCTTTATTAAACACAATGAGATTGCGTGGAAATCCGCCATAGAACTAAAAACACATAGGAAGCTGGGTGCTTTAATGCACCTCCTAAACGCCAAAAGTGGATTTAGTATTGGTGGATTTCTGATGGCTCATAAACAAAGTCTGGTGCCCCTAATACTAACCGGCTTGGAGACATGCAATGAAGTGGACAGCACGTGATTGGATAGATTGGAGGGCTCAATTCTGAGGTGTATCTTGGGAGTAGCCAAAGTAGTTCCCTTATGTATGTTTCGCCTAGAATTGGGCATCGTGTCGCTAGTCACGTTGGTTAGAGTTAGGCAATGTTCGATGTGGTTGAAACATATTATTGAGCAGCCTACACCTCTATTCTATCTTCTAAAAGAACAGCCTAGTGAGCATGGTTTGAGGAAGCTGGAGTAGCTAACTAATATATGTAAAGAATTTCTTTAAAATATCGATTGGACACCTGACTGAGAAGTGAATGGATGTAAATAGATAGCTCCCCTCAAGAAGGCGCTTATCTGGGACTTTTCAAAAGAATCTAGATAAGGTGATTACTTAATCTTCCCTTCAACAGTCGGTCCAATTTACATACAGATTGGGAAAACCACAGGAATACTTATCCCAGCCCTCACTTAAGAATATTTCTATTCATGATTAGACTCAACGAATGACCATGCTATGGCATATTGGGGGCCCAAACTCCTATCTCAAAAACTTGAGAAGCTGTCGTATACGTAAAAGCATTGAAATTATTGAGACAACTTGCCACATATTGACTGTTTGTACTGGGTTGGAAGATATTCATGCTAAGTGTCTTAGTAAATTTGTTCATGAGAAGTAGCATTTTAGCTTTCCCGAATTTTGAGGTAGATGTGTGATGGGCTATGTCCCCTCTTTTTCTACAGCATTGTATGATGTATTGACGACATTCTTGCATATGATGAAATTTAAGAATGATGTGTAGACTGATGATTTTATTGAGTTATGTATAGTTCTGATTTAGAATGGTTTTCTTTAATTGCTGATTTTATTGGGTTTTTCTTGTTTTATTTTGTTTGTGTTTTTATTCTGCCTTTTGATAGGTGTCAAAGGTTTTTTGCTATAACATGCCTAATAATAATACAAAATTTGAAAATATGCCTAAGAGTGAAAACAATTGGGTAATGGCAGGTGAGCCTATTTTGAAGTGTTCCCAATGTTGGGAGATGCAGTGTCCCTGCTTTCCCTCCCCCGCTCCCAACAGCAACCTTCCGTTATTGGCAAATGGTAGAAGTATCCAGGTATTTGATGGTAGTAGCTGGTAAAATGTACCTGCTCATATATTGGTAATACCTGGAAAACTATGCAAGTGCTTGGGCACATAATCTCAATACATAAGACAAATGAGTCAATGCGTGGCTAATGCATCGAGTGCCTAGGCCGGAGGTCTGCAACCTTTGACTCTCCAGTCGTTTTGGGCAACAATTCCCCATCAGCCCACGCCTTCATAATCAATGGTGATGGAACATTTAAGTCATAGTCAAAAACATCTTGAAATGCCAGACCCCTGGCACAGGCAAAGGGTAACAACACCTGGCAAATAGTGTGTGTACCTGAAAATATGATGGCAATATTGCCACCATTTGTCGGAGTGCCTTGGAATGTGATGGCAATAGATGGCAAGTAGTGTGGGTGCCTGGGCATCAAATGACAACACCTTGCAAATGGTCTACCTGGGCATATACAGGCAAATTGTTATTTTTACTTATCAGGGCAATAGAGGCAAAACAATGTGAGAATCCATGCATGCGATGCGAATACCCGACAGATCACGTGCCTGGGCAGAGGGTAGCAAGGGGGCAAGTGGTACATGTGTACCCTGGATATAATGGCAACAAGTGAATAGTGGTAATGTCTGGCATATACATTTTGTGACCCTATATATGTAGAAATTTGACCAATTGTTCATGTTGCCGGACAATAATCATTTTAGAAAGGCTCTGAGATTTTACAAACGTTATATAGATGATGTTATTATCAAAGTGGGAGATTATAATTTTTTCCTTGAGTGGATTAATACACTCAATTCAAATTTGAGATTCACTATGCATTTCAATGGCAGACAGATAGCATTTTTAGATCTGTTAATTGGAGAAGACAATGGCTTCCTAAAAGTTGATGAACATATAAAAGGTACTGGTTAGCCCTCTATCCACTGTGAACAGCGTATTGATGCCACAAACTTAATCAAGGTGTTTTCATTTTTTCAAAAAACTATCTTACTATCTTAAGAAACATCTCCGCCACAGGACAATGGACAACATACCTGAGTTAAACAGTTTATGTATAGCGCAGTCATTCTTTTTCATGGCATATACTACATCTTACTTTAATAATCAGAGGTGTGCATTTGCTTCTAAACAAAAAGACTGTGTTAATTGCAAGTGTAGGAGATGGTCAACATGTTTCGGCCAATATAAACACAATTAGGCACTATCTCTAGTGTCTTTTTGGAACTGATTTTTCTTTGGCCTTCTTCAGGACATGTTATTTCTTCAAATGAAGCATCTGTCTTTTTTACCCCAATATTCGGTCTTGAGAAACGTGCTTGTACTATAGATACTATAGTTCAGGGTGTGAGCACTATTTGAAGTTGCTAATTTGTTTTATTTGCAAGGCATCATTTCTTTATTTCTCCATTTATTTTGGGAAGGCTTCTCTTTTTTCTTGTCTCACAGTGTTATTGTTGGCTTTTCGTTTTTTGTATTCCCAACTTTCTACACCTGTAACGTCTCCTCGCTTCTTAATTAGTATGCGGATGGCAAGAGGCACTTCTCACATCCCTTGTTAATCTCAGATATTTTTTATATTCCATCCGGGGCTTTCCGATATAGTGTCCAGCTTTTCCGACGATTTGAGCCGTTTGAACTCCTAAAAGTTGATCCATCCAGCAAGGATACAGATAGGAATGCCAATCTACGATAGTTTTCATTCACAGGCCCTTAGAAACAATATTCCATATGCACAATTTTTGAGGGCCAGAAGGCATTGCACAAAGTTGGAAGGTTCTACTATCCAATCCAATCTGATACAGGATTGGTTGTCCAAAAGGGGTTACCAAACTAGACTAATAAGATTGTCTAAAAAGAGCAAGAAATCAATTAAGGGACAACCGTTTGAATGAGAATGGTAGGGTAAATAAGAATAACACCCGACTGGTATGGGCTATAACATATAGCCCACACCATAATGAAATTAGGAAGGAAGACTATCTCGAGCCACTGCCATTTACTACAGTTGAACAACCCAGCTTAACAGCACCCAAGGTTTGCTTTAAAAAAAGGAAGGCACTTAAAGGTATTGTTATCTAAAGCAGGTAGAGGGTGCAAAGCCAGTTCCCCCACCATTACATATATGTGAGGGATGGCACCAGTTCTGGGCCATTTCCCCTGCAGCAGTTGCAGCAATTGTGGGTCTAATCTCTATGTAGTTCTATTATAGTCAACCATAAAACATGGATGTTACGAAGTCATACGACATGTAATAGCAATAACGCCATCTATGCCATTGCCTGTCACTGCAAAAAGACCTATATTGGGAAAATATTGTAATGAGTTGCTTGGGGTGTGATGTCACTGACTGTGGAATGTGTGAAGTCAGTGTGGAGTGTTGGGATGTCATGTGATCTGGTGTCTGGAGTTCTGAGGATGACAGTTGGTACTTTGAAGCTGGCTTGATGGGATGTGCCGTGTTACTGACCACGGTACTTCCAGACTTGTACTAGAAGCAGAATAAACCTTGCAGAAACCTACCTGCTGGCATGGGTTGGTGATTGCTTCCAGAACCCTGTTATATCATTTGGTGACGAGGATGGTTCTGTCATGGAGGGGGCAGCAGTAAAGTCAGAACACGGCCCTCCAGTGTTCATGTCCCATTGTGGTGGTGCCAGTACTCTCTGAACCTAGTGGGTCGGTTCAGGGAAAGGGATTCAGCGGGCCGGTCGTGCTGACGTTGTGGTGACTCCTGTGCCGGAGCTGCGGCCGGTGCCGTGCAGCATGGATTCCGGTGGGCAGAGCGGGAGTCGAGTAGGAAGTCGGGTGACTGCTCTGAAGACAGAGAGCCTCATTACGAGGTAGGTGGTAAGGGATTACCAGCACCGGTAAGGACAACGGTGCCGGTAATCCCTTACCACCCTCTTCCTTAACGCCTGGTTTTACCAGGTGTTATGGAAGGGACCTGTTAAGGGACTTCAGAGCTAATAGCAGTACTGCAAATTGCTGTACCGTTATTTGCTCCATCCCCATTCCCATTCAGCCCTATGGGGGCTCGAATGGGAATGGGGAATGGTTCCCGGAATGGGGACTTACCGGGTCCTCCAAGGTTGGAATGACCCAGTAAGTCCCTATTTCGGGAACCCGGACCCGGAATGCGGTAAGGGGGTAGCCATGGTGCTAGTAGCACCATAGCTACCTCCTACCTCGTAATGAGGCCCAGAGTGTTGGGACGGTTTTCTCATAAGGAGGCGGGCGGTGATTTGCACTAGTTCCATTGTTATGTATGGTGCCATAGTGAGGACCACAGGACACCAAGGAATCCGGGGGGAGTGTTGGAGTGAGCATGGGGACGGAGATGCTTTCTCCACAGAGCCGGCGACTGGTGTGATGACATCGCCAGCTCCACGAGGGCCGTTCGTGCGTAACCCGTTGGACCGCAACGTTGACTTGAAACGCAGCGTTTTCCCAACGGGTACAGAAATGGTCTGCAGAAGAGGAACAGTGGATGGTGAAAGGGGAACAAGAGAGCCCGCAGTGGCGTGTGCGGTGCCCGCGGAAGGGTTATTTGGAAAGAAGAGGACATTTCAAGCAACTGTTCTTCATGGAGAGGAGGATTTCTGTTTGCAACATGCAAAAAGGACGTTTCTTCCAACGTGTTCCATGTACGATGCAGAAGTTCACAAGAGGAGTTTTGCAGGAGTTGCAACGTAGTCATGGAGAGCCTCAAGGAATTTGATCCGTACCTCTGGCAGTTCTACGTAGGGGTGAAAGCCCTTCCTTTGGCAGAGCCCTAAAATTGCAGGTGTTGGGTGAGGCCGGTTGTAAGGTGTCACGTATTATGTGTTGTGGCCTCAGGGTTTTTAGTTTGAGAATTGTGTCCTTTTTGTGGGTGTTAAGGGCCGGTATGGTGGGAGTGTTCATGTGGTGGCCCTCGTGTTTAATACGTTTTTCATTGTTTTGCCATTCTCATGTTTTAGCCAGTTTCCTTTCCAGGTGGGGTCTAGGCTTGTGGCAGGGGTGTTGCTAGGTCTGGAAAAGATCTGGGGCTACGCTAATGTCTAGGCTGTCAGGACTGGGGGCTAGCTAGCCTTTTTGGTTGTAGTTTCTGAGCTTCTATCCGGGGCTACAACCAAACGATCCGGGCTATAGCCTCCTCAGCCCCCCATAGCAACAGCCCTGGCTCGTGGGTCTGGGGTTCAGAGTTTTTGGTTAATTTCGGGGTGTCAGACATTGGCAGGTGGGGTATCGGACATGTACGAGACTATTTGGGGTGGAACTTGGGGGCGCAGTGTTTCCTTACCATGATTGTCTAATACAATGGGAACCTGTTTGGAAAACGTTAATGTGGAAATATGGCATTATGTTTAATCAGCTTTCTAGTGGGAACATTTGTGTTATGGTTCCCGTTCTAGTATGTTCATGTCTTCGTCTGTTTTGTGGTGGTGGTCGCAGCTAGGGTGTTGGCTGTGTGGCTGTGTTGTGCATGAGTGTAGGTGTATTTGTCAGGGGGAATGCAGCCAGCCAGCAGCGGAGGTTGCAGGGTTCCCTGATTGCCAGGCAGGTTCACTGTTGGTGGGTATTTGCAGTCAGCATTTGGCCGAAGGGGTGTTTTGCTTATTGGCTTAAGTGGTTTTGGCCTAAGGGGTGCGGTTTTATTCTAGTTTGGTGTTTATTTCAGTATTTTGGTTTTAGGCCGTGATGTAGTGTGGTTAAGATTTTAGCTGTAGGTGGTTAGAAATTCAATTGCGTGTGGCTTACTCCGTTCCAGGATTCCATACGGGTCCTTGGTGGAGTCGCAATTTACATTCTACGTTGTTGTGTTTCGGTTGGTGTGCGCGTCGGGGCGCAATGGCATCTCATGTTCTTTCACTTTAGCGGTGGCAAGTATATAGGTGTTGGGGTTGATACTGTGTTTGCAGTAGCGGCAGAGACTTGGGGTCTCATGGCGTGGTGTGCGAAGGGGTGTTTTGGTAAGGTGTTGTGGTTAGGTAATTGGGTCCGTATGCTGTAGAGCGTCTGTTGGCAGTGATGTTTGCATGCAGTTGTGCAGCATCAATTATTGTGGCTGGGATCTCCTTCATTCGAGTGGTCTGTTTCGGTTGTTCGTTCTGTGAGTTATTGTGTGGTGGTACTGGTAGTAGGATTTATGTGCTTGTTGTTGCTCCTCCTTGAGCTGGGAAGTGCCAGGCGTAGCAGGTCTGGTGCCCTGAGGGCAGATCAGTGCAGAAGGAGGTTTGTGCATGGAGGGGTTTGGCTGTTAGTTGGCGACAGTCAGTGGGACGCTGGAGCGTGGCAGGCCCTAGGTTTCGAGGGGCAGCTCGAGACAGGTGGAGGTGCGAGTTTTCTTTTTAGTTCTCGCTGGGTTCAGTCCAGGTCGGTGGGTCCATCTTCCTGTTGGTTCTGTGTGGGAACAATGTGGAGCGGTGTGGATTTGTCGAGGTAGTGTACGGGTTAGGTAGGTGATTTGGTTGAGGTAAGTGAGGTATGATGTGGTGCAGGGGGTGCTGTGTAAGGTTAATTATTGTCAGGGTTACGGTTTCTAGGTGGCTAGCGGTTCCTTTTTACGTTCAGGCTCGGTTTGGGTTGATACGTCGTTGTTGGGTTTTGGTTTCGGTGCCCAGGTGGTTTGGACTCTGGCTTAGTAGAGTGTGTGTCCACTTTAATCCTGGGTGGTTATTTTGTACATTTACATGCCGGCCACACGTACTTGTTATAGGTGTGTAGTTCTCCGTGAATATTATACGGAGTGAGAAGTGTTGTAATGATTTGCTTGGGGTGTGATGCCACTGACTGTAGAATGTGTGAGGTCAGTGTGGAGTGTTGGGATGTCGTGTGATCTGGTTTCTGCAGGTCTGAGGATGACAGTTGGTAGTTGTAGCTGGCTTGATGGGATGTGCCATGTTACTGACCACGGTACTTCCAGCACTAGAAGCAGAATAAACCTTGCAGAAACCTACCTGCTGGCTCGGGTTGGTGATTGCTTCCAGAATCCAGTTATATCAGAAAACTTCCAGAGCTGTAAAATTAAGAATCATAGAACATAAATCTAGGATCAGGACACAGAGCCTAACGTTCCGTCGGTTGTTCATTTTCTATCTGAAAAACATGGGCCTGAGGAATTTAAATGATGGGCCATAGAGAAGATATGCAGAAGTGATGGACATAAGACGTCCATAAAAGTTTCACAGTGAGAACAATGGTGAATGTATCAAACCCAGAGCTATATGAATGGGCTCAACAATCAGGAGGAATGGAATCAGGTGATATAAGAATCTTAATTGGATTAACAACCATGAGCTATTTTGCACTTGACAAATATTTATTTCATCAGTAGCAAACAATGTTTTGGCTTGGAAGAACTGAGCCATTTGCAACAAACCGATTTGGATTTATTATCAGCTTCTTGCTACAGTGGTTGTTGATGCTACAGTATGTTATAATATACTGTCAACACAAAATACATTAGATCGTTAAAAATATGAGATTCTCCTTTTTTTGGAAAAATCAGTTCAAGCGAGAATCAACTGCTCTATGTGAAGTGCCTATAAAGAACAGTGGCGTCTCTAACATCAAAACAGCATTTTTGATTCAAGTTTGACCTATTAGTGAAGGATAGTTAAAAATGGCCTCCTTATAAACATAAAGAAATAAAGCATAGCTTGACTTTTGGGGTTCAAGTAAATCTAGGCTGTTTCGTATTAGAGACAGGATAGAGGTTACTACAACATTCTTTGCGAAGGGCCGATATTGATATGGTCCCCTTGCTGCAGTTGAAATGTTTATGAGAATTGTCCTTTAAGTCTTTCTCGATAGTTTTCCTGTCCACATGTGTGGTTTAATAATGTAATGCTGAGGCAATAAAGCCGCAGCTTGATACGCTGGTGTCTGCCTTTTGAATGCGGAGAGTCCGCAAAATAATGTTTACATTTGAGGTTCATCTAAAACGGCCGTTCGCCATTAGAGATAGGAGGCAGGCTAATACAGCCCAGATTCCAAATGGGAAGTGGCTATAGCAACGGAATAGGAAAAAATAACCGAGGCCAAAAAGTCTGAGGCTCAAAGGTCCGACCCCTATTTCTTCGCAGATATAAAGTTAATAAAATGTACAGGGGTAAGGTGGGCGGAGGGACGGTGTGGGGGGGTTTCCGACCACATATATATTTGCGAACAAATGAGAAGAGAAATAAATAAATAAATAAAATAATCAGACTTTTGGTAGTCAGACTTTTGCATTCGGTCATTTCAAGCAGATCCTATAGCAACATGGCGCTTCCATCTGCAGTAGATCTGTCGAAACTAGAATAAGGAAAGTTTGATACTGAATATTGAGGAGATGTCTGCTCCTTTAGTAGACGACTGTAAAGAGTGGTGATTTTGTAATATGAAATTGTACATTTCTTATTAATAGGGATGTGTGAAATAACAAAATATTGTATTTCTAAATGTATTCAAAATAGAATGTGGCAATCTGTAGCAAAAATAACTAGCTGTTTTGCACACACATGCACATTTGCACTTTCTATGCAGGTTTTTGCACATCTGATTTATGTATTGTTATTGATTAATTTTATTAAATGTTTTTTGTCCATTGTGTATGCTTTGTAGAATTGGTTTGTGTATTTTCATACATTTTTTTCTAATTATGAAGAATTAATAAACTAAAAATATTTACATTCTTGCCTGTACGGATCCATTGTCTCATCAAGAGCCCTACACTGAAAAATTGACAATTTGAATATTATGCACCCGAGACATCACCCCTGTTACAATTTGACATATAAAGTGAACACCTAGGCAAATTAATGCAAAACCTGGCAAACAGTTTGAGCATCTGGACGTCTGCTGGCAAAACCTGGTAAATGATGTGTTAATACTGTAAGGAAGGCTTGGTATCAAACAGTAAAATAAACACAAGTGATCACAGGTCACGAGTGTTTATTGAACTTCAATTGGGTTTGAGAATCGCCTATCTAATCCTAAATCTAAAGATGGGAGCAAGCTACAACCATCAAATAATAATAGCACAGTCCGAGTAGAGTGTTCTCACAATAAAAAGGGCCTTTACTAATAAACCTATTGCCAATCCTTAACTCTAAATACACATAGGGCCTGATTCATGGAAGCATTTGATAATGGCGCAATCCCATAGGAAAATGTTCTGTGATTCAGGCCAATAGTGTGGCAAACAATGTTATACAAAAGAAAAGTGTTCAAGAAAGGATATGTCGGGATATCTGAGCTGTTAGCCCCCCCTTCACCACGTTTTCAGCACGGGTCAAGGCGGCACACTCGAGCTTAGCACACTCTCTTCTGTGCCAAAGTCTCTTTGCCATTCAATGCCTCTTATTTCAAAGGGCCTGATGCGACAAACATTAAAGTTCCTCTTAAGATTCCATAACTGCACAATTTCTCAGGTGATTCACCTCAGGTCCTCATCCGTCCGGCTCAGACCCACTTTAACACAATGTTCTCAGGATTTGTTACATATCCAATTTCTCAGGTGGTTCACTGTTCACCCTGGGACCCCTTCCACCGGGCTCAGACCCACCTTTAACACAAACCTTCAATTAGTCTCCCTCCGCCGGGCTCAGACCAATTTATCTACTTTCCAAACTTTCTATACTTTATCAAAATCAAAGGCGTTCAATTGTGCATAGGATTTTGTTCGACCAGTCGTAGGAACACTCCGATTCACAATTCTTTGTAGACATATAACTCTTAACTTTCACCTCTGTCACTTCTGAGTTGGCTACCTTACAGGAACTTTCGATTGAGCACCCATGCAGTGCCAGACCACTCTGTCAGTGGTACCGTATCTTGGTTTCAAAGTTCAATCACTCATCAGCAGTTCAACTTTACTTGCGTCTTTTACCACACACATTTTAATAATGTTCGTTCCAGAGCTCGCCATACAATGATACTGTGATACCGTCTCTGTGCTACCCTGGGCATCACAGATCAGACCCTGGCATGGCTTGCCTCCTTCCTCTCTGACGGACCCTCCCAGGTGGAACTTGGGTCCTTTTTCTCCCCTATCATTCTCTCTACTTGTGGTGTCCAACCGGGATCTAAACAATCCCCTTCATTTTTCAATGTCTACATGGCCCCTTTGGCCCACAGGATCTCTACCTTTACCACTAACTTTCAGCAGCTCTTTCAGGCTACCCTCAGCCTCCAATTCCTCCTCGCTCATCCCTGGCTGTCTACCCGCAATTCAGTCTTGGTGTGCTGCTAACAATCTCTGCCCGAATGCCAGTAAGACAGAGACCGTCCTCATTGGGACCCCTGCTCCAGCTTTCCCCCTTTCACTCTGCCCAGAGTCCCTTGGCCTTGCGCCCTTGCCTACCAATGAGCCAAACAATCTAGGAGTCATCTTTAACTCCACTCTCTCCTTCTCTTCCCACATCTCAGACATTTCCAAAAAGTCCCACTACCAACTGCACCTGCTCAGAGGTATTCTACCTTTTCTCACTTTCCCCAAGAGGCTCACAACCTCGAGAGCCCTGGTTCTCTCTAGGCTGGACTATTGCAACAGCCTCTTTCTCAATCTTCCTACTTTGACTCTGCATTTTCTACAAATCATCCAGAACAGAACCGCAAGACGTATCCTTAGCCTCAAGGCCATTGACCGCATCTCTCCGGTGCTGAAATTCCTCCACTGGCTCCCCATAGCTGGATATGACCTTCTTAACTACATTACAACATTGTTATAAAGTACGATACGAGCCTGTGACAACAAACGACTTCTGGTTCATTGTTCACAAAAAGTGTAGCGGGGCATAAACCTTTGCAGCAGCCACCCTACCCAACCAACAACTCCAGATGACGTCACAGAGTTCCACATTTAGGACTGTGGTTCATAGACTAGTGAGATTCCCCAGCCTGCAAACTCACATGAACACCCCCTGTGAGTCTCTACAACCAACCTATGTACAAACATAGAATACAGCTGGGCCCAAAGCTGCAGAGTCATAATATCCAGTATTCAAATCATCTTAAATTCAGCATATATTAATTTAAAAAAATGAAACCTACATGTTCCACCACCGCAGAGTCTCATCTCGTCTGCTCCAAGAACTAGCAACATCGCAGGTTCCATGGTGGAATTAATGCAAATACCATGGGGATTGTACTGATTTCAATCATTTTAAATAAGGCACACAACACGTGCTTCCTGCAAAGTGAATAAGGTGGGCAAAAAAAGTAAAAGGGGGTCTGCTATTCCACCCCTGCCCCATGCTTCCCTGCATTACATTTTGGAATACAGAGCCATACCCCCCTATTGGCTAAGACTTCCAACCTGTTAAATCTAGGCAACATAAGCAGTCTTCTCGTTACTGGAGATGGAATGGGGCAAATGTATTGTTGTGGTCCCTAGAATGTAAAGAAGATGTGTGCAAACATGGTAAGAAACCTCATTCTACCTATTATCATGATCATTAACCCAATCCCATGTTTCTGCGCCGTTTCTGAATGATTTCAACAAGGCACCAATACCATAATCCCACACAGGTTTCCAACCAATTACAAGGAAACAATCCACATGTATCCCTTTAAAGGTTTGCAGTACAGCACTTTTATGTGCCACAAGGGCAGTCTTCACTATCCCCAATGAAGTTCCTTTCACCGCACAACGTGTTTTAATATAAAGATTGCCCTGACTAATCTAATCAGACCCAACTCCAGTCTCGTCACCTCAAACGGCGTTGAATTCGACAGACCCAAATAATGTCTACATACATCCTCAACTTTGTTTGCCCAAGTAGAGTGATCTTTGTAAGAGGTTTCTAAAGCATAGAGTATGGTAGAAACAAGCTTTTGTCTATAGGTATATATGACACCATTGGGCCCATATGCGGCAGTGCACCTGGAGAACTGCCTGATGGCTGCCCCAGTGACTGTGACTTTAGCTCGCTTTTTCCTGAGAGACTCAATCTCACAGCCCAAATAACATTAGTTGGTTACTTTCTCGATAACACCTTCACCACAAATAATTTGGCTGTGTCTCGCATATTTCTTTCCAAATGCCATCAATTTGTTTTTTTTTCATATTCACAGTGAGCCCTTTGTATTCAGCATATTCAAGGATGGCTTGGGCACTCTGACTAATTCCCATAAAAGGTACTATCAGAAATTACAAAATCATTGGCGTATCCAAGCCACCCTACTTTTATGTAGCCCATTCTAAGAGGAGCCCGAAATCAGACACAGATTAAATAGTAGGGGGGCCAGCACACAGCCTGGTCTTACTCGCCGCCATTAGGCACCGGAACAGAGAGTTCACCCAACCCATTCAGTCTCACACATGCCAAATTATCGTGGTACAACAGTTGGCAAGCAAAAAGCAGACCATCAGGCATCCCCATACTTTTCCGTGTTCACCACAACTTTGTTCCATCAACAGCGTCAAATGCTATTGAAAAGTCAACGTACAGAACATATAAAAGAAAGGGCATCCCTCTGCTTTGTTTGCTCAATTAGAGATTTAACGATAAATAAATCCATATTGGTCGATAGCTCAAAGCAATACTAGATTCGCCCCAGCGGTTTATCTCTCTCAAAAGGCAGGTTGAGAAAATGTTACTAGCCCCATCGGTCAGCGCCAATAGCCAGTAGCTCTCCAAATCATCTCTCTTGCCTCGTTTATAGACAGGAATCAGGTGTGACATCCTCCAAGAGTCCAGGACTTTTCTGCTCTGTACCACTTTGTCAAAAGGTAAACCCAGAATCTCTGTCCATGGGATAGGATTAGATTTCAGTACTATATAGCAAATACCATATGGACCAGGTGACCGTGACTGTTTAACACCCTTTATGATATCCAGCAGGAAACTTTGGTCAAATTTGAGGCCAACCGTAGTTTTGATCAATACCAGCTAGTCATCAATAGAACATTTCTTGGTTAGAAATTCTTGCCAAGTGGCCTAATTAAAAGAACACACTAGCTCTGTTGAACTGTTTTGCGTAATCTTCTTATACGACGACCAAAGCTTATTACTGTCTCTGGATTCTAAATTCTTCAACATAGTTGGCCACACTACATTGTAGGAAGAAGCCATATAGCACTTTATCCAATTCCTATGCCTATTCCTGGCCTTTTATCAATCTCTATCCTGCTAGATAGCTCTATACTTCATAATTCCGGTCTCATGACCTTCTTCGAATGGATAATCTTTTTGTCAAATAACCGCCGTGAATGGGTGTCTTTCTTAATAAAATGATAGCTTCCACAGGCAAACATTTGAATGAAATCATGGTGGTCCACTCTACTATCTCATTACATGAACCAAAACACTTATAATCCTCCAGAATAATGTACATATAATTGTTTATCAGATTCAAATTCTTGTCAGACCAGCCCAGCCTGTTACCACCAGCATTCACTACCAGGGAGCCAACGTTGTCATACTTCTAACATCTCACAGAGTCCATTTCCTAAATTACAGTTAGAATAGCATGGTCACTGTAGTCAGCAAAAGAAACACTCACCCCGGCAGCATCTTGGAGGACGTTTTCACAGCTATAGAAATAGTCAATAGTAGAAGATTTGGTGCCACTTTTCCAAGTGGTTATAGCATGGACATCACCCTTCACAGCTCCATTAAGCATATATAGCTCCAAGTCCTCAAAACATTCGGCCCACACGCAGGCCTTTTTCCTTTTGACGAATCCCAATCCAGTCTTTACAGAGTATGTAATAGAATTGACATGCAAGTCACCACAGATAACACATGTATCATTATAACACTGGGCGGATCTAGCACCCATCATTTCGTAAATACAGTGTTACCACCAGTAAGTTACAATGTGCAGATACTTCCACCATTAGTGCGCTGGAATTCATACTCTGGGCCATGATTTCTCTAGATGTTATCCCATTTCATGGCAACAATGCAAGGCCCCCATATGGACATCACCTCTCCCCCCTTTTTGCTTTCTTAAAATAACAAGTAGAGCCATCGAAAGAAGGGCCTCTCTTCGTAGCATGTCTCCTGGAGCAGGACGATACCTGCTGTTACCAGCAGGTCCACAGAGCCATCATCCCTAAACAAATGGGAATGGCCCCTTGTTTTCCAGGATTTTAATATAATACAAGATCAAGGATAAGAGACCCTAGGAGGCAAAAAGTAGCATAGCCAATTGCAATGAGATTTTGCCAGAGGATCAGGTACAGGCTCTGTATACCCAGCCCCACCACCAACCATACGATCTTTCATCGATTGAACACGCTTACTAAGTCCACCCATCTTCCCTATCGCCGCAATAGTACCACCTACTGTGCCATCGACCACACAATCTAGGTCATATCCTCATTTTAAAAAGGATTTGGCATTTGCCCTAGCAAGGGCAACCACTTGTGTTGAACAGCAATGCATTCTAGAGGAGTAGGTTGGGACTCAACTTGTTCAACATAGTCGAAGTCTTCACTTTGGAATATAAGCCAAGCAACTACAGTTAATAGGGGGCTTCTCGTCCACAAAGAGGCTAAAAATAGTATATGTGGCTAGCGGTGAGGAGCTCGAGCCCCTCGGGGACTTAGGCTCTACAGGGATACAAACAGGAGTTTTTCACTCGCACAACATTTCCCAGAAATCACAGATGTATCACACGAGGACTCCGCTTGGCCACACCCATCATGCTCAGAGTCCATGTCTTCACACACTAATTGTTGATGTTTGACTGATTTCCGTTTCTTTTCCTTTTCAGCCAACAGCCAGTGACTTAGATTTCCTGTTTTACGTTTCTTTTCCTTTTCAGCCAACAGCCAGTGACTTAGATTTCCTGTTTTACTAACTGCTGTCTTCCCAAGCCTGGCTACTTTTTTTCTTGCTTTTTTATAGCGAGCCATCTTTTTACCATTCTGATAGGACATAAGGCCTCACTTTTTTATAATTAGTTATTTATGATGTGCTTATAATGCGCTTAATACCCAGAGGTTTCTAAGCGAGGACTCGGGGATCGAACCTGTGTTGCTCTACGTTGCTTTGCTTCCAAGGTGAACGTGTTGACCCTTTACTATCCTCCCGAGTTTGTGAGATAGTTGCACTACCGCCAACTTCAGGTCCTTCGCCTTCTTTAATTGTTTCCCTTGTAAGAATGGAGCCTGCTTAACCATCCACCGACCCCTCAGGGCCATCCACTTTCGTTGACTCCAACACTTCCACAAGCAAGGCAGCTTAAGTATCTGGTATTAAAGTCATGCTGTGAACCGACTCACTGCAAGGTGGAGGCGTTGGCTTAACAGTGACCCTTGCTGGACCAGCAGCACACATGTTCCCCTTAACCAAGTCCTCCAAAGCAACAGAATGTTTTTGATCTATACAATGTATATTGTGGCATAATTTCAATAAGATTTTCAATGGGAAACCAGTTTAGGCCATCCTTCCATGGTTCTCCTGATTAGTCGACGCCTCCCAGCTGTCACATTTACGTATTCAGAATCACTGTCACTGTTTTTTTCAATTACTTATTTCCACCTGCACTGCATTAGACACACCTAAATGCAGCACCTCGTACTGTAACGAATATCAAAGCTGTAAAAGCCAGTTAGTGTTATTAGTTCAGCCGAAGCACACCCTTTAGCACCAGCAATGGACTCAAGCCTGCACGGGATAAGGATGTACCTGCAAAACACCGCCAGCAGCAGTTTTGAAAAAGTTAGTAGTTTCCCCATTCATAGGCGAAAGAGGAGGGGTCACAATCTGATTGCCCCGTACGTTTTAGCCTTCCAAAGCCCTGTGGTTTTCCCGCCGTGCAGAGACAACAGGCTCCTTATTGGTTGTAGCGTGTGTACCGCCTTTTCCAGGAAGTTTAGAGCCAATAGCTACTCCTTAAAAAATACTTCCTATAAAAAGCAACCTTTTTACTTAACGCAAGGAAGGTATGAAGACCGTCACTCACCCGCTTCACTGCACTCGCCAGCACTCCGCAGCAGCGCGCAGCTCTTGATTTTTATAGGCTGGTAACGTGGGGTAAGTCACACGGCCAGGAAAAAAGTGAAAACCCATCAATTAAGCAGCAGAGGCGTTCCTGCAAAGTGCACTCTCCAGCACTCCACACGAGCCTGCACACAGCCCTTGATTTTTATGGGGTTGTACAGCAGAATGCGGTGTAAGCCACAAGGCCACGAAAAAAGTGAAAACCCAGCAATTAAGCAACAGAGACTTTCCTGCAAAGTGCACTCTCCAGCACTCCACATGAGCCTGCGCGCAGGAATGCGCAGCTCTTGATTTTTATGGGCTGGTAAAGTGGGGTAAGTCACACGGCCAGGAAAAAGGTGAAAATCCAGCAATTCAGCAGCAGAGACGTTCCTGCAAAGTGCACTGTTGTATATGGAAAAGGACATGGCCCCTTTAAGAGGACCAAGGCAAGGGGAGCGGGAGGAAAGCGGAAGGGGAGGGGACAAGAGGAAGGAAGGCAGAACGTGGGAGAGTCGAAATAAAGCAAGTTGACAGGACATCAGGCTCCGTATCTTTAATATGGTGTGTGCATGAGTGATGCGCATGGCAGGCCTAACACTGGCGACGAAGCCGATGCGAAGACTCGCGTGCCGGCAGCAGTAGCAGGAGGGCGGTGAGCCCAGCAGTCGAGGAGGGCCGGTGTGCCCGGCAGTTTTAGGTGGGCCCGTGTACCCTGTGGCCCAGCAGTGGCCCGTGTGCCCTGCAGCTCAACAGAGGGCCCGTGTGCCCGTTGCTGATCGGAGGCCTGTGCGCCTCGAGAAGGTGAGGCCCGTGTGAGGGGGGGGCCCGTGTGCCCGTTGTTGATCGGAGGCCTGTGCGCCTCGAGAAGGTGAGGCCCGTGTGAGGAGGGCCTGTGTGCCCGGCAGTTTGAGGTGGGCCCGTGTACCCTGCGACCCAGCAGTGGCCTGTGTGCCCTGCAGCTCAACAAAGGGCCTGTGAGCCCGCCGCGGATCGGAGGCCTGCGCGCCTTGAGAAGGTGAGGCCCGTGTGCCTCAGGTGGGAGAGGACCGCACGCTTCGGTGGACGGAGAGGGCCCGTGTGCCCGTCATCGGCCGGCGGCCCGTGCGCCCCGCACAGAGGAAGTTTGCACGCCTCGAGGGAGCGAAGCCCGCGGGGCGGAGAAGTGAGGAGAGAGCGCCGGAGGACTGGAGTGGGCCCGTGCGCCCAGGAGAGAAGTGCCAACACCGACACAAGAAGACTGGTGGACCGTGACGACCGCTTCAAGTAAGGAGGGGGGGAAAGGAAACCTTGCGTCTCCCGATTGTGACAAGTTAAAGCAATCTGGAAGGACCGTAACTTGGGGAACGAACCCCGTGCTCCCCCACGTGACACTCGTAAATATCACGGGAGAATAAGAACCCCGTGTCTCCCCACGTGACATTTTCGATTCACAAGAGAAAGAGACAGCAAAAGAAATCCCTGTGTCTCCCCACGTGAGATTTACAATTTATACGCGAAAACTGCAATTTATACGAAGAAGCTACTACAAAAGAAACCCCGTGTCTCCCCACGTGACATTTGCAATCAAAAAAAAAAAAAAGGAAAACACTATCACCACACCACGCGGGAGAAGGGAAAGCCTGCGCCCATGTGAAAGCTGTACAAAGGACCGTAACACCATAGTTAACCACTATATGCACCTAAGTGCCACCTAACCAACAAAAGGAATTTCAGTGGCACCATCATGTCGGCTCCAGACGCCGCAGACCCCAATGCACAGCCAGCACCACTAGAGATACCATCCTCATACGCCAGCCTAATGAGGAGACCCGCGCCGTTCACTCTAAACCCACACCATGACCAGGGCCAACGATGGGAAGAGTGGATGGAAGAATTTGAGGACTTTGTAGGTGCCATAGGCAAGCAACAACCCCCCAACATACTAAGCATCTTCGCAAATGTAGCAGGCAGAGAAATTAAGAACATCATACGCACGATCCCATTACAGGACCGTTCCACGTATGCAAAACTACGACAAGCCATCAATGACAAAATTGTCATCTCACCCAATCGCGACTACGAGAGATACACGTTCAACCAATGCAGTCAACTACCCCACGAATCGATAGGGGAATTTGTCATTCGCCTTCAAAGAAAAATATCGAAGTGCGACTTCACCAATTTTAATGATGAGGAAGCCATCAGGCTACGTATAATAGAAGGCTGTGTATCGTCGATGTTCCGGAAACACCTCCTAAAGAAGCCCTTATCCCTAAAGGAAGTATTAGACCTAGCCAGAGTTTACGAGAGAGTGGACATCCAAGCAGCGGCCATCGAGAACCTCAAGAAGGGAGAGGTAATAGCAGCAGTACATCCCTATGCCCGAAACACAGCACACCAAACAAGGATGAACAAGAGGGACCCGTCACAACGGACACAAAGTGGCCGCTAATGCTATTGCTGTGGATTTGAATACCCACACAGAGGTCCCTGTCCTGCCATCGGCCAACGCTGCATGAGATGCGGCATGGAAAATCACTTCCAAGTGATGTGTAAAGAACTGCTACCGGAAGGAGGATCATCACGCCCAAGACCTGCCACTCGCATGATGGAAACTCACACAGACCAACCTCGCCAGACGGATAGAAACACTTCAACCTCCGCGAATGTTTATCAACGCCCAAACACTGTAAGAGCCCTCGAAGGTCTCCAGATCGAGCCAGACAAAAAAGATCATGAACTATATGACACGCACAGGAGTAACGTCATGCAAAACGTGGAGTATGAAGTGACCTACAAGGGAGAAACCACAAGCTTGTGTGAGCAAGACAGAGACCCATACCTCAGCTTCCCACCCCAACATCACCCAGGAGGGAATGACCACACTCAATACTTGTAAGATGGCTACAACAGAGAGTACGTATGTCTCCTCAGTGTTGAAGATGAAGACACGTCGGCCCCCAGAGTGACGGTCCAGCTGGGCAACATCAGAAACAGATTCATCATTGACACAGGAGCGACAGTAAATGTCATGAATGAAGACATCTACCGTAACATAGCCTCATCATACCCCCTGCAAGAATCCAGAACACACATTTTTCAATGGGGAGCGACACAACCCATGTCTTCTAAAGGAAAATTCCAATGCAATCTACGGCATAGAAACATCACAATACCATCCATGATACATGTCATAAGGAGCCCGTCCGTCGGCCGCTGCCTCCTCAGCTGCTACCGAACAGCTAAGGCCCTTGCCCTAATTGACCTACACTACGACCAGTCAGAAGAAATAGAAGGGCTACCACTGCCACACAGACTCATCGGGTCAATAACAGACAAGCCCCTATCGAAAGAAGATCTCAAACGCCAATTCCCCAGGCTATTTGAAGGGGTGGGCATGTTAAAAGACTCATGCATCAAGCTGCACATTGACAACATCAGGCCGGTCCCACAACACCCGCGCAAAGTGGGTTTCCACCTTCAAGAACAAGTATCAAAAGAAATACAACTTCTTCTCTCCAATGATATCATAGAGAAAGCAGATGGACCAACACCATGGGTATCGCCAATAGTCATCGTCCCCAAAGACAATGGTCGACTCCGCATATGCGTTGACATGCGCATCCCGGGCACCGCTATCCAAAGGGAAAGGCACCCGAGCCCAAGCTTGGAAGACATGCTGATCAGGTTAAACCAAGCCAGGTTCTTTTCAAAGCTTGACCTCAACCAAGGATATCATCAACTTGTCCTGGATCCAGAGTCACGGCCCATCACCACATTCGCAACGCACGATGGTTTATTCCGATATAAAAGGTTACATTTTGGCATATCGTCCGCCGCAGAGATCTTTCAAGAGACCATCAGACGGCTCATAGCATCGGAGATGAATGCACTAAACTATAGTGACGACATCTTGATATTCGGGAGAGATCAGGACCAGCACAACAGAGCCCTAAGAACCGTCTGCTCCATCCTACAAGACGCGGGACTGACCCTCAACGAGCCCAAGTGCGACATCAACAAGACAAGCTTAAAATTCTTCGGACACACATTCTCGAGCAGGGGCATAACAGCCAACCCGGACAAAATTAAAGCAATAACCGAACTCCAAGCACCTACGACCACTGCAGAACTACGCTCCCTGTTGGGAATGGCAGGATACTGCGCGCGTTACCTCCCAAACTATGCCTCAATAACTGACCCGCTCCGCAACCTCCTAAAGAAAAATACACCATTCACTTGGGATGCACCTTGCCAGAAAGCGTTCATGGCAATAAAGGAAGGCCTCTCCAACAACCGGCAACTAGCATATTTTCCTCCAGACTGGCATACCATTATTACAGTTGATGCAAGCCCGGTGGGACTAGGAGCCATCCTAGCCCAGACCGACCCCTCGGACAGTACTCATCACGTAATAGTTGCATACGCTAGCCGTGCCCTGTCACACACTGAAAAAGCTTACTCTCAAGCGGAGAGAGAAAGCCTAGCCGCTGTATGGGCATGCGAAAAGTACCACCATTTCATCATCGGTCGGAAATTTACCCTGGTCACGGACCACCAAGCCCTGCTATCAATCTTTGGAAACCCCAGGACGAAAATGCCGCCCCGCATTGAACGGTGGGGGATAAGACTGCAAGAGTACGATTCCTCCATTATCCACAAACCAGGGGGTGGTGCCAATCCAGCTGACTACCTAGCCAGGCTCCCCCCTAAGGGACAAAAAGGACACACTAGAACATGAAGCCACTGAATATATCTCATACCTGTCAGCAAATGCCACGCCACCCACCATCTCCTTAACAACATTTGAGGAAAGAAGCAAAGCAGACCCGACAATCAGAGCCGCTGTCTCTCTCACCCGCTCCAACAAATGGAGAGAGCATCGCACAAGAAAAACGGGAATGGAGGAGGTAGACCAGAAAGAACTTGACCGGCTGTCCAAGATACACGACGAACTCATAGCCACAGACCAAGGACTCCTATTACGGGGGAAGAGACTAGTAGCACCCAGAGACCTGAGAAAGACCCTGGCAACCCTAGCTCATGAAGGCCACAGAGGCATAGACAACACCAAACGATTTCTCAGGAACTACGTCTGGTTCCCATATATGGACGTGATAGTAGAAGACATGCTCAAACACTGCAGACCCTGCCAACTAGCAGCGCAAGGACCGAACCCAAACCCTCTGCAGCTAACAACGCTCCCGACAAGACCTTAGCAAAAAGTTGCAATGGACTTCTATGGACCCCTAGAAGAAGCGGGTTATCTATTAGTGATAATAGATGAGTATTCGAGATTCCCCTTTGTCAAACAAACGATGTCAACATCATTCGAGGAAACCGCACCCATAGTGGACGAACTGTTCAGCGAATGGGGCATCCCCAACGTTGTCAAAACCGACAACGGATCTCCATTCCAAGGAAGGGAATTCGCAAACTTTGCAAGCCACCTAGGATTCCACCACCAAAAGATCACCCCGCTGTGGCCCCAAGCCAACGGGATGGTGGAACGATTTATGGCTACCATCAAACTGACAAGACAAAAGGCAGTGGCGGAGCAGACGCCACATCCGAAGGCCATCTGCAGCATGCTCCGGGGCTATCGGAATACCCAACATGACGCGACAGGAAAGCCACCAGCCGAACTCATGGTGAGATACCAACCCAGAACGCGCATTCCCCGATGGGAGGATTATACACCTGAAGAAGACCTAGCCATCAGAGAACGAGACGCCGAAAAGAAGAGGAAAGCAAAGCAATGGCCCGACACGAGAAGGAGAGCGAAAGAACAACAGCTAGAGATTGGACAAACTGTCCTAGTGCGGCAAAAGCAGCGCAAGAAAACATACACCCGGTACAGTCCCGAGCCGCGAATCATCACGGCCATTAAGGGACCCATGGTCACAGCAACCGGAGACCTAGGAGACATCACCCGCAACTCCTCATTCTTCAAGAAATTGTATCTAGAGGAACCCGAGACACAAGAAACACCTAATGAGAACATTAGTGAGGAGAAGAAACAGAGCCCCCAGTGGAATCAACCGGCGAGAGCCGCGAATCACCAGGGAGACCCCCTTGGACAATAAAGAAGCCAATGAGACTCATCGAACAGATGTACTTGGACTTTCATGTTAAGCACGGGGGAGGTGTTGTATATGGAAAAAGGACATGGCCCTTTAAGAGGACCAAGGCAAGGGGAGCGGGAGGAAAGCGGAAGGGGAGGGGACAAGAGGGAGGAAGGCAGAACGTGGGAGAGTCGAAATAAAGCAAGTTGACAGGACATCAGGCTCCGTATCTTTAATATGGTGTGTGCATGAGTGATGCGCATGGCAGGCCTAACATGCACTCTCCAGCACTCCACACGAGCCTGTGCGCAGGAGCGCGCAGCCCTTAATTTGTATGGGGATGTACAGCAGAATGCGGTGTAAACTACAAGGCCACGAAAAAAGTGAAACCCCAGCAATTAAACAGCAGAGACACATTCCTGCAAACTGCACTCTCTAGCGTGGGCCAATTTCTCAAAATCAACAATAAGGGCCCAACCCTCTCCATGGATAAAATATCCACATATGCTCCCCCGTCCAACTTGCCATATGCGTTCTTCCACAATCGCACACACAATGCGAGTGGTCTATGCTAGTGTTACCCTGCACTGTTCCCTTGTAACGATATTTGCCATTCCTTAAGGGAAACCCATAAGTCTCTGGCTGAAAGCGTTTTAAGTAATTAATCTTTTGTAACGCACTCAATACCAGAGACCACCAGTCTCTAAGCACGGACCGGGATTCAAACCTGTGCTGCTCTGCGTTGTCTTGCTCCCAAGGCAAGCATGTTGCCCCTGTGCTAAATTCCCGGCGTTTCAGCTGAATTTAACGCACCCAAAACTCCACCTCCCCCAACCACACACACCATTTTGCCAAAGCTACCACCTTGACTCACTTGACATCCAGGGCCTCCTTACTTGCGGAATGTTTTAAAACTTTCTTAACTTCTGAGGGACTCCGTTGGCCACATGTGCCGCTGCCCAGGTACAGGTTTGTGGGAACTGCAAACTCTTCATGATCATAGCGCTTTGAGATCATACCAATGATTAAAAAAAGGCGCTATGAAAATGACCCACAACCAAGCATATGACTTAACCAGTTCAACGGGACACCAAATGAAACCCTCCATTTTACTTTACTCCTTGCAAAACCCAATCTCTTGCAGTATGTCATCTTAAGAGTTTTGCATACTGCACTAGTCACCAGTGCAGTGGTCTACAAGGGCCCTGGTTTATCCAGCGATGGCCTACTGTGTCCCCGCCATGTGTACCCCGACCTTGGTCTGCGAGAGAGCAGATGAGGGAACTGGGAAGAAAGGGTTAAATGAACAGCACAGATCTGTGCAGGTAAGAAAGGGAAAGAGGGGTAGGGATGGAGAGTGTGATAGTTGGCATGCCTGTTGAGTCAGTGCAGAGTGATCAAGGTACAGCGCTACTCAGAAATGGGAAACGCTTACACATCTTCTTATATATATATATATATATATAGAAAGGCGAGAATTCCCACCACTCATATCACTCAGGAGTTGGCAGCCTCTTAGAGCAACATCACAATGCATGTACAGATAGAAGAGTAGGAGGTGGCCAGGACACATCCCTGCCTAACCCACTTGAACACCCGAAACCGTGGCTTCACCGCCCCTTCCATATCTCACAGCAGCTAACACACCACTAAGGGCAGGGTGACCAGGAACAAAAAAAAAACGACATGCCATAGATATAGAAGTAGGACTAAAGTAAACACAAATAAAACTGTAGTCATACTTCTATGTTGCTAGCCTGTTACGGGGTGCAGGGAGGGGGTGTGCTCACAGGCACACTCCTCTCATTGGAAGAGTCCCGGGAAAACCTGGACATCTGGTCACAGGTGGTGGGTTAATCCCCTGAGTATCAAGAAGTTTGTACAGGAACGCTCCATGCAATGTGACAAATGTTGATTTGTGTGGATAAAAGCCAAGGAGAAGGTTAATTAGGGATTACATGTCACAGCGGAAAGCACCAGTCCCTAGTTTCCACTACTTGCAATAACCCTGTTTGTGTATTGAAGACGCAGTGCACCGTCCGCATACATTTTGGAGCTTGAATGAAGTAGTGCCATGGGCCGGTAAAAGGCTAGGGTCCTTGAGAACACCCTTTTTTTAAAGTGGGCGTGATTATTTCTCTAGACCAAGACACGCAGTTCAGCGTGCAAGTTCAAAGCGTTACCCAAAAATGGAGCCCACAGCTCAGGACTACATTTGTAAAGATCCTCCAGGATCATATCTGGACGAGGCGGCTTTCCTGATCTTCTGGAGGCTATTTCCAGCTCAGTAATCCGGGCAGGTCTAGCTCAGATTCCATCACAGACGTGAATGAAGCTAGTCTGTCTTCTGTTGCAGTCAGACACACATTCCTAAAGTTCAATTTCCTAACGGATCACATGCACATGTTGCTCCAGCTCCACTTTGCATGCTTGTATTCCACAAGCCCATTTGCCCTACTTGTCATAGGCTTGCGCCATCCTGTCTCCCTGCGTGTGGCAGTCGCATGTGGATCCCTCTGAGAGTCTGACCATTTCCACCAGGTCAGTCTTCGCACCAATCACATACTCCAGTGTATTTGGCCCAGTTAAATAGTCCTCCAAACAGCCCAGATCTCAGCTCTTTCCTGTGTACCTCCAAGCTGGGTTCTCACGCGGGCCCTCGGATGGCAAACAAAGGGCAAACTGGCCCTGCGCAACCTGGTCCGCCACCTTCCCAATATCCTCACATCAGCTACAACACACACACACCCTCATCCCTGCTTGCTGGCAATCAGGCACATTGGAATAACAAAGAGCAGTCTTAGAGCTCACTCACAGGGCCCAGATAAACATTTGTCAGGGGTCCTGGGGGCCAATTTCAATATGTTTTCCCCCCTCCTTGTCTACAGTTAGGGGGGTAGACACAGTATGTGGTACCCTTGGGTTCCTGAACTAAGAATGGATACAACAGACTGCTCTTAAGGGGCAGGCAGCCAGACCGGAACTGAAACAATAAACTGCCACTGAAATGTTAGTAATTGCTCTGTCAGCAAGGTGCTAACATAGATGAAACCAGAGTAAAAAGGCAAAGAGGTGATAACACTACTGGATACTGTGCGCTATCAAAGGGAGTCTATAACCTACTGCAGATCGCACATTTAAAGTCTTCAGTTAAGGTGACAGCAGCCAACAAAGGGCAGCCTGTAACATGCACAGAAGGCAAAGTGCTCATTTAATGCCATGAAAGAAAGATGTCGCTGTGTAGTAGGTCTGCCAAAATAAGGGTTGTTGCTTTCCCCTTTCCCTCCTCCCCCCGCCCCTGAAGCTATTGAACACATACACAGAGCAACCAAATCAAAACACTGTGGGACTTTTAGGCATACAAGGCACTTACAAGGCACTGATATGTTCTAATGTGTCATCCGGACCTGTCCAGCAAAAGGTATGCAGAACCCTAATTTGCGCAATATGGATTGACACGATCAGAAGCGACTTCACAATAAATAGCATTACATGCAGTGACGCCAGTCTTCAGTACTCTAGGACATCATTGGTAACGAAATTAAACAAGTTTTCACATGTAAGCCAATAATGTGCTTTGCAATGTATAAATATTCATTAGTATTAATATGCAACGACTCTATAGTTTAGTAAGCCATGAGGAATATTCATCATAGCAGAAAATGCAAACTAAATCACTTCTAGCGACACCCAATGTCAGCACATTAGGCACAGTGAGATTAAATGATATGCCCAGGATCACACATTTTGTTAAAATGGTGAAATCAGTATTTGCACTTGACTGCATATCACTGTTTTCAGCATAAATTGTTGTGTTGTAATGAATCCCTGTGCCATGGGAAGCCACTTTGCGAGGAACCTGTTCTGTAACAGCACTGATGCCCCCGGGCTTAGGTGCTTTATAAATGTATGAATAAATAAAATAAATCTTCCCAGTGATAGGTCACAAATACTTTTTAAAGTTTGGGTTTCCAAAAACTAAATAAATTTGTTTTTCTAGTAATGCCTTGAAAAGAACACAAATCACATAAGAAACCAACCTGACATTATACACATTGTTATAGAACTAGGTCAGGCAAAAAGACATGTATAGCTTTATTTTCACCACCTTGAATGCATAATTGCAGTAGCAGCCTGCACAGGAATGTGGCCCTAAAAACAATATAATTTGGTTCATAAAAATATATTCACAGTGACAGAGAATTCAATGTAAGGTAATCTGCTTGAGCCCTTATTTTATACAGCAAGCAGCATATTACCTCCCACCCACTTATTATCACCCACCAATCACACCTTTTAAGCAACAACAGTCCTTACCCTAGTGCCCCTGTGTCTGGGTCCTCAACCTCTAATAGGTTTATTGAAATGAGGTTGACACAAAGCTAAACCTGGGGGTTCTGTGGGAGCAGAGGGAAAGGTGCTGTGCTTACCTGCACTTTTAACTGTCACACAAAAAGCGTGAGCTGGGAAGAATTTGGACAGCTGATCCTGCTCCAGAGGAGAAAAGTGAGGGCTTATTTCTGTCCCAAACTGGCTCTGTGCGAGACACGGCACATGAAATTGTGACAGTCCAGCAAAATGTGGGTTGGTTGGCCACCCTACACACACAGCCCCGTTCCCAGACTTTGGGTTTCATCTGGGCTTGTTTAGCTGCCTACTGATATAAGGTGAGCATGGAGAACTCGCACAAAGGGGCTTTTCGTCAGCCATGTGTGGATGGATCTCTTTGGCCCATTTCAATACAACCTTATCTAAGTGGCTGCATTCTAATTGTTTCCCTGTTCATTTATCTATTGCAGTTGTGACTGGGTATAGGTGGGCAGCTAGGGCAAGCACCTGCCCACCTCACATCACAAATATGCTCCTCTTTTACTCCTTTCCCTCCTGTTTCCTTTTTCTCACAAACAGCAGTTTTCTGCCCCCTCTTTTTTCCTTACTAGCAATTTCCTCTCTTCTATCCCACTCTTTCCTGCTCTTTTTTATCACTATGTTGCCCCCTGTCCTTGCTACATTTCCTTTTCCCTCCTGCCTTTTCCTTTCTCCATTTCTGCCAAAAGTTCTTTGTTATAAAGATCCTGCTCTCTTCCTCATTCTGCTATTTGCATACTCACCTGCCTTCCTTCACTCCATTTCTCTCTCCCTCGTTTACCCACGTACTCCATTTGCCTTTGCATTACTGCATCCCCGCTCCCTATTCTTCACTCACTTCCCTCTCTTCTCTCCTGCCCACCCACACTCTTCATTTCTCTCTGCCTCTTTAGACTTCCATTATTCTCCATCCTCCTTACACTCCTGAATGCCCGGCTCTATATTTCCCTCCCTTTAATCCTCTTTACCCTGCATTTCCCCTCACTCGTGTGCCTCATTAACTACTGCCCCATTCTACTGCCCTCGTTCATTCTCTGTACCCATTCACCCTTTACCCTCACCTGGCTCTGTTCAATCACCTTATGTCCCGTCTTCACTCACTTACATTCGTTCCATCAAGCTTCAGCCCTCCTTCTCTCTCCTGTCTATTAGTGTCCATGTTACCTGCACCGTCTCTACTTGTCTCCCTCACTATCCTGCCCTTATTCCCTCTCCATTTCTATTCACTGCCCTGCAGCAGGGCCCTGTGCATCTGGAGGAGATTTGGGGGTAGTGGGTTGGAGTTAAGGGGTATTTCAAGTGCCACAAGCAGCACCCACCCAAAAGGTAACCCCTGGTATGTTTTGAGATTAAAAGGTGAACGCTTTTAAGTCTCTGATCTTCATGACATTTCAGGTGTGTGAGGTAAAAACACTGGGGGCGTGCAAAAAAATGGTTCTGCATTCTGTAGGAACGATCCCGCGATATCACTCTCTGTAATGTCCCTCCCCTTGCCCATGTTATTGCCTTGCACCCTTTAATTTCCAAAATTACCTTCAGGCTTCATCATTCAATATTACCACCATTGACGGCAAAACCTGGCGAGGGGGCCCAGCTGTCTCTAGAGTCAGATCTCCAAGCACAGACAACATAACTTTAAAAATGTTTAGCATTTGTCCATGAAGTTCATTATTGTGCAACTCTGCCCACTCTAGGCTTCGTCCCCATGGCCCGCCCACCTGGGGCCCTCCGTCATTTTTGCACACAGGGCCCTTTGCCTTAAATCTGCCACAGCTCACGACCATCACAGGCACAGCTGGACATGTTCCCTGCCACCATGGTTATAGCTCATGTACCAGGACCCATATCACAGAAATCCAGATTCCTATACACAGATATAGTGCTTGCCAGGCCATGTGATGTTCCCTGTTACCACGCAAGCCCCTGCAGACACGGTTCGGGTTAAAACCCCACCTTCTTCCAGGCCAGGCTCCGTCATGTCCACGTTCTCCGTGAGACCACGTTGTGGGACGCAGACACATTACTTCAGACCATGATCCAACTCTCCTACTCACAGCACACGGGTGTCCCGTCAGAGGCACACTTTCTTCCAGAACATGCTCTGCGTTTCAGACACACCCTGCTCCAGGCCATGTTGGTTCCTTTTCAGGGAACACTCTCTCTCCCGCAAGCCATGTGGCAGGTCACAAACGCACCTTCTGCCATGACCCCCCAACCCCCTCCAGCCGCCTCTCCCAGGCGCGCGCTGCTCCCCCCTCAGGCGCCGTACCTGTCGACGAGACACACGTTCTTCCCGCGGGGATCCAGCCCCTGCGCGGACCCGTCCAGCTCCGACCCGAGGCCCAGCAGCACCAGTAGCGCGGCCGGCAGCACCATCGCCTCCTGCTGGGGCTCGCTGGACGTTGAAGCCCATGGAGGAAGGCCAGCTTTCCCTCTTCCTCCTCCTCAGCCGGGTCGCCTCCGGTGTCTCTGCTCAGCAGCCTTCCATCTCTCTTGCCTCACGTTGCCCACCCCCTCAAACTGTCTCGCACTTACAACACTCCTCTCCTGCCCCACACTACTTTTACTTCACTACGCACATCCACACCTTTCCCTTTGTTCCACCTATGTCCCTCTCTTGTCCATCCTCCATGTCCCCCCCCTAGTGTCTTGATTTCGTCCCTCCTTTTCTGCCTTCTCTCCCGCCTTTCTCCCGCTCGTCTCTCACTAGGCCCGTCACGCTGCGTGTGTGTCGCCCTCTCCCTCGTCTCAGTTCCTTTCCTTTCTTGCTTTTTCCTGAGGAAATGAAAGGCGGCAACAGAAACAATTCGTGCAACCTCAGCCCCGGGAGCGACAGATTCTGCATCACCAAGGGGGCGGGGGTGCCCGCAGTGTACTACTCTGTGTAGAGAGCCAGAGGGGCAAACTAACACCACGCCCAGGCAGGGCCCAAACAAGCAGTGGCTACTGCACATTAACCATTGTGTCCCACAGCTCCAGTGAAGCCATTTCTGCAATGGGGGTCCAGTCCACCTCTTTCGGCTTATTGCTGACGTATTCACGGCCTAGTCTCGGTGCGCCTATGATTATCCCCAGAGCAGGCCATATTCTTGGATAGGAGCAAGAGCCGTTCCGGTGGCGTTCTCTTGCAACATATAGTCCTGGCTTTGGAGGCCCAGTTACTTGCACCAGGCTCATGTGCTGGAGAACCAAGACACAGCTCCCAGTCCATTCCTTTTCCAATCATCAACAGCTTTTCTTCCTAACACTATATATGATAATGTTTGCATCAGGAACAAAAATGTTTGTTTTTATCTTTGTACAAAAAAACATCAAACTCAAGAGGACCGCGCTTTAAAAAAGCAGCTGCTGTCACGCTTTGGGCAACGATGCCACTCTGGGGCTGCATTAAAATCGTTTGTGGCAGTGCACAATTGCATCATGCAAAAATGTATTGGAATAATACAGATTAGCACTGGCGCAAAAGGTTCAGAATTACAGGGGAGTACTGCAGACACCTGGTCACGTTTTATGTTGAACTACATCTAAAAGCAAACGTCCCACTAAAACGTCATCATAATAGCTTAAAAGCAGGCATGGCCTCGTTCCTGTACTGCCCTGTGCAAAGCGCTGTGTACTGCCCAATTCTGGGCACTGTGTGCAGGAATCAATCTGGGGGTCGCCAAAAACCTCTTGAGTGTTGAGATGGAATAGCTGGGCAGACACCAAGCTGACCAGCATTTAGATTTTAGTAGAAACTAGAGCCCCTTGCCTTTTTAAAATGGGGGAAGGATCGTTGCTTTTCATGGAGAAAGAAGTTAATTCACCGACATTGGGGGGAAACTGATGGAGCTGGACTACTGAGATGGTGGCGCGTGCCTATGCCTTTACTCGAGACCCCTGAAATGAGTTGGGTGTCTGCAATCGCAGACACCATTTTATGCAGGATTAGTAAGAGCCGCTGCAGCGCACTTATGGCATGGACCAAGTAGCAGAGCTGGGCCCCAACCCAAGGCCTCCAGGAGGAAGGGGAAATCGTCCACACACCGCGGTATCCCCCTGCTCGCCCCCCACCCCGAGAAGGCAGCGAGGAAGGAAGCAGCTTTTTCCTGCACTAAAAGGGTCAGGACATCCCTTCCTGGCTCTGGCGCAGAAGTCGGGCGGCAGGGGACTGAGGTGGGTTTTTGGGGGCTGGAGCTTTGTGTACATTGTCCAACCGCACCGACCAGCAGAGAGGCCTGCCAAGGGCCTTTACCCTCCCTCCACAAAAGCACACCTATAAGCAGTGAGTCGTGTGGCCGAGGCTTACTTTACACAGGCCCACGCGCCAGTAGAGGTAGAGACGCTCCCCAGAGACTGACTCGCGGCTCTACTGCACGCACTGACCATTGAGGGGAGCTCTGCCATCGGCCTCGGTGTTTCTCTGTGAAGACCGCCGCCAGATGAAATGAGCCAGCCCCGGACTCTGCTCACCTCCCTACAGAGCCGCCGAAAGGCAGGGACCCCGCTCCTAGCATCGCTGCTATGCTGTGCACACTTAAAAAGAGACAACCTACTGGAGGCTGGTTAATTTGGGAGAAATAGAAAGGAAAGCAAATAGTTCATGTAACTCAAAGAGCATGACGCTCACAGAAAGTAGCATGGGCGTAATTTTAGGGCGTGCTCCCCAAATTTTGTGGCACACCATTTTGTCCCACTCGTTTGACAGAGACCCCTTTCATTTAGATGTGATGTCATGTCCCTCCCCCCACATTTTCAGAAAAGTTACGCCACAGAAAGTAAGACCAACAGAGAACTATGTGACTGGGGAGAAGGGGGAGGCAGGGTACGTGTAATAGAAATGGGATAGATTCAGGCTCCGGCACAAGGGTCATTTTTTGTACCTTAACAGATATGAGCCCTGACCCTCTAAAAGCATATATTGGCGAGCACCTGCGCTTATTTTTTTCCGTTTAAAGCACTGGTTATAGTGACGTCTTCTGTACATGGGAACCATGACAACGGCTCTGTAGTGTGCCACACACGCCCCGCCTCGCAGGAAAGCTCCAGCAATTTTAATTTATTTGAGGTTTTTGGTGCATGCTGCAGGCCATACAGCGACTGCTTTCGCGAGTGTTCATGGAATGAGATGGGGAAGGAACAGGACATAACGTCAAGGATGGGCTTTAAGTGGGCCATGGCTAATCAGGGCTCAGCCCTGGCAGTGTCCAAATATTGACACGGATCTGACTTCCCGCGCCATGATTTATTCCCCGCAGTAATGCAAATGAGGGCCAGCGCTGCTTTCAGCCGCGTTAAGAATTAAAAAAAATGTCACGTTTTCAAACACTGAAAAGAAATTAAACCAGAAAACTTCGTTTGATTTTTTTTTATTTATAGCACGTATTAAAGAATTGTCATTACAATGATTTTAATTTGTAAGAATCATTGAATTGTTTGAAAAGAACTGTGGGACTGCTTGGCCACTAACCTATTTTGAGTTGATGTTCCATTTGATAGTTCAATATATTTATTTTGGTCAATATTTTTACACGCATTCATTATATTTTAATACATTGTTGAAAGTAAAATGTACTCCTTTTCATCATATATATGAAAACTTGATTGGCACTGTTGGGTCACACCTTTAGTTGCGTAGCCCAGTCCTTTAAGTGGGCCGGGGATGAGCCCCGGCAGTCTCCAGAAAGGGCTCCCGATCCAGGAACCTGCTTGGGCCGACCCCTGACTAGCCTCAGCCATGCCGACACCTGAGGCAGGGCAACCCGTGTAGCGGCTGCACGGTTACACGAGCTGCCTGCAGTTGTGAGCACTTCGGGTTAGAACAAAAGAAAAAGGCAGAAAAAGCAAAAAGTAATTTTTGTTTTTCGGTCCAAAAAATTAGGTCATTTCTCCATTCGTTTTTCTTCTTCTTTGAAATGTTCATGGAGAGCCGTGGTTAAAGCGTTGCACCACGCGGCTCCTTGAATGAAAAGGCTGCGTGTGAGCTGCTGCGTGTGAGCTGGAGCACACGGGTGTCACACCCTTGGTGCATCCAGCCACTTCTTTTGCTTAAAATGAGGGGCTGGGCGCATCAAAGGTAATAGTGCCAGTGCGCCCCAGCTCTATGTCTTTTAGTAGTCTCCCCTTAGGTGAGGGGGCTCTCGATAGGGGACATAGCCCAGGTACACCCATACTTAGGCCACACCCTAACAAGACATTACAATTTGTAATCCCACTTAAAGCACTCCATAGGTCACACCTCTTTTAAAGGTTTATTATATACTTGGGAAGTGAAGCTGCACGGGAACCTTTTTAGGACCCGCCCCCAAATATTGCATCACAACACTTTGGCGCCCCCCTTGATTTCTTATCCCACTTAAAGCACTGGCCTCTACCAATTAAACTTGAAGTGGACTGATTGCGATACCGTCACGCTTTGCAGCACAGACCGCATTCAAACAGGAATATTTTGGGTGATGATGTCAACTTTAGGGAAGCTGGTGCGGGGTCGGGGGGCGGCAGAGAGACTTTCCTTTCTCTGCTATCAGGTAACCAGCACCTTTTGGGTACCGGGCCTGGCACCTAGAAGACTGGTAGCATATGAACAATGATAGCGCAACGCTCCTTTGTAGTCAGACGTTTCCTGCAGCCAATGTCTCCATAACAGGGCCGTCTCAGCTCGGGCATGGCCCCCGCGAAAAACAAAGTTTGGCACTCCCTGCCCCCATGAAGGTGCGGCCAGTGTTAGCACAGGGGCTTTTCACTTTAATGGGGAGGTGACAGCCCCTAGCTTGGGAGGGCTTAAGCCTCCCACTTTGAGGAGGTTGCAGGAAGAAGGCTGCACTCTGCCTTGATGTCTGAGTGTTAAGCCCTGGGCTCCGATGGGAAAGGGGCGCTACCAAGATGCTGTCAGATTTCTCATCACTTGGGAGAGCCGTCCCCTTACATTCAAACATTCATTAACGTAGCAACAAACATACAGAGGACAAAAGCTCACCCAGGCGTTATTGATATACCCTATGACGAGCTTTCAAAACTGTCATCCAGCCACCCACCTCTCACTACGCCACCCCCCCCCTCCAAACCCTCAAAAAATGTGGGCTGGCTCCACCACCACGCCTGCCCAGGGAAGCTCTTGAAAGCTCCTTCAGGCTAGCATGGCAGCAGTGTCCGATGTAAAAGAAAAGCTCCCAGCAGTTTATTTCTTGGGTTTCACCCCGCTGGAGGCCCGGCTCCTATATCCCCCTGGCTACACCAGCCCGGCTTCTTGGTAGCTGTGGTGTAGCGGGCAGGTTGGATCTTATGACGTTGCAGTGAACCCACTTCAAACACCACGTGTGAGGCATGCACGCAAAAGGCCTTAACCTCACGAATTCTATCAACACTTTCACAGCCCTTGGGGCACACGTGTGTGTCTGTGTATATCAGTGGTCGAAATAAGCGGGAGCGGTGTTCCGCTGCTTTTATTTCTTACTGTTAACTGCTCCATTACTTTTTGCAACCATTGTCACCATTCGGGAACTGTCCTTTGTGACGTTAAAGCACGCTTCTCCACTTTACCATCGGATGTCAGTTAAAAATGTGTTGCACGTTGCCCCCTTCCTTCCTACTCTGTCCCCCACCGGAGTCACAGTTCTACTACTTTTTTTGGTACCCTTCTATCACTGGTGTATATATGTTAAAAAAGAATAATTCTGCTTTCAGGTGAACAGGTATTATAAACCCTTTTTAAATCCACCATAATCGAACCTGGGCCCTGCAGGGAATGCTCTAGTGCGACACCTTGCCGAGCTATTTTGCAGGCGTTGGTTTATTTCAATAGACTGCTTGGGACATTGAGTCCACTCCCAATACACCACATAGCCCAGCTCCCTCAGTGATCAGCGCTGGTCTCTTGCGTTTAAGCATAATTGTACAGTCTTACAACAGAACAATGTGGGAGGGTGTTGTGGTGGAAAAGCAGGACTCCGGTATGGTGCTTCGGGGGTGAGGGGGCGCGTGAGGGGGGTGCATGGTATCAATGGGGAGTGAGTGGAGGGCGTGAGGTACAGAAAAGCATATGGTTCCACTATTACTTTTTGTACACGTTGATCCCCCCCACGCCCCTTGCCTGCAGGAAGTCCAGGTTTCTCCCCTCCTGACAATGTTTAATTACAACGGTTAAACAGAGGAGGTCAACCTTGAAGAATAAGGTTCAAGCCCCTCTCCTCTCCAATGCTAATGCATAACATTTATGCACTTGGAAACAATCGCTCCAGGGTGTTGCACGCTAAGAAAATCTAGTCTCTAGGACGCACTGCGATTGCTCTCTCCTTCTCACACTTTTCTCAAGTATTAGTTGTGCAAATGCTTAGTCTCTAGGATGCAACGCAATTGCTCTCTCCTTCTCACAATGTTCACAAGTATTAGTTGTGCATATTCTTTGGAGGCGTTACTCCCGGTACCAGGATGCAGCACCACTGTCCTCTTGTTCCTTACCATGCATCCATTGATACCAATGGCAGCCATCCCACCGGTGTACCTCGACAAGCCCTCTCCATCATTCTCCTCCTCCTCCTTCACAGGGCCCTTTGTCCCCAACCACTGGGGCAACGATCGCCCTCATACAGCTCCCCTTCCTGTGGGTCGCTCACCAGTGGTCTCTTCATTCTCCGACTTGCGGCTCATCCACTGCCACTCCAGGTGGCACCTCTGTGCCCTTGCATGCCCCTCACCCGTTCTCTTTTGCTGCCCCTGCTCATGGCTTCTGAGTCAGTCATCCAGCTTGGGCACCAGTTCCATGATTTTGAGTGGCCATTTTGGGTGGTACCTCTCGCATGCAAACCTGTATTCTACCTCTGAGCCGGTCCTCTGCATCTCTTCCAACCTGGCAGGCCACACTTTACTTTAATCATAATAATGATGTATTTCTTATATAGCACTACACACCCATAGGTATTAGAGCGCTCAAATAACAGAAAGAACATCCAGGTGCAGAGAAGCTCGTCTGCACCCCAGCTTCCCACCAATTATGCTATAATCAATCACCTTAATAGTCATGTGTCAATTACTGCTTTGTAGTTTGGCCTTGAGTCTGCTCTGTGTTCTGAGAACTTTTAAGGAGTATGGGCATGACGGGGATCCATGCGTGGGTGTCAAAGTTTCACTCTTCCAGCCTGCCTTTGTCACGTGACTGCACACCATGAAATCTGCTTTTTTCTGTGTCTTTTCGTATATTTGATTTGATTCTACTAGTTCTCTGACATCTGTGGCTTATCTTGACCTTTCTGAACAGCATCCTCTGTCCTCTTCTCGGCTTAATTGTATCCAAAGTTGGCTTTTTCGAGCCAAGTAGACCTTAGCTTCTTGGCATTTCATCCTTAGGCGAGTTTTTTTTTTCTAGCTGTGACACACTCCCTTTGAGGCCTTTTGCAACCTCTGTTCAGTTCTGCTTATATGCGTAGTGGACTTTTATTCATACTTAAAGTGCTTCTTGAGGTATATACTTGTATACGTTGGAGCTTGCTGCAATCTATCGATTATTTAGCATAAGCAAGCTACACTATTTCTTTGCCTCTTGCAGTTACTTGCATCTGTAAACATTTAAACTAACTAAATATCTTCATCATGTATGTGGCATAAGTTTCTTCCTCTTGATCCCAAGATGTCACTTACCCTTGGTACTTCTTTGTTCTTCATAAGTCATCTGCCTATCTGGTCTGGTTAACTTCTACACGGAATAGATTTAGTTTCGTAGGACGTCACCATTCATCTTCCTTCATTATCTTCTTTGCTTCTTCAGGTATTTTATTCAGACAACCGTCATATTGCTTAGAACGTAGGTATGGCTTTTTCCATGGATACCTTACTGTCCAGATCTTCTTAGGAGTCGGTATATTAATAGGTGCTGTCATACTAATAGGTACTGGGCAGAAACCATTTGCTGCTCTCTACTGGTTTAACTGCTCTTCATGCGTCACATACTTTGCTGTGAACTCAATAGGTAATGGGAGGTGGGGCATCTGGAGTGGGGGCGATACTTGACACCTCCTCTTCAATCTGCTCCACAGCCTTGCGGAACTAAAGGATGGCTGTGGACACTGCTCACAATGTGATGGTCAAACCTTAGCATAGGGGGAGAAGGTGGGGTGGGATCCTTCAACGGTGGCAGGGGCAAGAGGCAAAATAGAGTGAGGCAAACGAGTGTGTAGATTATGTTATGTGGGCAGAGATTTGAATTAGGAGTTATTTTTTTAAATGGGCACATAAAATATCACTCGTAAGTATGGGGCTTTTATGTAATCATTTGATGACAGGAAATCAGTTGTCACTAATCATTTTCCTCAGTGAAAGCTATTTCAATTATTGCAAGGTAGCAGGCTCTTTTAAAAACCTTTGTTGGTTTTATGACATTTTTGGATGTAATTGTACATGCAATCGTTTATGCGTGTTTTCCCGAAAATAAACAAAAACGGAAACGTTTTTTTATACAATCGAAATGTGCCACATGAGACTGAAATAAAGCAGCCGGCTCTTTCAGAGTGACCACTCATCCAGTCAGTCGCCCAGATCGGGATACAGGCTACCTTTCTGTGATGGCAACGGAACGATGCCAGCGGACCACCATTGGTAAAGAAGCCAGTTACTGTGCAAAGCCTACTGGTGAGCCCGCCTTGTACCGAGAACCCCCCTTCTCTACAAACATAAGCAATGTTCTTTTTGGAGTACATATCAAAAAAGTGGGGGACCGGATAACCGTCTCTTTGTACCGGATATAGACAACATGTGAAACAAAAGCACCGAGAAGGCACACTAGTTTCTCAGGTTGTTGCCCTTTGCTCCACCCTCAAACATTCTCAAACCTAGCATCTCATCTGTTCTTTCAGAGCCGACTCAGTGCTTCATATCCAAAAAATACATTCTAGTCATATATACACATCCATCTATCAAAACTCTAATGGTGGTAAAACAGAAGCTGCTGTATGACCACCTCATGCAATATACATCAATACTTGCGTCAAAAATCAGTAGTGGAGTTAGCAAAGTGTGCCATTATTCCACTGATTCATTTTACTCAATGTTTTGGTGCATTATTTTCACTTAGGGAGACAAAGCACTGGTCTCAACTTTGACTTTCTTGGTGAATACATTGCAACACACACCGCGGCCCTAAAAATCCCCAGCCTCTGTGTTTCTCGTCTCCGACCTCTTGTAGTTTATGGTGCAATGTATTTAAAACAAAACAAAAAAAAACATGTTGACACTTGTGCTATTTCAAGAAAGTGGACACCAGATCCATAGAGGACAATCCCGTTGCAGGCGAGCACACAACTCCACCCGCCATCCCGTTGCCCGGAAACAACGAGGATCGAGGAAGTTTGGCACCAGCAGAGTTTCCCCGTCCGTCCGGGAATGAGTGCAGAAGGTATCCAAGTCGGGAAGGTCGCAGGTGCCCGGCCAGTTTCCGTGTTTCATAATGGAGCCTAATCCCCGATGCCCAGGGAGGACGGTAATAGACCACGTTGGGCCTGTAATGTTGTTACATGTTTTGCACTAACGTATGCGCCCCGGTTGGGCAGTCTTGTGGCAAAACCCTATGTGCTATGTGAGGTGTTAGCATGCATCTTGCAAAAATAGCAAGGACTGCTCCCTTCAAAGTAGGAAGGGTGCCTCATTGTCTACTTCACCTTGATTGGAAGGGGGTTGGGGGCAAGCCAAAGCAGTTTGTCTAGTGGGGAGGGTGGGATTCAGGTGCGAGAAGTAGGGAATCCCAGCGCTGGTCAATGGGCCGGACCTTGCCGGGTCCAAGATCTGGCACCAGGTGTCTCCCCAGATCTCAGACCCAGCCTGCCCGAGCCCTGACAAAGCTTTAGAGAGCCCTCAGTGTCACCACTGGAAGCTGTGGGCTTGGTGATCTAATCTTCTCTGTGCTCCTTTCCCCAGGCACCATTCGCACGTTTGCAGGTCCAATTTGCACAGCCTGTTTCTTTCTTCTGGCCTGAAAGGGACACCACGGGAATCAATGGGCCATGACCATCACTGGGGTGGGGGGACATCACTGTTACAAGCAGGCTTTCTGCATACTGGGCACTGTAAGGGAGGCATGGCATCACAAGTATGACCCTGGCAGAAGAGGTGACAAGTTTCAAAACCTTTATTCAGTATTCAGGGTCTGTACAAAACTCCTGCTTTGCCATATAGCTATGATTGGAGTAGTTCCTACCATCAAACAAAGTAAAACAAAAAAAACAAAAACACAGTCTTAGTTATTCTTTGTTAAATCAAAATGGCCTATGCTAACAAAACTGTATGCCTGTCCTATCTCTCATACAAAAAGTGTGTAAGGGGGAATAAGTATGTAAAGTAAAATCAGTGTTATAACAAAAAATCAAAGTAGCTGAGTCAGCTCTCCTCCCCACGTTGGACAGCACAGAGTAAGGCGGCCCCCGTTGACAGGATGACACACTCTGGCTCTGGTTCTCAAAACAAAGGCAGTTCAAAACATGGATCGAGGCCTGCTTGGCCTTCCACGTTAAAGTTACTTATTCCAACCTTGCAAAAGTTCTTTCACAGTTCAAGAAAAAGTTCACATAGGTCTCCCTCCATCAGGCTTGGACCTCTCAAAGCTTTAACATTTCACACAGGTCCCCCTCAGCCGGGCTTGGACCTCTCAAACAACAAGTGCCTTATTCAATGCAGATCTGCCTCAGGCGGGCTCAGACCTTGCAATCATAGCACATACAGGGGGTTCCTTTCCCCAAGTTCAATGCATAGTCGTTAGGGGTTCCCTTCTCCTTACTTATCACACTTCTGGTCTCCCTCAATCGGGCTCGGACCTTTCATTGATGTCAAAGACTTTCAAATGTGCAAGGCATTTACTATAGACCTCAACAGGACCACTTAGACTTTCTCTTCAGCTCACACTCTTGTTATTTGCCCGTGTCTTTCAATCTCTGTGCTTATGGTGCTGAACTACAAAGAAATCTTTCTCTTCAAGCATTCACCTTTTCACTTCCCCTTTTGCCAGGTTTAATCTTGACCTTTACACATTTCAGAGTTCATTCACTTTGCCACTTTATAACAAAACATTTCACATTTTGAAGAGACTTTCGAGTGGGCTACTTCCTTTTGCCGGACCACTCCGCTACTCTGCATCACTGGCTTCACAGTTATCAGCCACTTAAAAGTTCATCACTGGTTAGCTTTCTTTCACGTCTCATCAGCATGTGCCCAACCTTCACTTCACATATACGGTTACGACTTCAATCCTTCCTTGACACTAACCAGCCTTTCAGGTCTTTCTCTAACTCACTAGGTGTGGGCGTTTCTTTCTCGTCTCTGTGGCTTTGATTCACGAATCGAGGTTAATACCACAGGCTTGCCTTTGCCCAACTGTCATTCACTGGGGAAGGTTACTGGCATCCTTGAAACACAATGCAGGTTTCTCCTCGTCTGCGATTTGCCCTTCTCTGTGTCTCCTTCATGGTTTCCCAGAAACAACAACCTTCTGCAGGGATCTTCAGGGTTTCCATACCCTTTGCTCTAGTCCCTCAATCGGTCATCCTACTCCAGTAGGTTCACCTTCGCCCCAGAAGATCTGCACCTTGCTCATAGTGTTTCTCTATGTTCCTCCTTTTATCCATGTGGGGAGAGCTAATGGGCATCAGATGTATGTGATTAAAGTCAAGTGCCCGACTTTGCCTGACCAGATTACCGGGACATGTACAATGAGATATGTAAGGGTTAGCCTTTTTACTCTCAGTCACCCTCTTCCTCAGGTCAGTGTTTGTGCAGAAGAGATGAGGGGGGAGTTGGGACATTGGTGAATACTATAAAATAGGATTGGGCATGGGTATGTGAAAGGGGCAATACTGCGTCTCACCATCGGTTCCCTCACCCCCACTCGCTGTAGACCCTTCACACTTCGGTGATCCTCCCGCACTGGTCCACCTCCAGGGTCTGGATCCAAAAGGTGATGGCGGTGCGCTGACCACCTGAGAGAGAGGTCAGGGGACTAGTAGGCCAGACACCCTTTAGTCTCTCACTGCACATTATTTTCCAAATCTGCATCTTTATAATCAGTTTCTTTTTTTGTCGGACTACTACACAAATACCCTGTAATCTTTGTGCCCCTTCCTTTGTGCATTATCACAGGTTATATTTATTAAGAAGTTATATGGTCATCAAACCGCTTAATCACAAATAAATGCTTCTGTTGTGTTGACAGCAGTTATTAGGAAATTAAATTGCAGGTTCATGGGTGCCAACTGTTGATATTTACTACAGGGGCAGAAATACCCCTACCTCTTCCACACACCGCCTCTACCACCTGGTCCTTATGGGACACCCCCTTTAAATTGTTTACATTTCAACCACTGGGGAATACTAAAGCAACAAAAAAAGGCTGCAAAGACGGTATTAGCATAATTGTTCTTTTTATTTGGTTGAATGGTACATTTGACCGAATTTGGCCTGTAACATTCGACCAATAAAAAACAATTAGGCTAATATATACCGAACATGTGGAGCGGGGTTGCATGGGGGTCCCTCGCTTCCTATGATCGGTATGCATTATCCTCGGGGGCTTGCAGGGGTGTCCCCTGCTTCCTCAACATGGGAGGCAGGGGACCGAAAAAAAAAAAATGTAAAACCGACCCTGCGACTTCAGATCCGACCTGCGTTAAAGAGACGGAGTCGATGCCGCAGGGGTGAAGGGGATCAGGGAACATGAAAACACGTAAGTAGAGGGGTGTGGTGAGGGGGTGGGTTGCTGTGTGCACATTTGGTTTGCGCTTTGACCCTCTGATAATTGATTGCATGCAGGCAGTTTCTTTTCGGTTTGTTTGCCGTGATCAATTGCCAGATGATCAAACACTGCCAAACCGCAAAGACAGCTCATCAGGTTAAGCAACTGTCACCGAGAGGTTATGGGTTTAGGCCTGCCTGAAAATGCTATGCCCGTCCATCCAAATCCTGTTGTGAAAGGTGGTTGTTAGGCGTGGGGATGGATACAGCTCCCTCCCTTTGCTCGCGTGGGCATTTCGGCTCCTGTAGCGAAAATCAAAGATTGTTTCGGTTCCATAGCGAAAATCTAAAGTTGAAACGCATGAACAGAATGGTGGCAGAATGTTAGGCAAAGTACTGGTTAATTAGTGGTTGGATGCAATTTGGATGAGTGAACAGTGGAGAACAGGTGCAGGTACAGAGAAGGAGGGCGGCCAGGCATGTGCAAAATATGTAAACAAAGCTAGGCTGGACAAGTGGCGGGGTGGGAAGGTGTGGGTAAAAGCAATCAAAGACAATTTCAGACTGGGACAAGAAGGGCAGAGGACCTGACGCACACACGTTCTCTTCCAACCAGAGGCTAAGAAGGGAAGAGGTAGGAAAAGAGTATTTCAGGGCATCTCCCCTGTCATGAAACAGATTATTAAATCCGTCAAAGGAAAAGCTTGCTGAGGGCCTCCGTCCGAAGCATGGGATAAGTTTTTTCAACATTACACCCTTATTATATAACAGAGGTAAAAAGGCTGCGAGACATAGAGGGTGGTTACGTGCAAATAGTTACCTCCGAGAGCAACGTGAGGCAAAATCGATGCTGGAGATTTTGCACAACAAAAGCTCCCACCGTTTTCTGGGCGTTAATCAACATGAGGACTACGCAAAAACAGTTGCAAAGTAACGTTATATATGAAACTTGTTGGTGTGATTTCTTTGGCAACATGTATAAAAGAGCAAAGTTTGAAAGCTATAATCTTAGTAAGGAAGCGAGATGGGAACAGACTCCGACTGAAGACCTAATAGAAGATCTAATGAGTAAATCATCATCGAGGACATCGGGCCCGAATGTTCTGACAAATGCAATTCTGTGGCAATAAGCCACGAGACTGCGGGCCAATACCGCCCCAGGTAATGCCCCCGGGGCCGTAGTTACAGGCCCGAGCGTAACGAGGGCCCTACCGTAGCCCCGGGGGCATTACCTCGGGCGGTATTGGCCCACAGTTGAGGGGCTTATTGCCATTAGTACCCCGGCCCGTTAGACCGGGGTACTAATTGCTTTTTTGTCTATTCCGAAACGTTTCAGAACAAAAAATAAATAAAAATTAAAAAAAAGTTTCAAAAAAATGGCCACTGGGAAAGGGAAAACGGACTACGTTTTCCCTTTCCATGGCGGCCATCGGGAGCGGGCGCGCTGGGAACACTGTTTCCAGAGCGTCCGCTCCTGTAATAAGAAGAAAAAAGAAGGTAAGTGGGGTGAGGAAGAAAAAAAAAATAAAATAAAAAAAAAAAAAAGTACTGCGGTCTCCGCCGGGGGACGATGGAAGCCTCCATCTGTGTGGATGCTTGGAGCAGGGATGGCCCCGCTCCGAGTCTCCACACAGCTGGAGGTTTCCATCGTCCCCAGCCGGAGAATGCGGGATAGAAGGTAAGTGGGGTGGGGTGGGGTGGGGTGGGAGGAGGGAGGAGGAAAGGGGGAAAAAAAAGGTCTTATCTGAGTCCCCAGCGGGGGACGAGGGAAGCCTCCAGCCATGGGGAGGCTCGGAGCGGGGATTGGCCCCTTTTGAGCCTCCTCATTGGCTGAGGGGCTGCCACGCCCCTCGCCAGGAACAGAGTAGCCGGCACGCACAGCGTGGACGGGAATACCGTGTGTTATGGCTCGCAAATGAGCCAATCACCACACAGTATTCCTGTCAAGCCGCAAGTCCCAGGTACTAATGAAAGGTAATCCCTGGCTCTGGTCGATGATCCTTCTGAAGCTGTTCCTTGACATATTGAAAAAGCAGGAGTTCCCATTCTCAGGGAATTTGGCCATAATTATACCAATCCATAAGAAGGGCGATCGGGCTGATCCTTCTAACTATCGCCCAGTCGCCCTTCTGGATGCCACCAGTAAGATATTTGCACGTGCAGTTTTAAGAGCCTTGGGGGAATGGGTTAAAGTGAAAATGATTATCCCAAAATGTCAGACCGGTTTCAAGAAAGGTTTCTCAACCTCACTGAATGGCCTGGTTATTTCTATTGTATCAAATAAATAATGGGGAAAAAACGGCCCCATTTTATATGGGGCCTCACTTCATTTATCAAAGGCCTTTGAAACAATTACCCGAGAATGCCTATGCTGGATACTAGATTCCTGGGGCCTTGCTAAATCACTACTGGTGATAGTAATTAGTATGCATGAGAACACCATTTTAAGAGTAAAATTGAACATCAAAGGAGACTTTGCAGGGAAAATGCTAACAAAAGAGGGGTTAGACAAGGCTGTATTGTTGCCCCCATTCTGTTTAATATCTACTTAACTGATTGAGCACAAACTTTGAATGCTAGTGCCTCAATAAGACCAAAGATTGGCAGGCAGGTTGTAAATTGTATTGCATATGCTCAGGACGTTGCTCTGATGGACTATACTCCAGTGGGTCATCGGCATCTTGTAAATGCTTTCGGCGAGTATGCAAAGATGAACAACCTTAAGGTAAACCCGAAAAAAATCAAAACTTGTGGTATTCAAAAGACCACAGAAGATCGGACCCAGTTACAAGGGGAAATTCTTTGAGGAAATGTAGCCACGTGCAACTCAAGTCACCTACCTTGGTCTCAAATTACGTCCAATCCAGACACGTGGGCATCAGGAATCGGACCTGGAAGTGAAGGGGCTCCTCAAAGAAAATGTATATTATGTATTGTAAATGTTCTCTTACTCCAATCATAAAATTCTACAAAATGAAGTTCATACTGTCACTCTTATATGGCCGGGAGATATGCCTACACTCGCAAGTATTAAACTGGGCTAAGATCGAATGTGCGATCTGGAAAGAGACCTTGCACTTACCCCAGTCCTTGCCAAGAGTATCTCTAAGACATGAATGGGGACTACATTCGATGAAGGCAAGCATGGACTGGAAATTGGTCTCTCTATATGTAAATCCTTTGGTGAACTCTCTGTATGAGGACATCAATCGTGAGCTGCAGAAAGGGTCTTGTTTAGTTCCAACGAGCTTGGAAACTTATGTCATCAATCTGTTTTGTAAGTGCAGTCGTACAAGGGTAGATCTTAATGGAGAATCTAATGGGAACAAAGTTGGCCCTGTTATGGCAGTATTGGATTGAGACTATAGACCATGTGAGGACACTAACATTTTCCAGCTCATTGTTCCAATACAACAAACCGTGTGGCCATCTCACACGATATTTGTCATGCTTCACAGATAAAGCTTGGACTTGTTGAGACTACATCTTAATATGATTCCAACAGGTGAAATTGTCAGGTCCAGGGATAGGTCTTTAAGTGGAGTTAGCCATTGTTCACTCTGTCATTGCACAGTTATTCAAACAAAAACATATTTTGATCGATTGCACAGCAACTGTTGATTTGAGGTATCGTTTGTTGGGTAGATTTCTGCATAAACTGGACTGGTTGTCAATTGATGTTTTTTGGGATCGGCTATTGGCTGGGCACGAAAGTAAAAACTATAAAAGTGCTTGAAGTCTTGCAAACATTGGGTTTCTTATCAAATGGTAAAAACAATGTTATAGTCAAATCTGATGTTCTATCATTTTTATTGTAAATTCTGAAATTTTTATTTACTTTCCTTTTTATGTTTGTTTGGCTATGCCACAATAAAGAAATTCAATAATTAAACAGAAACAAATCCCAAACCAAGACACTAAACGAAATTCAACATTGCTCACCCGCTTCCTAAGCCATCCATGTAAAGGTTATGTCATTGTGTTATTTTTAATACATTTTGCAAAATATTCACATGAATCCATGAAAGGACAATGGTTCCCTGTACTCAGGTCTTCCTGTAGATTTTTCGCCAAACCCATTTTTGGTCTTGCACTTCTCGGTTAAATTACATACCACAAATACACAGACACATTTAAAAACGGCACACTTATCCTTGCAGAATGTCACTCTCCTGTCTTGTAAAGCATCGAATATATGTTTTGAATTCCTATTGTGTTCCTCAATGGTGCTATAAAAAACAAATTATACAGGAAGGCCACCAGTGCCTCAGCCTTCTTAAATAATCCATGCATAAGGCACTGATAAACAAAGGACAAACTAAACGTCATCCTGGGGGCCGGCCCTAGCCATGGGCAGCCTGTGCCATAACCCATAGCCATCCCCCACTGGGGCCGACGGTCGGAGTGGGGCCTAAAAAATTGTCTCTGGCACCAATGAAAAAGTGTCCCACAGTTGCAAAGCTCAATTCATTCCTTTTGTGACAGTCTGAGTAGTACCCAAGAGAGTTGGGGGAGAGGATGTTTGATAAAATGTGAAGCAAATTGTGCATTTTAAAGACTATGGGCCTCATTACGAGTCAGTCGGACCGGAAATAACGGTGGCGGTAAACCCGCCGCCACTGTTGTTTCCGGACCGACTGATCTCGAGTCCTGCAGGCGGGAGGTGTCAGGTCTGACCTGGCAGGTTTAACACCACCCGCCTGCAGGCGGACATGGAAACACCGGCACCATCACGAGATGGTGCCAGTGTTTCCACTTCCCCATTGAGTCCCATGGGACTCAATGGGAATGGGGATTTACTGAATTCCGCCTCCAGAATTCCCGGGTCACCAGGGTCGTAATGCCCCGGTAATTCTGGGAATCACGGAGGTGGAATGGTAATACGAGTCTGGCAGTAACCTGCCAGAATTTCAGGCACGGTTACCGCCAGACTCGTAATGAGGCTCTATGTATTAAATAACATGGTCAAAACTACAACCCGCAGGGGGGCGTGGCCAAGTGGCAACAGATGGCTGCATAGGTCAGAAGCTCTGAGAGCCGAGATATTAATTTGTAAGTATGAACTCGTAATTGCCAATATTTTCACTTACCTTTATTGTGTAGGAACTTTATCCGATGCGGAACAGTGCTTGCGATGCCGACGAACAGTTCGCCTCATCAGAAGAGAATATTCAGTTCCTCTCAGCTTTAATGGCTGCTTTGCTTGATGGTGCCCGCTTATTTGAGAAAACTTCACTGCACACACATGTGCCTCAGTTTCATCGAGGGTATGCTGAAGTATAGCAGAAGCTGTGTGTCGGTGCCTACCTCACACGTCCTTCAAAGATTTTGAATGTCGCTAACAATGGAAATGGTGCAAGTTGTTCGGCAGCAGGAGGGGGCGAGGCCTGGAACACCGGCTTTGATTGTACAGCTTTGCCCAACGTCTAGTCAGCTGACGCGGCTTTCATGTCCGTGTAATCCCACTCATCGCAGAATATCCGAATTCAACACAACAAAGGTTGTAAATCAATAATAAATGATTGTACTGCAATCCTGCTTCTTTTTTCACACGCAGGGAATGTAATAAGTGTATTGCCATTAAGTTCAGCACCTTAAGAACCTAATTCTTGATCTTTCTTAACTGGTCAAAATGGCAACATCCTCTTGGACACCAAGTAATGTTATATTAAAATACAAACACTTTGAAAGGTGAAAAGATTTGTTTGTGCTGTAACCTTTACTCTGACACCAAAAGAAATAGATATTTATTAATTTTACTTGTCTAAATAACATTACTCTCATAAAGGACTACTCAGGAACATCTCACATATAGCATTGCGACTCTGCAACGTTTTGCTATTGCCTAATGATAAAGGAGGTTTCTGATGCCATACTACAATTTTCATAATCTCCTTGAAGCCTACATTCATTTTATTAGCTGACTGCATCATATAAAGTTTACTTAAGTGGTGCAACATATGCATTTCAAATGATCAGTAATTTTGGTACATTAATGCAGTTAACATTACCAACTTTTTACTTGGGAAGAGTTATTTTTTATTATTTTCTTTTTTGCCCATATGGCAGATACAGCAAAGATGTCCTTGTCATCTGACAATACTCCTCTCAATGCATGCATGGAAAGAATTCTTGAAGAACTAGGAATTATTTGTTGCTCTATTTCCTCACTTGATTCTCGAACATCCTCTATACAAGAAGAGATCAAAGATTTCAAAAATGATATTAAAACCTTCTCAAATAGACTGGATGAGGCGGAAGGGAGAAAAGGTTTTGTGGAAGATAGAAGGATTAGAGAGCCTGCAAGTAAAACTAGGGCAATTAGAAAATGAGGTTACAGAATTGGAAGATAGAAATAGAAGTGTCAATCTCTGCTTCTACAGAATTCCGGAAAAGATTGAAGGAGATGACCTGATCAACTTTCTTACAAATTGGATCCCCTCAGTACTTGGAATAACCTTTACACCTCCTCTGGAACTACAACACGCACATAGAATTCGTCCACATTCAACTAACACCAACTCGCTGATACCTTTTATTGCTTGCTTTCTTTGCCATCAACAAGCTCGCCAAACTTTAAATTCAGCTAAGAAAAATTCACCCATAACCTTCCAGAACAACAGAATTTTGATATTGCCAATATTCTCCAAGAATACTTAAGCAAAACGGAAGAAATTCTTGGACATGAGACCCTTTTTTAAAATCCCTCAACATAAGATACGGCTTGCTGAACCTTGCAAGGATGATTATTACCATCCCAGATGGCCCCACTAAAGAATTTACATACCCAATTGAACTTCAAAATCTATTCCAGGAGCTTCAACCATCTCCAATGGACGAGTCTACCCAGAGTCATCTGGTCAACAAGTCAAAACCTGATCTTCCTTGCCATTCATTATCCTACAAAACATCCAGGAGCCAGCACATCAAATATACTCCAAAACGCAATAGATCAACTTCATCCATTACACTTGAAATCCCGCCCACCTCTACCCATCTAAGAGACAAATCAAGATCTATCAAAGCTACGGATCTCACTCTCTCAAACCCACAAACTTGACTAAACTTTTAAATACAATAGCACATTATATTTTCTTCAGAAGTACAACCTCCTCTTGCATACTGCATACTTAATACTTACTTCTTCTAAGCACTACTCGTAATGATCATACTTGTTCATGATGCTTGAACCTTAGTTATTCTTTAATTCTCTGGCTCTTGTCCTTCCTCGCCTGTGCTCACTACATCTCTGTACTTTGGTATCCTTCATGTCTTTCTTGCTTGCTTGCTTGCTTTCTAACTATCCTCATATATACCTTTCTCTGATCACTTATTTTGATTTACTCTTAAATCCCACGTTTTTACATCTCATCATTTTCTATATTGTTGTCTTCCCTCTGTGATGTTCTTCCCCATGTTTTCCAAGATTACTGTTAGATATAGCAATTCTTTTTCCATTGATGTTGGTATGTTATTTAATGATCACTTATGGCTGCATGTTAATATTTTCTCATATCTTGCCACATACATCTCAGTTGTTAGTATTTGTTCTCTAGTTCTCTGATGGCGATAACACTCTTACCTGGAATTTTAGAAGAATATGCCATCCTATCAAACAGTCTAAGATAATTACGCAACTTACCAAACAAAAAACTGACATAATTTGCCTCCAAGAAACTCAGTTAAGTACAGACTCTGAAAATTGCAAAATTGGAGCCTCTTGTATCAGCCACACACTTTATTCTAATGCCCTAGACAAGAAAGGAGGAGTTTCCATTCTTATAATTAAACGATTGAAGTTCACTTAATGAAGAAAATGACCGTGAAGGCCGATAGGTTATTTACAATAGCGTCTATGATAATCCATCAGTTATAATGGTCAATGTCTACGGCCCAAATGCCCATTACCCAATGTTTTGGTCCAACCTGCCAATTAAGTTATCTCATAAGAACTCTGATAAGTTTATCTTCTCTGGAGATATGAACCAGATTTATTACTTTGCTCTTGATAGAAAATGCTCATCAAATTTCATTAATTCAAAATCTGAAAATAATTTCCTAAATGTACTATGAAACCTTAATTTATTTGCTTCTTGGCACTTTTGTCACCCTGAGACTAAAGACTATACATTTTATTCCTCACCTCATCAATCCTTCTCTAGATTAGATTATATCTTTGTTAATTCTTCATTAATTTCATCTATCATAAACTGAAATTATTTTTTATGGTTTATTACAAACCTTTCAAATACATTTTTGTGTTTATACAACATGACTCCACTTAAAAGAGAACATTGACATAATAACTGTGCCAATCCGATTAATAACTGACTTAATGCTTCCACAACTACTTAAACTCAACATACATTTGTATGGTAGTTTTTCTATAGGTAGTAATCTGTACAATTCTGCGTTAACCATTTGAAAACGAGACAGCAGCTCTCCTATAAAACAGGCTAAAGCTATAGTTAAATGTCTGTTAGTCTCGTTAAGCATTAGCTGCCACCAGTCCTCAGCACTTAACGTTGGACGCTCCATCATAAATCTTCCAAGATTAATCGTTCTCTCGTGACAAAGAGCTGGGCAAAACAACGTTAGATGTTTCAACGTTGCTTCAGTAGAGTTAAGCAGTCTACAGAGATCACTCTTATTTTTTATTCCCAGTCCATGTACTTGTTCTTTCTTTTGTTTTGAACAAGTTTAATCAAAATTTCATATAGGTTCTTCAGAATTGCAGATCTGGAAAAAGTTTCCAGCAGTTTTGAATTTCGTTAAGAGCTCTTTTTTAAGATGGAACGTTTTTCATAATGCAATGAGCTCTTCTTTGTTCACCGGTCATACACCAATCTCGTCTCAATAGAATTTTTTTATTTTGGCATGCTCAGCATTATCTTGTAGTGTGTCAAAACCAATATCGAGTTCAAGTAATATATCTCTACATCGGTCTGCCCATAAAGCAAGGACAGAATTCTTGCTGTCCGTTCCCGGATTTTGCAAGATTTTAAATTGGGGAGGAGTATTCTTCATGAGCGTTTTCCAGTAGAAGGAAAGCATATTCAAGCATATCCATGCATTGATAGATATTAAACTGAGTTAAAACTCTGAAATTGGTCCAATACCCACATCTGATCACTCACATGTCTGCACCACTACTGAATGGACCCCCACCTCTAATCTTTCATCTAGATGGAAATTCAATTCATACCTTCTTAAAGATTAGTCCATTATTGACAAAACTAACTTATTTATCAGAGAATTTTTCTTTAATAATCATCCCAAACATACCTCCGTACATAATAACTGGGATGCCTTCAACGCATCCCTTCGGGGTTTTGTAATTCAATTTGTTGCTATAAAAACAAGACAATCTGATTCCATACATAATACCCTCCTAATTTCTATCAAAAACCTTGAACAATTATATTACACAAATCCAGATATAAAATAGCATCTTATTTGAAAAAGAAGCCCGAAAAATCCCTCATAACTAATATTACCTCCATAGGTCACAAGATTAACTAAACCTAAAGACAATGACGTTTTCCTTGAATTTTACTCAAAATTATATTCCGCTGATCCCACCATCAATTCTGAAGAAATGAATTCCTTTTTTGAAGTCTAATACAAAGAAAAAAACTGTTAGCCCGATCTATCTTATTTTAACAATCCGTCACCCTGGATGAAATTAAACAAGCTATATTGGACCTCAAACCCAATAAAGCTCCCGGCCCTGATGGATTTACTTCTGACTTCTAAAAAAAACCTTTATGTACTCCATAGCACCTAAACTTTTAGAATGATATGCTTATTTTAAAGAAATTGGGCAAAGCCCTGGTTCTTTTAGTAAAACTCTCTTAATGCTATTCCCCAAGCCTGAGAAAGATCTATCCTTAATTAAAAATTACAGACCCATTTCCCTCATTAATTCGGATTCCAAGATACTAGCTAAAATGCTTGCTAAACAATTAGAATTGCTCCTTCCCAAACTTATACATCCTGATCAATCCGGTTTTATCCAAGGTCTTTATGCCTCGTCAGACTTCTTTTTAACACTCTAGCTTATTCCTAAAATTCACAAAACCCCTGTTGCCCTGGATGCTGAAAAAGCTTTTGATAAGGTATAATGATCGTTTATCTTCCACTCTTTAGCTTGGCATGGCACCCCTCCTTCCTTTATAAGTTTAATTAAAATTCTCTACTCTTCACCTTCTACCCATATCCTCATTAATAACTCTTCTTCTTTTCGTATAGAAAGAGGAACTAGACAAGGATGTCCCCTTTCTCCCATACTATTCAATTTAGCCTTAGAGACCCTCCTCCAAAGCATTAGAATGAACAATATTAAAGGAATTTTTATAAAGAATATTGAAATTAAGCTATCAGCATGTGCAGATATTTTAATATATCTTTCTGAACCTACCCTATCAATTCACCACTTAGCTTGATAAGCAACTTCTCTACTGTATCTGGCTACAAATTAAATCTTGATAAATCAGAATTCATGCCTCTAACCAATTCTTGTAATCCTTCCAATACCCCTCTGTCTGGCCTATCTTGGCAACCCTGCCACATTAAATGTCTCAGACTCTTCATAGCTAAAGACATTCATACCACTATCAACCTTATGTCAACTATGTCTTCCTCCGATTCAGTAAACTTAATCTCAAAGTCCCCCTCGTCCTCCTTACCTGATGTACTGGGCTCAGGAGATGGTATCTTCTTAGTTCTTCTGGTCGGTATCCTTTAAAAGAAAAAAGAAAAAAAAAGAAGATAGGGTCTGCCACGGAAGGAAGCCACTGTGGCCGTGAGGTATCAGCAGGCCAGTGACCTTGCTTCCGGAACAGCTTTGTAGTAGGGGGAAAAGCCTCCAGGCATAAAAAACCCCAGTAGATTTCAAGATGTAGTACTCCCAGCTGGTGTCCTTGGGAAGTTGCTGAAGGAAGTGCAGCACAGAGTGAACTCAGAGGTTTGCCAGAACAACTGGCAACAAGGCTGATAGACTGCCGGTATGGATATGAAGGGAATAATAGACTTCTTGAGCCAGGTAGATTACAGATCCACGAACAACCCGATGAGGTGGGTGTATTCGACAGGGAGAGACCAAGAAAGCCTGTGGACATCGTAAGCGCTGAAATGCCAAAAAAGAAATGTAACACAGAGGGTGATGCGATAAGCGAGCAATGCCCAGTGAAGCACCAAAGCGAGCAAAATACAGAAGCGACCAGCTGATGAACAAGGTAGGCAGCGGAGTGAAAAAGAATAGGAGGGAGAGCGAGTGCAGACCCAGCGGAGTACCAGATGACAGCCATAGAGAGGGAACACCATAGGAAACAGGAAAAAGAGACGGAACGAGATCCGTAATGAGAAAGGTAGAGCGAGACAGGTGGGGAAGAAAGGGAGAGCAGGAAGAAGAGCACAGGGATAGAATGCGGATCACCGCAAAGGGAAACAAACTAACAGAGTGACAACAAGCAGAGAAAAACCTGGAAAGTTGCAATGCACCGACTGCTGGGAAAGAATGGAATAAGAACCTCCCGGAGGTGGCCATGTTGCAAAACAACTAGACCAAGTAGGAAGGTGCGGCTGATAACGTGAATGGGAATTCAATGGAGTCGGTGCCTCCAATGATTCCAAAGTTGCCATCCCCCAGGAAGCATTACAGTATGCCCCCTCCTGTGCTTCAACCCCCCCCAGGCATGCCAGGGTGTGCCCAGTGAAACTTGCGTACAAAAAGAGGGGCATGTACAAAAGAGGCTAGTTCCTAAGAATTTTCAGAACTGGGATATCCCTTCCACTGTACTGGGTTTTCCGGTCATCCCCTGTGATAACGAGGGTCACAAATATGTGCAACCTCGTGTAAAACTAGGTGTATGCACTTGAGACTGTTGGGAAGACGAAGGCGATAGGCAACAGGGTTGATCTTTGAAATAATCTCGTATGGGCCCATAAATCATGGAGATAGTTCGTGGGATGGACCAAACGAGGGAGAAATTTGGTCGACGACCATACTTTGGAACCGATTGCCCAATCATGACTCCTTTGCCAGTGTTTTAGCTTGAACCTTGTAACAGTCCTTGGATTCCTGTAAACTCCGTTCAGCTGTCTTGTGGGCTTCTGTTATTTGGGCCAGGGTGCCCTCAATAGATGGAATGTTGGAAGATCTAGATATAGCAGACAATATGGATTGAGGATGTAGGCCATAAGTACAAAAAAAGGACTCATGCTCAGGGCTGAATGTATGGAATTATTATAGGCAAACTCAGCAGTCAGTAGTAGAGAAACCCAGTTGTCTTGTAGTCGGTTACTATAACAGCAGAGGTACTGTTCCAATGTACTGTTTAGAGGCTCAGTCTGGCCATTAGTCTGTGAATGAAACCCAGATGACAATGTTCAATCGATCCCCAGACATTCACAAAGAGCTTTCAAAAACTGAGGTGTATTGACTGCCTCTGTCCGATACGATCTTCTGAGGTAAGCATTAGAGCCGGAAAATTTCTCGATTTAATATTACAGCCATTTTGGAAGTAGTGGGTAAACAGGGTAGAGGTGAAAAATGCACCAATTTTGTGAAAGAATCCACCGTTACCATTATGCAGGAACAGCCTTGTGAAACTGGTAATTCAACCACAAAGTCTGTGGACATGCGACTCCAGGGACCTGGAGGAAATGGGCTTTGTTCCAAAAGTCCAATGGGCTTCTGGGTCTGGTGTTTACTGCGAATACAAACGGGACACGCCTTTGTGTATATCTCAGTATCTCTTGTCATACCAGGCCAATAGAAAGAACGTTCGAGAAGATCTATAGTCCCCTTGCAGTCCCGATGCCCAGCGGTAGCAGAGTCGTGACACCAAGAGAGCGCCGAGCAGCGCACTTCAGGAGTGAACAAATACAACCTGTTTAACAAAAAAAGAGACCATTCCTCTCCTCGTATTTGCCTCTGGCCAGTAATTCCGATGACTGCATCATGCCTATAGACGCATCCTTAACTTGCTGAAGGAAGGAGGAGACTAAGGATACAATCTTGGTATGAGGAAACATGAGTGTTTTGGTCCACTCAGGATTGTTTTCGGGATCCCAACAATGGGATAGAGCATCCGCCAGAACATTTTGAGAGCCAGGTAGATATGTGATATTGAAATGGAATTGGGAAAAAAAGTGAGCCCATTGGGCCTGGCGGGTATTGACGCACTCCATTTGTCGGAGGACCTGTTGATTCTTATGATCAGTGCGGATTAGAAAAGGATGCTCTCCGCCCTGCAGGAGGTGGCTCCATTCATCACAGGCTAATTTAATTGGCAACAGTTCTTTTTCGATCACAGAATAATTCATCTGACTGGAAGTCAGTGTATTTGAAAAATACGATACAGGATGCTCCTTACCCTTGTGTTCTTTCAGGAGAGCTGCTCCTACCGCAGCAGATGAAGCGTCGGTCTCCATGATGAATGGTTTGGATTGGTCCGGTTGGGGTAGGATGGGTGCTGAACAAAAACGGTGATTGAGTTTAGAGAAGCTTTCTTCAGCAGCTTGAGTCCATTGGAAGGGGGTAGAAGACTTAAGTAACGTAATTATTGGTAATACCATGTTAGAGAACTCGAATACATTTCCGATAAAGGTTTGCCAATCCCAGAAATCTCTGCACATTCTTGACCGATTTGGGAGAGGGCCATTCCATGATGGCAGAAACCTTTCGCGGATCCATGGTGATTCTTCGATCAGACAGGATGAAACCCAGGTATGGAATGGTTGAGGTGGAAAATACACAGTTCTCTGGTTTGACTAATAGATGGTGTGTCTGGAGTCTACGAAGCACTTCCCGAACATGATCCTGGTGCTATGTCTGATTGCGAGAAAAAACAAGTATATCGAGATAGACGATGATAGATTGGCAAAGGAGATCCAAAAACGACCTGTCCATGAATCTTTGAAATATGGAAGGAGCATTGACTGGCATTGAATGGCATAACTTGATATTCGAAGTGCCGGGAAGGGGTACAAAATGCTGTCTTCAACTCATCTCCTGATCTAATTCAGAGAAGATGGGAGGCACGCCTCAAGTCCAATTTAGTAAAGTTGGTTGCCCCTTGCAATGCCTCCATGATATTGGATATCAGAAGCATGGGATATTGGTCCGTGACGGTCACTTTATTAAGACCATGAAAGTCAATGCAGGGCCTTAATTTCTTTGAATCCGTCTTCGGTATGAAAAAAAGTGAGGCCCCTGCAGGAGAACAAGAGGGTTGGTTGAGGCTGTTGGTAAGGTTGGCATCAAGATACTCCTGGAGGAATTGCTTCTCTGTGATGGAAAGGGAATACATTCTCCCAAAGGGTACTAAAGCACCAGGAATGAGGTCTCTGGTTGCAATCCTCAGGTCTGTGGGGTGGTAATTCCATGGGGGATCTTCTCCAAAAAAACATTCTTAAACTCCATAAGGTTTCCCGAAGACAATGGATGGCAGTGGGTTCTGCACGGGACATCGTTTTGATTGTCTCGAATCTGGTTCCCATGAGACAGTTCTTCTTACAGTAGAGAGAATGGAAACTAAGCAGATTTTCTGACCAGTTGATGGTAGGATTAGGTTTGCAAAGCCATCCTATGCCCAGAATCACAGGAAAGTGAGCAGCCTGTATAATGTCGAATGACAACATTTCTGAATGTTGCATTATCGTCATTGACAATTCCTCAGTAGACTGAGTTATCAGTCCTGATGTCAGTGGTTCTCTATCCACCCCTTCAACCTTCTGGTCTTCTTTCTTTTCTAAATGTCTGAGGCCTATCTTCTCAGCCCATATTGTGTCGATAAAGTTTCTGGCTGCACCACAGTCCATCAAAGCATGGGTGTCGACCTTCCTTCCATCCAACACAAATTGCACCGGAATCTCCATAAGACTAGAACCTTCTGAGGAAGTAGGTGAAGAGACTGCGAGAGTTGTATAGGGACTAGGCTTGGTACCCCAGAAATCTGCCCCTTCCAATACCAAGGACACCTGTTTCCTGATCGCCTCAGAAGAACTTCAGGGCGATTTCTTAACAAGTGAGTAGCTGAACCACAGTACATACAAAGGCTTCCTTTTTTAATTTTTTTAATTATTACATTTGGTTATACGGCCAAGCCCTCAGATCACGGCGTAGTTTACAAGATTACTTAATGCTTAGTTGGTACATATTGGCATATTTGTTAACATAACAGGCAATGTTTCTTAGACAATCTCTTTGGAATCAAAAAGTCCCACGCATAGCCATCAACAAATGAAGACTTTCCACATCCTTAGGCGGTGTAACATTCCCTAACTTCCAACTATATCATAAAGCCTTTATCTTAAAACAATTAGTCTTATTCAACCAGTATGAACCTCATCCTGATACTGCCCCCTTATGGATAAAAGTTGAACATATTTATCCCCTCTCCTTGTCTCACTTCTTAATTACATCCTCCTGGCCTAACACCTCCTTTTCCTCATTACATTTCTTTAAAATTATATGAAACAAACTCCCTGATAACAATTTTTATAAAACTGGTCCTGAGGACATCTTCCTTTGGGTCAACAAGCAAACCTCTACCAAACTCAACCACACTACTATAACATAGATGGTATTCTTCAGGTATTAAATTTGTTAAACAATTCAAAATTCAACTATTGTCCCTTTTTCTGATATCTGCTCACGTTATAATATTCCTATATCCGACCTCCCCTTCTACTTTTCTTTAATCACAACAATCTCCAATCAGTATCTACATATCAAAAATCCCCGGTCCTCTTTTTAGTGCACTAATTAACAATTCACCCACTAAGGCTGCCAAATTTTATTTGATTATAAATGAATACCCTTCGTCCAAGCCCTCAAATCTCAATATTATGAGACAATGGGAAATGGATTGGCAATTGCTAATTTCCTCCGATCAATGGACCAACATTTTGAAGATCAGTCCACATCTCCCGCTGCCAACCTCACACAAACATACTTTTTCATACTTCACCGGTCCTTCCTAACTCCAATGTGTATCACCAAAAATGTTGAGTTATCCTAATAAATGTTGGTCTTGTAATGAACCGAACGCAGATTTTTTCATTTAATATATGAATGTAAATGTGTTCATGTTTTCTGGTCAAAGGTCTGGTTATGCTTGCAATTGATTTTTCATTTAACAGGACCATTAACTTTGGCCAACTTTATGACTGGCACTGTTGCTAATCCAGCTATAAGACATTCAGATTCGCCAACTTTGTTTAACCTGCTTGTGAACATTGCCTTTCAAAACATTTCTTATAATTGGAAGAATACTACCAATTTATCACTTAATGTATGGTGGAATTCTATTTGTTCAATACATCGCACAGAAAAATGACACGCCATTACTTCTGATTGTCTTCATAAATTAGACAAAAAAATTGAATGCATTTTTGGATTATCTCAATGCTCATATGTAACTGAATATATTCCTTACCCTTTCCCCATCCTTCCTTTTTGTCATGTGTTCTGTCTTCTTGTTTTTGTACCCGTAATGTCGTATTGATATTTTGCTTCAGATTATCAGTTATCAATATGGTCTTTATGGATTATATAATTTGCTTTTCAACATAATCTACATCCACTATATACATTTTGGTACACCAAACCGTTACAATTTCAAATGATTAACAGTTCTTTTTCTTCTGTATTATCTGCATCATTAATAAAAATCTTTAAACAGGAAAACTACTACCCGCATGGTGAAGTAACTTAAAAATTGGCCCACTTTGACTGAATAAACGGGCCCACATTAGCATAATAGGTTTGTGGTTCTGGCATTGCCCAGGCCAGTCCGAGCCTGCTGGGGCCTTGACTACTTGTCACTTTGTTTGGTGCATCATTTAAAGTGCAAACTATTCATAAGAACTGTTGTTTTAAACGAGATCTACTAACGTTTTTGGTGATAAGAAATGAAAAAAGGTGCATTTTTATCGTGAAAGCATCAGTTAGCCACCCAAATCTAGGTTCTCTTGCAAGACTCCAGACATATGTCACACAAAGTTTTAAACTATCCCCTTATTTTCATGTGTTCTCAATTGACAAAGCAATTTGCTTTTTTTGTTGGTCACATTTTCATTACATTATGTATGAAGCATGCCTTTGTCAGACAATAAACAGCAACCAGGTTGATCGTCTCACACATTGGGACTCATCACAAGTCTGCCGGTCCGGATATAAGGGTGCTAGTAGCAATGTACCAGCACCCTTTTCCGGAACGGCATACTACAGCCCTGCTTTCCGGGGCCTCTGCGCCTGGCAGGTCTGACCTGCCGGGCGCGACGGCCACGGAAAGCAGAGTTGTCACAGAAGCTCCAGCACCGTTGACAACAGTGCCGGTGCTTCCGAGTGCCCAATCGCATGGAGTCCTATGGTACTTCACAGGAATGGGGACTAACATTTTCCAACCACAAAGTTAGGTGCCGGAAAGTGTTACGCGGTTGGCCTTGTAATGAAGTCCATTATCTTTTGTGGGGAGATGAAAATTCCACCAGCTATTTTCTTGGCCTTCCGATATTGGTAATCTTCCATTTGAGATGGGGGAAAATTACATAACTGTATTCTTGCAGTTCAGCATAATTCTATACAGTGTTACACATTTGTAAGAGTACTTTATTATGATGTGCACTTTCAAGTCATCGTTACAATACAGTATTGTTGAAAGCAAATATGTGGTTGAGGAAGGGGTTCGGGGGGACAGAGCTTTCAAGTAGGTCATGATGAGTTCCCAAGGATGTGGGAAGAGAGTGTTGCTGTCCTGGAGATTGTTTTCCCTGGTTCCAGCCCTGTGCTTATTTATATTAACATTTAAGTCCTGTGAATTTGCTTACGGATACATTGCCCAGTCTTCCCCAGGCCTAATCCCTGCCCTGACGTCCCTGGGACCTGTGGTCACAGCAGGAGACGTAGGTATGTAGCTCACCTTATGTTTTTGAAAAAGTAAGCATTCTTTTGATATTTCTGAGAGGAAAAATAACCATCTGTAAATTGTGAATTAAGAGCCCATTGCTAAACATATACACCATAAAAATAAAAGCAATCATGAAACTGCTGCAAAAGCAACACAACTTCTTTTAGCAAAACACAATTACATTCTTTTCACTGCATTCCACAGTCCGAGATTGTTTTCAAGTCAAAATTGCTGAAAGAATAGACAGAGGCAAATTTTCTACCAACTACAGCCGGTAAGACTTGTTCAAGTGTCAGCTGCAGACTGATCTTAAATCCTGACTTCACCACTTAACCAATGCGTGTTCGCCATTTGTGGACTCCCAACCAAATCTCGCAAAGTCCCCAAAACTGATTTTGTTCACACTATCCTGATCGAAAAAAGTCTCACTCATGAGATTGGCACGGATGTGATAATAACAGTGACCATTCATATGCTGGACAGTTTGCATCTTGGGTTACTTCTAAGCAATCTCCTTAAATAGCACTTCCCACGACACCCTGGCTATTAAAGACTCATTCTGTGACATTTTTTGTGATGTCACTACATGTGCAAATAAGGAGGCCCCTCAAATCTTGTGGTGACCAGGCCCTGTGCAAATCCTAGGGCAGGCACTGATCATCCTTAAATGGAATGCCATCTTGGTTTCATGCAAACCGCTAATGGACGGGCCTCTGGATGCAAAGCAATCTGACGATATGTAGTCGACAAATCCAATGTTGCACTTTTGTACAGGGCTGTCAATCCATCCATCTTGCAGAATGTATGCCCCTGGGGTCTACACATATGCGGCTCACGCCACTCTGCTCAAGTGACAACTCTGTCAGGAACAACCCCAAAAAAGGCTTTACCGTTTCAATCACCATGTGCTCACACATCCAGTTGAACACGTTGGGTAGTGTTGTGCAACTACAGCATGTCGTGGACATCTCCCTGTGCCTCACTGGTACCATCTCGGGTCTCATGTCGATACAATGCATAAATCCTTTCATATTTACAAATTTATCAGCAAAGACTTTTATGTGGCAAAAACATCATATCTTGATCGGTTTTACAGACTGCATCTGCTCATGCCCACATGAATTAAACTTTATCCAAAATTGACCTGAGTTGACCAATCTAATCTATTGAATCCTTTCTGGACTACACACATTTTATCATTCGACCAAACCATACCCCGCATTCCAAGCACCCCTGGAATTAACCCTCATCTTATCGAACAACATTGAAAGTGCTTGAGGGTAATATGTGATCTTTGCCGTCTACTTCAATAGCTGTATATACGTGCCACAGGTTATTAAACTAATTATGGCATCTACCATAAAATCAACTTCATGCCCACATACGTCCACGTTGCACTTGTGTGACTGCATCATGTTCTCTCCCGATTCACCCACCAGGAGTACCAGGTCTTCCAGGTTGCCGAGTCTCTTGGTTCACTGCTCCAACAACTGTCTGTTTTGCACGGTTGTGCAGGTAGAACAGGAACAATGAGCTGGTAGCTTCATGCACTCTTTCCCAGTCACTGCACAGTGTGCGATTGATGCCAGGTGCCCAAAACCTCCAGACCTATAGCATCCTCTTTGTTCTCCTACTTCTCACCCCAGGAGTTTCACTCGCTCCTAGCACAAATCCGCCTGTCAGGATCCCTGAGGACCCTGGCCCACCTACTCTCCTCAAAAACATCCTTACATAAACATGTACAGGAAGTACTGCACGCTCAATCCTTAACCAATACCTCACATTAGGAATCTTCTGAGAAGCATTCAAAACCACCTATATCAAACCCCTCCTCAAAAATGTTACACTCGACCCTCTCAATGCCCAGAACTACCAGCCCATTTCCAACACCCGTCTCATGGCCAAACTCATGGACCGCACAGCATACAAGCAACTTTGCCACTTCACTGATGCCAACAACCTTCTTGACGCTGCCCAATCCAGCTTCAGACCCCTCCAAGGAAGGGAGTCCTCCCTAGTGTCCGTCTGGGATGACCTAAAAAGGACAGCAGATGCAGAAGAATGTGCTGTACTCATTCTCCTTGACCTCTCTGCTGCCTTCTACACCATTGACCACACCATTCTCTTAGACAGGATACACTCTTTAGGAATCAAAGACGCCGTCCTCACATGGATCTCCTCCATCTCTAATCACTCGCAAATCATGCTCCTCCACCCTTTCACCTCAGCATCCCTCCCAGTGCCGAAAGGGGTCCCACAAGGAGCATCCCTATCTCCACTCTTCAATATCTATCTCAAACCACTCCCTGCACTCATCTGCTCCCTCAATCTCACCTGCAACAATGCAGACAATACACAGATCGTCCTCAAAATCCCAAAACCGCCAGGCTCCACACCTCCAGATCAGGCATCATGCCCTTGGATATTGACCACTGGATGACAACCAACCACCTCATTCTCAACCCTGGGAAAACAGAAATCCTTGTCTGTGGTGTGGAAAAACCATGCCCATTCCCCCATCCTATGTCCTGTCCTCACTCTCTAGGCACCCTCCACCCCCCCCCCCACAGCAACGCCTACTTCGGTGAAAAATGTTGGATGCCCACTGAACACCAATCCATCCCTCTCCCAACACATCAACTCCATATCCAGAACATTATTCTTCCACCTATGCATCCTCAAGCATATCTTCCCATGCAACCCATACATCATCTTTCCACACAAATCTCTGCCATCTTCATCTTCATCATCATCATCATCCTCCTCGTCCGATTAGACTATGCAAACTGCCTTTATCTATGCGCACCAGTCTTCCAACTTCGGAAACTCCAAAGAATCCAAAAAACGCTGTGGCCCACCTGCTCCTTGGCCTCCCTCCTAGAGAACACACCAGCCCCACACTGAGTGCTTCACTGGCTTCCCTATTGCTCAACAAACTACCTTTAAAGCCATGTACGTTACTCACCATGCTATCCACAACACCAGCCCTGAATTCTTCAAAGATAAACTCACACGCTACCGACCCTCCAGGACACTCGGATGCAGAACAGCCTTTCTCCTAGTTATCCCCCAATATAACTGCACCAGACTGGGTGGATCCTCCTTGTCCGTCCAAGCTCCACCCATCTGGAACTCTCTGCCTCTCCACATCCGCAGCACTGACAAACAACTCGTATTCAGAAAGTCCCTCAAAACCGTCTTTTCCCTTCCTCCCCTTGAAATACCTCTCCCACTCTATGCTTCAATTGCTCCTTGCACACCAGTACTGCCCCAGACCCAACAAAACACCTACATTTTCAAACCTCCGCGGATGCCGGCAGTGTTTGCAGCTGCACACTGTGAAAAACACACCCTTCTCCCCCCACAGACAATCATACATCACCCCTCCAACTCACGTCCAGACCATCAACTCTAACTTGCACAAACTGTTACCAACAACACCTGTAAATCCGATTGCACCATGATGTGGGCACTTAGAAGTGTCTGGCAGAATGCTCAATTAGATGGACCATTAGAAGTAGAAACTGTAGCAGGACGAGTTGAATTGGGGACCGGTATGGTCACGCAGTCAGTTGGATGGCCCTACCTAATTTTCAAGGGGCTTACCCAAGCACTCCGAATGCTCAACCCATAGGTTTCACTGGAGGTAGAGAGGAAATGAGCCAGTTCAACTTTGGTTATTGGGCACGGAACGCACTCTAACGGCTTTGGGGGTAGGAATAGAGATGCACTAAGACGTACTTAGACAGTTCTTTCCGCTGGGAACGGGAAACAATACCGTTGGTCTTAGGCCACAGGTGGCAAGGTGTATTGAAATTATTTACCTATTGCACTGAAAGAATGTCACAAGCCAGGTACTTCGTCAAAGGTAGTACGTTAACCCCACCAGAAGATGCCCTCAAACAACCAGTCTATCGCCTCGGGAGACACTGAAGATTAAATCCGTCCAACTCTACAGTATGTATAAATTGCACCAAGTCTGTGGCCACATGCCGCAGGCACAGCTCCACATCCATGCACTTTGAATGCAGCTATGGCTATGTCAAATCCAGTCTAGCAGCTAGCATAGCCGGCCATGCTGAAACCCCAGACGTGCCTCAACACCTCTGTCATTAGTATACAGTGATAACCTACGTAACAATTCGGTCTAGCTGGGCACACATTGAGTCTCCTGCACTAGCACTCTATCTTAAACTACCGATATGACCCACCCCGTGTGCAGTTAAAAAGTCGAAAACATGTCGAAAGTCATGTCGAGAAAAAAAATGTCGAAACATTTTTTTCTTGAATGCTTTCTTTTTTTATTTACATGTTTTCTTTGAGTTCCGCAAGTAAAAAAAAAAAGGGGTAAAACAAAAAAACAAAAATGACTAAAAAAGGGGACTGGGGGGGAACCCCCCATTTCGAACAAAAAACAAACGAAAATAGACATTCGACATTTCTTTTCGACATTCTGACTTTCGACATAATGTAATTCGACATTATAACTATAAACCGACCCACCCACATGCCTGACATTTGGGTTTCTTACTGGGGCCCAGCCAGCCCTCCCAAGTCCTAAGCGGCAGAATGCACACACACATCTTAAAGTAAACTCTTAGAATTCTCCCATACATGGACTTGGGTGCCCGAGGGCGGTCCAACCACAAAGTGCATTGAGGCCATACAAATGAGGGAAATGGCGATATAAAAATGACAACTTCAATACATGACTTGACTGTGCATATTGCATTAGCTTGCTTTATGTGGTCTTTTCAACCATCAAAGCAAATGTGGCATCCCCTTGACCATTTCACCAGTATCTTGACACTTGATGCAGGCACCTCCACGCTCTTTGCAATGTTCATGGTTGGTTAATGTCATGAAAGGGCAATTTATCACATTCTTCTGGAGCATCTTGCTACTACAATGCAATACCAGCTGATCCCTACCATACAAACCTGCCTTCCAGTTGACATTCTGCAGCAACTATGCACACAGCTTTTACACATAGGCCCTCATTACGACCCTGGCGGAAAGCGACTGACCGGAGCGCCACAGCGTAAATAGCGTTTCCGCCATTGCACGAAGGAGCAAAGTGCGGCCCATTCCGACCCATCGGGCACGAGCACCACGGCATGGCGGAAGTGCAAAGTCCGCGATGGCGGAAATGACCCCAAAACGGCCCACACCGCCGCCGTACGGCGCCCTAGGTGCAATACCGCCACCCCTCTTAGCGGTCACCGCAGTGTGCGCCTACCGGACAGTACGGTGGCCGGAAATATACGGAAACGGAAGTTAAAACATGGGCCCGGAACGGGAAACATCCCGGCGTACACCTATAAATACACTAAAACCACACAACCACTAAAATCACTACCCTGAAACACACCCCAACCCGTCAACCACCCTAGCGAAACCAAGAAAAATGGGAAAAGTAGCGAAGAAAGCGTGCGACCGCAAGCGGCAGATCCACTTCTCCCGTGAGGAACTCACCGTGCTAACAGAGACCCTCCAGGAGAATGCTGCCGTCGTCTTCTCCACGCAAATGACCAGAACGGCACTTGCAAACAAGAAGGCCATATGGGCTCTGGTGGCACAGCGGGTAAGTGCGGTGGGGACCGCACCCCGCACCCCACAGCAATGCCGCAAGCGATGGGACGACCTGCGGATACGCGTCCGCAGCATACTCTCTGCCAACCGCAACATTGCCACAGCCACCGGGGGAGGTCCTGAATCACCCATCAAGTTGACCCCCTGGGAAGAAATCTGTGCCTCCACCATCGGAATGGAGAGCATAGAGGGAGTCGGAGGGATGGAGAAAGGAGTGCAGACATCCGAAGATTCAGGTAGGTGGGCCAGATAAAACAATGCCAAATCCACACAGTCCATCCATGTGAAGTACCATGCGTCCACATAGTGCAACAGAAACACATGTCCAGGAGAACGTCCACACACATCGGCCTGCAAGCGCACGTTAAAACCCACAATAAATACATAAATAATTAAAAACCCCTAATACACGCACTACACGTGCAGCAGGCACACCCTAACTGCAGGCTGCCAGACAACTGCACCCTCACTCCACACACAAATCAAAGCACCTCCAAGGCCCCGACCCAAATCACCCTCAGGTACCACCCCAATGCATGTGATACAATGCCATTCCAATTCCCACAGACCCATCAATAACCCTCGCCCTCCTTTACTCCACCACAGGGTCCGATCCAAACGACGAGCTACAGGACACCCCTACCAGCACACCTGCAAAGAGGGCCAAGACCAACGGCCAGAGACCCTCCACCTCAGCTGCACGCATCAAGACACGGCAGCAGCACAAATCAGGTGGCAGCACAGAGGAGGGAACATCAACAGGCACCCCAGCAGCCAGCATGCCCACAACACCACCACCACAGGTCCCCCCAATGGATGCCACAGAAGGCACTGCCTCTGGTGGCAGCAGCACCATAGGTGACACCCCATTGATGGCAGCATGCTCGGACACAGAAAACGGGGATGCCGAAGTCAGATCCATCCATGACCTGTCCAAATCCCCCTGTCTGTTCCATCCCGTACAACATGAGGATACCACGCAGGGGCACCCACCAGACGACTGGCCATCCCCCACAAGCCCTGTGGCAAGGCAACATGAGGACAACAGCCCCTCTGTGACACCCCCGCAAATGGCCATGGCCCAGCAGAGGCAACAGTCCCTCGACCAGTTGATCGAACAACAGCAGCAACTGGCCACACTCCTCAAGGACCATGCCGATGAATGTGGGGGCACTAAGGCAGACATAGAAACATCAACTGAGACACTTAGGGCAGAAATGGAGAGAGGTACAGAGACGCTAAGGGCACAAATTGAGAGAAGCACCGAGAGCCTGAGGGGGGAACTGCATGCGACGTCCAAAGACGTATGTGCCGAACTTGCCGCAGTGCGCCGTGTGCTCACTGAGCTCTCGCAAACCCTTAGGGACATGCATGGACGTGAGCAGGCAGACACATCATCCGTTGCAAGTTCCGTCCAGGGCAGCCCCCAACGTAGATCTGGGAGGAACCTGCGCTCCACAGGCAGGGGTGCCCCTGATACCCGCAGAGGGGGCATGCAATAGCGACAGCCCACTTACAATGAGCATCTTTGGACACTGGTGTTCGGGGGGGAGGTAGGAGGGTGGAGGGGGTGTGTTGGGCTCACTTGGGTGGCGGGTCGATAGGGTGTTCAACATGATATCACATATGCCATAAAAAGTGCACGATCAACCAATGAGAAGTGTGGACATTGATCTTTGTGTACTAGGCCATCATAGGCGTACAGTCCATATTGTGCATGTCCCAGACACACGCAGTGCCACGAGTCCCGTGTCCATGTATCAGCCACCAGGCGTGAGTGCTAGAAGCATACATCAATGAGATGCTGACGAATGTCACGGGCCTCCGGTGCCTCGCAGACTCCATGAGGTGCTGCCACATCCCCACCCTCATCATGACCATCATCAGGTGCTTGCAGTTCTGCGTCAGGGGGCATGGGCACATTTCTACGTACGCACATGTTGTGGAGCATGACACATGCCATCACCATCTTTGCAACCTTCTCATGGCGGTACAGGAGTGCCCCGCCAGACCTGCTGAGGCAGTGGAAACGGGTCTTCAGTAGGCCGAATGCCTGTTCAATGACTACACGGGTACGTGAGTGGGCATGGTTGTAGTCCTCCTCATGCTGGTCCCGTGGGTTCCGGACTGGTGTGAGGAGCCATCTCTTCAGTGGATATCCAGCATCACCTGTATGTGGACGAGAAACGTATGATGTGGAATGCCATTGATACGTACGCACACCCCCCCCCCCTTCCTGGCAGGTCAATGCCAATTCACATACCCCACATCATCATGCATGTAATGAGACTCACCGAGTAGCCAGGATCTGTTCCCTGCGTGTCGCTCCATGTAGCGTGGTATTGTAGAGTTCCTCAAGACCATCGAATCATGGGTTGATCCAGGGAATCGGGCACAACAATGTGTAATGATCCTGTTGGAGTCACACACCATCTGTACATTCAGGGAATGAAATTGTTTTCGGTTGCGGTACTGGGCCTCCATGGCATGTGGGACGACCAATTCAACATGGGTGCAGTCGATGGCACCAATGCAACCCGGTATGCCGGCAAGTGCATGGAATCCCACTTTTGTGTTGGTTATTTCCTGCTCCGAGCGTGGTAGAGAGATGTAGTCGTCTGCGTGCTTCAGGAGGGCATCGAGCACTTGCAATAGTGTCCGTGAGAACAGTGGCTGAGAAATGCCATGCAACTGTCCGACTGTGTGCTGGTAGGTGCCTGTGGCCAGGAAGTGGAGTACAGACACCACCTTCAGTAGGGGTGGGATGGCGGTTGGGCTATCTATCATGCTGACAAGGTCAGCCTGTGTCATGTCCACAATGGCGGTTATGGTGTCCCGGTCCAGACGGTAGAGGGTGTGGATCTGCTCATCAGTGAGGTTGAACGGATGTGCTCGGAGGCGTGGGATTGCGGGCTGCCTGCGTGGTGGTAGTGGCTGTGCTGGCAGCCCTTGCTGGCCCTGCCTTGGCCTCCTCCTCCTCCTGCGTCTCCTCCGTGCGGCTGGTTGTAGTTGGTGTTCGTCTTCTTCTTGGAGTCGGAGCGCTTGCAGTGCTATCAGGTCCCCCAGGGCCAACATCGCGAGTCCTGCCGGTAGCATTTCGGTGTGGTTGTGGGAGGAGACTGGCTGTGCAATTTATGTGTTTTCAGGCTGTATGGCCTCCACCTGTGGTGATTGATTCCACCTGTGCAAACTGCTCTCCCCTTTGGCCGAGCACGTCCCGCGCACAACGCTGCAATTCGGGGAATTGTATCTTGCTATTGCAATCATGTATTTGTACCCGATGGCCGTGTAAGATTGGTTGATATGTTCATTCTGCTGTGGTCCCATTGTTTCACATACTATCTGTGCAGTCGCGAACTGACTTGTGAGGGGTCAGTGGAACGTAGTACTCGAGTAACGGTGGACCCTCATGCATCACTGCACCGAGGTTCAACGACGGGCGGGGCGTCCCATTCGTGGGTGAAGGCAGTTGCCATTTTCACACACAGCCGCACTCGATGGAATAATTAGTGATTTCAAACGGCCACAGATGCCTTTTCGACGTGATGTTGCAAATGAGGAATTCGAGGGGCGGCGCTTTCGGTTTCCAGCTAGCGGCGAGGAGATGCCCACAGGTCTGACTGCAAATGTAACGTTCTATTGTTCTATGTCCTTGAGACAGGGCCCATGGCGAGGGAGCAATGATTGATATGAATAGTTTGGGATGCGCAATAGCTACGTGGGCGATGAGGCCGTCCGTTCCCAAAAACATGTTACTTCACAACACTGGAATTACGGGCTGGGGCACTGTGGATTTAGCAGGCTGCATAACGCACGGACTCAATGGATGTTTCTAATGTTATGTGAGTAATTATTCAGGCATTTTGATCCCGGGATGAGGGAATGATGGATGGATGCATGGGCAGGTGATTTGATACAGAGTTTGCCATGTACAGGGCTTCTTGGGATCTATCCGCCTCCCCTACGCTATGTGATGCAGGGCTGCCATTGTGGGACCATCGTCCATCTGGCCTTGTTGAGCCCTCCCTGTCTCGAGGCGCCCTCAGACACTTGTGTCCATGCACGTTAACATTCCCATCTGATGGAATCTGTTTTGACAGACGCATGCACAGGTACACTCGTTTGTGATGGTGTTTGCACCTCGATATAGATGGTTATGAGTCGCAAGTGGTTTTGGGGTGGTGATGATCCTTTTGGTTGGGCTAGCATGCATATGGCTGTGGATTTCGTGTGATCATTGAAGTGAGTAGTTGGAATGTAGTTCTGATGGCCATTCTGTTCTTTTTCTTTTCTTTTGGTTGACAGGTATCTCCTCCCCTTTTGCCACTGCCATCTGTATGCCAATCCTGCAGATGGATTTTACTCCCGACACCTGCTGCTTCGTGTTAATCAGTGGAGCAGCATTATGATCTTATGGGACGATCGCCAATGGGCCACATGCCCTTACGCAGTACTGGTGGCTCGGAGCAACATTTCGGCCTTTCAGCTGGACTAGTGCCTCCCCATTGGGACGGGCCTGCGGTTCTGTGCGCTTCCATGTTGCCTTTTCGTACGTGATTGTGGCTCTGTGTACCATGGGGGAACAGGGCGACACACAGGTAGTGGCTGGTCATTTCTTGCGGAAGCAGCCCACAATGGTGATTGGTGTTTTGGAGTTCATGGCCTGATGGCTGTATGGGCTTGGTGATTTTGATGTGCATTAAATTTCTATTCGGATTTGGCCCGTGTAGCGTTTTTCTTTGCAAGTGATGTGGCATATGCCAATTTGGGGGGCGATGTATTGTGAGGAGATCTGCATCGGGTTCCGGCTTCGGGGTTTAGTTGCGTGGTACTGTACTGGCCGCGTTTGCCTACGAAGCCCAGTGAGGTCAGGGATGGGGGCTGCCAATATGACAGTTTGAATGTTGTCATGCTCAGGGGCGGGGGATTGGGTTTTGTGTAACAGATGCCGGTCAGCCAGGTGGACTGGTGGAATGATGTGATTTTCGGAATATTGCTGGTCACAGGTGCCTGTGTTTGCGTGCGTTTCTTGGTGGGGGACTGTGGTCATGTCCATTGGGATGGCTTCTGTATTCGTGCCATCTGTGCCCTGCAGCTCCCATTGGCCCCTGTTGTGTTTCTTTTGTTCGTTGGCATGCATGGGTGACTTGTACATTTCAATGGTTGCATTGTGGCTTCATTGCACCTACGGGGAGTTGTACTTTGTGGGCAGGGAGCGGTGTACAGGCACTCAGTGGGGCAGTTTACGGTTGATTCGCGATGCCGTACTTCTCGCCATGGCGGAATGGTACATTACGCCATGCCTGATGGCGTTAGGTGCATGTCCGCTAGGGTCGGAATTGGCGTACCGTTGCACCATGGTGGTGTTTGCGGTTTGGAATGGCGCGCGCGCGCGTGCTTGGTGCAGTTAGCGTTGGCGTTCACTACGGTGTCGCTAATGGCTTCGTACTTTGCGGTGACGGGTCATAGTCGCACCGAGCGCTATTCGATGGCGGTATTGCATTTCCGCCATCGTTTTTCGATTTCCGCCAGGGTCGTAATGAGGGCCATAATGTTCAATAGATCATGTGGTCTTTGAAGCAAGCACAATTTACTTGATGTACAAGTGCCTTACAAATGCACAATTAATAAAATAAACACTTACCGGCGAGTGTACAAATTGTTGCCATTTTACTGTTATGTTAACATCATTCTCCAGCCTCATAATGACCTCCCCTTCACCACCAGCTTCTCATTTGTGCAAATGGTGGAATATGCTTTGACTCTCTAGTATATTTGGTAACAATGCTCTCTTTATCTCTGGCCTGCAATTGTTCTCCATCCATAGCAGGGAAGTGGTAAAAGCACCGTACCAAAATCGCTCATTTACTGGAGTTGTCAGAGATGGTTGATGCACTTGTCGATAAGCAGCGACATGTTAAGTAACATTAAACTGGCTAATGGTTCACCTGGTTAGTCTCTAAAGTTATTTTCAATTCTATTTTAATCAATGTTGCAAATAAAATGACCCAAATAAAATGATCCATTTACTTTGAATGAAGGAACACTTCTATTGACAGGGGCTCCAAACAAGGGAAGCTGAACTATGACAAAGTACAAGAAAACCAAAGGTTTTCAGATTGAAATGGTGGTCAACTTCAGATAACAGGACAGAATGACAGATATCAAAATGGCCGGCCTGGCTCATTATCTGCAGTGGGAGATCTCTGCGTACCCGATGCATCCCAATTATTTACGACCTGCAGTCCACAAACTTCAAACAACAAAGAGGCGAATGGCTTTTATCCCGGCCTTAATAAAAACAGTCGAGGAGGCTCTAATTGCATGCTGGCCAGGAATGTCAACTGGCGTGAAGAAAGGAGCGCTATCATTTGCATACATATGAAGATTTCCCATTAGTTTAAATGGACGATCATAACTGAAGCATTTACTCAGCAACCATAAATCGCCCTGCATCCATTCATGTTTCATTTTTAAGACAATTTCAAGGTAATTATATTGAAATAAAATGTGTCCACATGCAACTTAGGGAATTGTAATGGCAAGTTAAAATGCACGTCTGGCTGCTCTGACAATGCCCCGAATTTAAGAAATGGTGACCAGGAAAGTTCAATTAAGTATTTGGAGAGTAAATTGCATGTCATTTTATTAAATCCACCATGATTAGTATAGCTATTTTCTGGCTAAAGTGGACATAACAAAAGGGGTAATTCCAAGTGGGCGTGGCAATATTTATGTTCTAGACTCCTGAACCAATCCTTAGATAGGGGATGGGCTTTGGGATTGAGAGAAATTTGAAGGACAATCAAAAGGTGCGAGAATTCTTGAAGGGCACTGCCCATATGGATTGTGTCATCACTGGTATATCAAGTGGCTGAACAATGAGAGCACGAGAGCGGACAAAAATTACCAACGGAAGGGCTGCTAAAAATGACCAATGGGAGAGCAACCAAAAAGATTACCAAGGGACAGCTGCCCAAAATTACCAAAGGAGATCTGCTGAGAAATTCATCTTGGTGGAAATATTTCTGGGGAGACTTGAAAACAGAGGATGTGAGACTTCCCCTGTAACCATAGCGGGAGGATTGCTGTGGACCACTGACTGAAGTGCTGGCCAGAACCCTGTTTTTCCCGAAAGATGTGTGTGACTCTACAAGAGTCTTCAGTAAGGCCAGAACTAAAAATGTAAGCGAATATTGCAGGGCTCCTTGTTTGGGGGTTGGAAAGAACTCCCCAGGTTAAGGGTGGTCTCAATATAATGCTACAAAATATACTTCACTACCATGCCCAAACTAGTAGCCTACCTCTTAAGACAATCTTACATGTAAATTGTTCCAATTTAAATTGCTTCAATTTAGACCTTGCCCATAAATGTGTCTCATTTATGGGTGTGCAAGAGTTATTGTGCCTGCTCTTTGACCCATTTTACTCCCCCACACCCATCGCCTGGCATATTCTCTTCCAGATAACTATTGCACCCCACTGTAAATCAGTTGTGTCAGAAATTACATCCTCAAATTATGCAAAAGAAACTGTTTCTCACAGGCAGCAGGCTTCCACACTTCCTCGCCGACCGAAGACCAAGGGCTCCTTTGGTACCTGCTGCATTCCAGCTTTATCGCGAGAACAGGAGAAAAAAAACTTTGGATACTGGTTCAACGCAAGTTTTATATGGAGGCCATGGAACATATACTAACAAGAACGCCTTCAACAGATGACCTGCCACACACAGCCCAGCATTGGTACACCATTCCCAAATGTGCAACCATAGCTAGTTGAAAGCTATACAATGTTTAACATAGTGAAAGAGTCCATGGCTAACACCCCTTGCTTTGCAGGCACCCGGGAGCTTCAATTTGTGTAAATCAAACACAAAGGATTGGGCCAGGGTGGTAGCTAGAAAATCAGAGAATGATTCTATCGACTACCGCCTTCGTGCTCGCTCCCCAAATTCTCATTCGTTATCAGGGCTAAGTGGGTTGCCCCACCAGTGCCCAGCAGAAATTCTAGGAACATCTTACAAACATTGACAGTTGTGTGGTTTTAACATTCTACTCTGGTGTAGTTTTTGTTTGTTTAAAAACTCTTCATATGTCCCCATCACCTGTCTCACCCATTTGTCAGAAGCTATTCGTTTTTCAAAATCCACCTTTGCAAATGGGGTCATAGGCAGCCCACTACCACTGTGCTGAGAGTACAGTGGTGTGAAGAGAAACGGGACAAAACCTGATTCAAGTTTGCTTTTTTGTGCTAGTTTGATGCTGGCTCCTCTCTTTCAGTCTCGAGGGTTCGTGCTTGTGATAAGTCAAGTACATGTTCGACATTATTTGAATTTCTGCGCGTAGGCCTAAGGTCCATTTGCAAAACAGTCTTTAAATGTATTTTATTTTTATTGTTTAACACGCTGACCTAGCTTGAGAGCAGCAGAGCACTGTGCAGAGTGTGGGTAGCCAGCGTTTGGGCTGGCATCTTTTAACAGTAGCGCAGTACTGTGAGGTCTGTGTATCAGTACGTGCTTCCCTTGGAATTAGTCCGTGGTCAGGTGTTGTTGAAAGAGCCATGTTTTGAGAGATTTGCGACATTGGAGAATTTTGGGGACATTCCGAGCCAACACCCAGACTGAGTTCCAGAGGATGGGTGCATGGCAAGAAGGATTGTTTGCGAGTCCTCTCTTTGTGAACGAGTTGGAATTCAAGTCGGTTTGTCCATTTGGAGTGTGTGTCATCAGATATGTAAAGCTTAGCCGCCAGGTACGCTGTTGTGCTACTTGTGTCTGCTTTGTAGATCAGACATGCAGTCTTGAACAATATCCTCGCTTGGAGTGGAAACCAATGTAGTTTGCATAGGATGGGGGTAATACATCAAATGCCTGTGCTCCCGTAATAAGACATGCTGCAGTGTGGTGGACATCTGTCAGTAGAGCATTTCCCCCCCCCCCATTGATGTGCAAGACCATAAGGGCCTGTGCTACAGTCTGGAAGTCCTTCGGCAGGATGAAGCGCTTTATTTTTTTCCGAAGGGTAAAGAATCTGAGCCAGGCTATTTTGGCCTTTTTGGCTGTGTGTTTTTGGAAGGACAGATTGCCATCAATGGTGAAGCCTAAGGAAGTCCGAGAGTTGTGGATCAAATCCTTCTAGGTGCAGATCATTGAGCCTTTGTTGGACAAGTTGCTTTTTAGCGTGCGGACCGATGAGGACAAATTCAGTCTTGGATGGGTTTAGTTTGAGGCAGGCAGTTGACATCCAGGACTGGATGATGGCTGGGTAATCGCAGAGATGAATGATGTCCTGCGCACTATTTACTCTCATGTACAACTGGCCATCGTCTGCGTATTGGTGGATGGCTATATTAGGATCTTTGAGGAGAGTGGCCAGAGGCTCCATGTAAAGGTTAACATTGATTGGTTAGAGGATGGAGCCTTGGGTGACTCTGCAGGAGCCCTGGTGTCAGTTAAAACATAATGAGTTCATCTAGACAGCCTGGTATCTGCCCTTAAGAGGTAAACCAATTCAAGACAGTGCAAGAGAAACCCATCCTGTCAGCAAGGAGGGAGAGATGGATGCTGTGGTTGACTATCGAATGCAGCCGAGAGGTGAAAGAGGAGGAGGAGGAGGAGGCACGAGTACCCTTATCCATGATTTGGAGAGCATCATCCACCACCTGGATGGTGGCTGTCTCAATGCAACACTCTGTGCAGAACCCTGACTAATAGTAATTTAGGAGGTGGAGTTGTTGGATTCTGGCAAGTAGTTGTGTAGCAACGTTTTACAATATTTTGCCAATAGACAGGATGTTCGTAACGGGCCTGTAGTTGGGCAGGTCATCTGGACCTAGGGTTGGCTTTTTTTTTTAAAGAGATCATATGAGACCAGTCTTGGGGTTGTCCGGGAAGGAACAAGTTACTTACCTGTAACTGTTGTTCTCCAGCATGGGTCTGGCATGGATTCACATGCTCATGAATATTCCCCGTCGTCAGGCTGGGAATCCTCAGTAAAGAAAAATCAGTATCAGTTTCGTTTCTGATCTGTCTTTCGTAGTAGTAACCAATCACTGATCTCTGCGTCATACTGACCACAGCCAATGACTGCCATCTCCCTAAGCCCCGCCTCTGGCAGCCATCTTCAGATTTGGTAGCACGTGAAGTGGCAGTATGACCAAGTGAAGAGCCGCAGAGGGGAAGGAGGGAGGGTTCGCATGTGAATCCATGCCAGACCCATGCTGGAGAACAACAGTTACCGGTAAGTAACTTGTTCCTTCTACAGCATGGGGTCTGGCATGGATTCACATGCTCATGAATAAAGAATACATAGCAGTACACACATGCACAACCACGGGAGGTGGCAACAGGCTCAACATTAAGCAATACAACAACTCAACATTAAGCATCTCTTACCTTCTCACCAGGCTCACCTTAGGCGAACAGGTTGCACAGCACTGCTTGGCCGACCCTGGACTCCTCCCTGGAATCCCGGTCGACGCAGTAGAATTTCGTGAAGTTGTGCGTCGACCTCCACGTAGCAGCCCTGCAGATGTCCAGCAGGGGCACACCAGATAGGAACGCTGTGGTAGCTGCGATCGCTCTGGTGGAACGGGCTCTCGGACGGCCGGGCAGCGGTCGGTTTGCCAACCGATGACAGTACATGATACAGCCGGAGAGCCATCTGGAAATGGAAGCCTTTGAGAGAGCCTTCCCCTGATTGACAGGTCCAAAGTTCACAAAAAGTTGTGACGTCTTCCGAAAACTCTCTGTGCGGTCCACGTAGAACTTCAGCGCTCTAGCCACATCCAGCGAGTGCAAAGTCCTTTCAGCCAGCGACGAAGGCGACGGGAAGAAACAGGCAACACCAAGGGTTCGTTGAGGTGGAAGTCCGACGGCACCTTGGGCATGAAGGAGGGGTGCGTCCTGAGCACTACCCTCGTGTCGTGAAAAGTCAAGTACGGGGGCTTGCAGGAAAGGGCCTGGATCTCTCCCACTCGTTGTGCGGAGGTGATGGCCACAAGAAACGCTGTTTTCCACGACAGGAACTTCAACGGAGCTGAGGGCAGAGGCTCGAACGGAGGTCCCATGAGCTTGGTCAGCACCACGTTGAGCTCCCACGCCGGGGCCGGAGCCTTCACCGGCGGGAACAATCTAAACAGTCCCTTCATGAATTCTTTCACCAGACGATGAGACCACAAAGAAGTCCGTCCCGTGGTTCTGGTGTATCGGGAGATCGCAGCAAGATGAATCTTGATGGAAGCGTGCGCCAGTCCAGCCTTGGCCAGCGTCAGTAAGTACAGCAGTACATGAGGAGCCGTAATCCGTAGACGGTTAATCTTCTGTGCATGGCACCAGACAGAGAACCTCTTGCATTTGTGTCTGTAGCATTTAAGAGTTGAGGACGCCCTGGCCTTTGCAAGAACCTCTCTGCAGTCGGCCGGTATGTCGTAGCCTCCAAACTCTAACGCTGCAGGAGCCAGGCCTGCAAGTTCAGCGACTTTGGGTCGTGATGGAGGATGGCGCCTCCTTTCCTGGAGAGAAGATCCGCGTCCACTGGCAGCTTGATTGACGGGGACGCTGACAAGTCCAGAAGGTCCGGGAACCATATCTGCCTCGGCCACGCAGGTGCGACGAGGATCATCCTGCACCGTGACCTCTTCAGCTGGTTGATGAGCCCGATCAGCAACGGCAATGGAGGGAACGCGTAAAGAAACAGGCCCTCCCAGGGGAACGAGAAAGCATCGCCCATGCTCCTCGGCTGGGGAAACCTGCTGGCGAACCTCCGGCACTTGGAGTTCGTCGCCTTCGCAAACAGATCGATCTGGGGAGCGCCCCACCATCGGAAGAGGCGGTCCACTAGATCCCGCCGTAGCTCCCACTCGTGGCACGAGCGCAGCTCTCTGCTGAGCGAGTCGGCGATGGTGTTTTTTTATTCCTGCCAGATGAAACGACACCAGAAACATCCCTTGGGCGACGGCCCAATGCCACAGATCCTGCGCCTCCTTGGACAGGGCTGGGGATCTGGTACCGCCCTGCTTCCTGATGTAGAACATGGTGGTGGTGTTGTCGGTTAAGATCCTCACCACCTTGCCCTTGAGGGATGGAAGAAAGGACCCGAGGGCCCAAAACACTGCCCAGAGCTCCAGGACGTTGATATGGAGGGACTTCTCCGTGGGGGGCCAAAGGCCTCTCGTGTGCAGATTTTCGGTGTGCGCTCTCCACCCTTCCAGGGAGGCATCCGTGGTCACTGTCTTCTGGTGGCCCGGAAGTCCATGCCCGCCGTCAGATGCGCGCGGGTGCCCCACCACAGGATCGCTCGTCGGAAGCTCTCGTCGAGTGTGATCCTGTCCTCGAAGCTGCCTGTCATCTGAATCCAGCGTGCGTCCAGGAACTCCTGTAACGGGCGCATCCAAAGCCTGCACAGGCGGATGAGATAAATGCAAGAAGACATCATTCCGAGGAGGGATTTGATGGACCTCACCCTGGCCGCGTCCGCAACCAGCATCCGCTGCACCTTGCCCAAGATGGCCCTCGTCCTTTCCTCCGACGGAGAGGCCCGAGATGGACCTGAGAAACTTCTGGAGTCCTCCAAAAGCGTGGCTCGACAAAATCTTCACCCTTGAGGGGCGTAGAAGAATCCGACACGGGTCCCCGTTGATCGGATAAAGAAACAGTGGCGCTTGAGGCTCTTTTGACCGAAAGAGAAAATGTTCCTATGAAAAAGCGCAAAAAAAGCACTAGAGCTCGAGAGCAATAGCACGAGGATCCCAACACTTGAACGTGCGGTAAAAATCTGAAGATGGCTGCCAGAGGTGGGGCTTAGGGAGATGGCAGTCATTGGCTGTGGTCAGTATGACGCAGAGATCAGTGATTGGTTACTACTACGAAAGACAGATCAGAAACGAAACTGATACTGATTTTTCTTTACCGAGGATTCCCAGCCTGACGACGGGGAATATTAATGAGCATGTGAATCCATGCCAGACCCCATGCTGGAGAATGATCATTCTGTGAGGGAGGCATTGATGATGAGGAGCACATTGAGCGCTGGACCCACCAATTCTTTAATGATGGACGCAATTACATTGTCAGAGTAAGAAGTAGGTTTGAGGGAGGCAATCATTTTTAGGCAATCCGGAAAGAAGAAATAATTCTGTCCAGAGTGGCAATGTGCGTGCCGGGGTGCAGGGGATGATAATGTTGCGAGAGGTTGGCTTGATGGCCTCTCTGATTTTGTCTATTTTTTCAATTAAAAAAATATGTTTATTCTGTTGCATCCCCTCCTAATCTCTCCCGCGTTATGATTTCTGCGCCGTTTTTCAAGGGCTCTGAGCGTTTCTCGGAGGCTAGCTTGGGGTGTACCATGGGACAGATGGTTTGGTCTTAGCCCTGTTGGATTTTTAAGGGCGCATGAGTGGCCACCAGTTTCATAGCAGAGCTGCTGAATAATTTCAGGAGACCTGAGGCATTCCCTGTGGTAGGGAAGTCTGCACCGTTTGCTTCTAGCTCATTGACCGGGAAGGTTTTGAATCGGCGGCGTTGAGCGAGGGGGCATTTAGCCTGACTTTTGTGAGCTGTAGTCGAGTGGGTGACTGATAATCAGACGGCAGTGTGGTCAGACCAATCAATAAGGGATAGGGTCTGCACAGGTGATGCAGGGGGATGATGTGAAGACCAAGTCTAGGGTGTAGTCTTTGTTGTTCGTGGGGTAAGAGCACAATTTGCTAGAGGTCCATGAACGGTCAGTGCCAAAAGAGTGCTTAGAATGTGGTTGTCAGCCTGTGACTCGCGTACTTTCAAATCACCGAGAAAGATATTATTTGAATGTGTTAATTTGGCAGAGTAGAGTAAGTTGGAGATGTTTTCAATGAAAGAGTCACTCCTGTGAGGTGGTCTGTAGATGAGGTTGAAGGTGATGGATTCATTGTGCAATAGAGGGAACTGGTGAGCGAGTGATTTAAATGAGCCTTCTCTGGGATCGGGGATGATGGAGCATGGCCAAACGCTTCTGTGGATGATCGCCACTCCGCCTCCTGCCCATCCTGGCCGGTCGGCATGTTGGATGCAGTAGCCTTGGGGTAGGACGGCATCGAAAACCCATGTGGAAGATGGAGTAAACCATGTTTCAGTGATGAACAAGGTATCAAGGCAGTTGAACAAGACAAAGTCAGCGATCACTGCAGCATGAGCGACTGCCTGAGCGAGCATTGATCAATATGAGAGGGCATGCGTATGTGGCCTATGGGTGTTTGATGGGGGCATGGGCAATATTTATGAGGTTTGCTAGGTTAGCTTGCCGAGGCTGCCCAGGACACTTGGCCATTGAAACCCTAGTGAGAGTGGGGGTGGGCTGCGGAGGGAGGAAACACAGTGGTGTCTTTTGGTGAGTAGTACTAGTAGGGATTAGTTTGTAGTTGAAGGAGGACTGATTAAATAGGTGGTGGGTGGAGCAACTGAGTGCAGGGCCTGGTCACGTGACCAGCAGCCTGCTCAATGGTGTCATGATGGCTGGAAGGATCATACAACACTGCCATTACTTTGAGAAATTCTCCATAGCATCAATATGTAGCCTGCCCAAAATATATCCACACATCAAAAGGGATGTAAAATGCATCCAATGCCCACATTATGCTAGTCATTTGCAATTCGTGGCATGAATGGATGAGTTTGCTTTGGCCTGGTCCAAGCCATTCCCCCTTTTATTTCCCAGATCTTTCATATGACTGGGCTCTTCTAGGCGGGGGCCTTTTTAGGTTTAGAACTGCCCCTTTCTACTCCATAGCAGTTTGAAGCAATTCCTCTCCCAAAGAAGGGGTGCCATCACTTTCAAAGGCCAGATGTTTGTGATCCAGAAGGTGAACTCTGGGACACATCTCCCCATCATCTGGAATGTGATGATAAAGGAAGTAAACGCAGTTTACAGGGACATCCTCCCAGCAAATGCTCTTGGAACTACTTTTCCACTTCTCAAAAAGTGAACTCCCTACTATAGGGGTTTGTAAAATACCTTAAACTGCAGCTCATCCATAATCGCGAGGAGCTGGTGTGCTCAGTGGCTTTCTCGCCCAATGGTTAAAGGTTGGTATGTACTACTGATTAATCCTTTTCCATTTGATTTTTAGGACTATTGATTTTATATATTGCTATTATTTAGGGTATTTATCGAGGGCGACATTTCTTTTGCTACACCTACTTCGACCAAGAAAACTGACAGGAAGTGCAGCAAGACATTAATTAGCTCGGACTGTAAAGAAATGAGATGGCTGAGAGAGCCACGTGGAGAAAGAACAGAACACACAACACTAGTAAGGTAGGGCTCAATGTGTTGCACTCTTCACAGGAAGGGCTGGATGAATGCCGATTGGAGAATCCAAACATTTGACACAGAAGATAACCTACCCAACATTACTGTGGAAACGGACTAGGAGACCAACAAAGAGATCAATGTGTGAATGGTTCCCAATTTCTCTAAACTTGGCTCGACCCATCTAGGCATGGTTCGCTTAAGGGTTAATCTCTCCTCTGAGGCTTCATTGTCTAGCGGAAATTGGGTTGGAGGATCTTCTACAAGAAATAGGATCAAGCCACCTAAAACACAAGCAAGCAAAATCTGCGACTAGAAGCGTCAGGATGTTGGATTAACAAAACCAACTGCAAGGGTCTAGCCAAGTGTCCTAGCTGAAGCTTAGTTTTGTGACAGGGTCATGGGTTGGACCCTGCCAAGGTTCCTCTCAACATGGGGCAGTTGGCCTACCAGGCCAACGCCAGAGGCAGACAGATCGCATCGGTCAGGTGAGGGCGTCGAGGGGAACCCCAGGACCAGTTTCCCCTGTATGCATGGTGCCACATATGTGCACGTGTGCCTCTGTAGCAATGCCCATCAGCCTCTGTCCAGGCCAAGTCTCTTTCTATTCTTTCAGATGGCTCTGGAGAAAAAACACAAGTACTACAAAGCCCCTGGGTTCCACGGCCATGACCCATTCTTGAACAGGAGTAATAGACTAGTTACTCAAATGGAAATAGACTAGACATGGCACTTCAGAAGCAGAGACTTGTTATGGAGGGCCTACTATGGTTCAGGCCTTAACTGTTTATGATTCTTAACCTTTTTGATGGGGTTCACAGAGTACTTGACAGAGGGTACTGTGAGAGGTTTTTAGTGGTAGACGAACCAAGTCAGGGCTCCCTATGAATCTTTAATCATCTTCTCTTTAGTTGGACGGCATTTCAATTTTTTGGGGCAAGGCACAAGTGAACCCTTAGGGTGACCAATTCATTTCTTAGGCTAAATAATGACACCCTGGATGCTTTGAACTGAAGTCCTTCACGTTGTGCTCCATGGATTATCCAGCTCCTTACTGTTTCATGCGAGATCAGTCTCGTGGATTTCCCTCTGAGGGTCGTCACTTTCACAGGCTGGTCAAGATTCGTATATCTTGCTAGACCATGAAATGATGGTGTTAAGCTGTTGCATCGCCAGCCTTGAATGGCGACCCCCGGCACCCCCCCCCCTCGTCTCTTGGGCACAGTGCTGGATTGCAGGACCCAGAGCAACAGATTAGCAACTAAGCAGCTTGCATGCTTCTTAGTTGCTTATGTACTGCCTGGTTTTATAGCACGTACAGAAAGCACAGAGATAGAGTAGTAGAGTAGAGGGCAAGATTGATAACCTGCCCAGTGAACGTGCACCTGGCCTTTGTGTCTAGATCAGGGTTGTGTCTTGTATTTGGGGCACTGTTGCCGCTGCTGATCGCTTGTGTGGAGTAGCACGGCATGCAGCTGCCATCACTCCTACTCAGCTTGTGCCAACCCGCCTTTATTTATAACCAAAAGTGGCCTCTTACTCCAGATGACTTGGATAGGTCACTGGTCAGTATGCTCGGGCTCAGGCTACTCCAACGCACCACCTGGATGCAGCTGCATCCAACCGCCACAGCTCCCTCAGCCATGCAAGCTCAACCCGCAGAACGTCAAAGAGTTACCCACCTCGGCTTTCTTTCCACGTGGCAAACCTGACCCGCCCCCCCCTTTACATACCTCAGACACACCATCTGATCAAAATACAGATTAATGACATTTTTATTCTTTACCCAGATCCAGTGACAGAAAATAAAACATCTGTACGTAAATAGACATTTGTATCCATGTCACAAAAATACACTTGTTAATTTCTCAATTGAATAATAAAAAAATAGATTTCTCAATCTGTTTATAATATTAAAATAGAAGCTAGAACGGAAACACGGCCCAGTGTCAATTTCACCAGTGATTAAATCAGTGCAAAGTTAGGGGAGATAAGAGTTGTTCAGTTTGGGGTATAAGAGGAGGCGGATGCTGGAGAAGGAAGTAGAATGAGTGGTTTTGTTGCAGAGCTCTCAAACCACCAAGATCTGGCCCAGGGTTGAAGACCAACAGTAGAATACCAACCCGCATTCTCCTCTCCTTGACGCCAAAGTAGTATGGTACCCAGGGGTGCCTGATTATCAGGTGGCGTAACTGCCTAACCCTACACAAGTGTTTGCTGAAGGGAAAAGGAAAATTGGGTGGATCTACTGAGCAATCGTTCTCGTCCAATAAAGTGCAGCAAAGGAAGACATGTTTTGCACACAAAGGGTGGCAGGGAATAGTTCTATCCAACAATAAGCAAACAGGACGACAATTCGCTCTACACAGTGGGCACAGGACACTCTACAAGACAATGCTCTACTCCGAGCTCCAGAGGTGAACACCCCCAACATGAGAGGTTACGTTATGGAAATAATACTTTTCTCACGAAGTGGTGCTGCCAGAGGACAATGTGCCTTTCACAGTATGAGTGCAAGAGAGCAAATGCCCCTTCATATAGGACCAATGCCAAAGGACAACGCTGTATAGTGCAGTATTGATGGAGAAGGACAAGGCTCCCAGCAGAGAGATGGTGCTAGAGATCAAAGCATCCTCGTACAGTGATGCTGCCAGAGGCAAATGGCCCATAATACTGTGCTAGTTTGAGAGGACTATGCCCCTTTGCAGTGAGAGGAGAGGACAATGCTTTCATATAGTAATGGTGGGGAAAAAGATCTTGAAAAACATTCCTGCCAAATAGCTAGGGCCCCCGTTCATACACAGATGGTGCCCAAGTACATGAATGCCACGTGGCACGATGCATCAGGCCATCAATCGTGTGGTGCACACAGCCATTCCAGTACAGGAGGTGTAGAATATAGTGGTCCTCCTGAAGAGCAGGCAGGGAGGAAGGGAATAGATAACAGCAAGTCCCAGGGTCGGACTTCCCTTTGTATGGTTGATGGGGTTCCGCTGGAAAGGCGATTAAAAGAACACAGCCTGCAGCAGAGCCCAGGCTAATGAGAGGGGCGCTGAGTCTGAGCTTCTCGGTGCCTTCCCCCGAAAACTTCACTCTTCAGGTCTATTCCCTTCCTCTTCAGCCAAGCCCACTTCCTTTGCATCTATAAATTCCCAGACACCAGAGGATGTGATGTTTGTGCCTTCCTTGCTGCTGCGCCGGTACCACTGTCCAAATCTGTAAAAGAGAATATGAAAAAATGAATATGATCAAAGGAAGCTTCTTAAGCAATGTAAACCACTCGTCTCACTGGATATGCTGGACTTCACTCTCACAAAGAAGAACTACTTGGGTATTCTGATAAAAGAACAGCTTATTTTGCTCTTGTATACCCACATTTAACCCTTAGGACGGAGGGAAATGGGGGAAGGATGCGAACAATGCACTTCAGAGCTCGCTCCAATGAGAGAATGTTTTCTTTTTTTAAACAAAAATCATATCAGCAGCAACATGTCACCGGTACAAAACAATCAAAATAACACAATAACACAGTAATGGTAACATACACGGCAAAGGAGAGGCAGTGTATCATGGGGTAGATGAGGGTGGGGGGGGAAACAGTGTCTGAACAGAGCCCAGATGTCCTTGGGGCGGCAAGTCGCAGATACAGTTAGTATTATATTGTTCCTCAGACTCATTGACCAGTGTGAGATCACGAAGAAAATCGTCAAAACATGGTGCATGTATGGATTTCCAGCATTTAAGTATGCAGCGTTTCACAATAACACAAGAAATACTTGTCTAGTGATCTCTGCTACCTTGCCAATGTCTCCAAACAAATACTTCAAAAGGTGATAATTCCGCAGGGATTGACGTGATCTTTTCAAGTATATCTGCGACTGAGCCCCAAAATGCAGTTACCATCAGACATGCCTAGTACATATGGAAGGCTCCCGCATCAGGTGCACCACATTTCAAACACTCCCCGGTGAAGCTCAACACGAATTTAGCAAGTTTCGCAGGGGTGTAGTGGAGATGGTTAAGAATCTTAAATTGCATCAGTCGTAGACCAGAGTTCAAAAACGCAGACTTGGTAAGCTGGCAGTATCTAAGCCATTGTTACTCACTTAGCTTTACTCCCAAGTCAGCTTCCCAGATCACTTTCATACCATTTAAAGAGCTGGTGTGCACTGCACTATAAAATAGAGGTTGGAGATTCCCTCCCTCCCCCCACTAGTTGTCATGGCCCTTGTACATTCGTGTGTGTGGTGGGTTCAGCAGGAAACGTTGGCCAATTTGCGCAAACGCAGCCCTCACATGGTAATACTGAGTTGCCTAAGCTGACCCCCACCCCCACAGTGCTGCCGAAAACCCCAAGGCTCACATAGGTACCCCCAGGGAACATATCTCACATTTTCAATTGTTTGGACGGGTTGCATGTCATTTGCACTGTCTTATCAAACGTGGGGGAGATACCGGGAAAATGCCAAAGCGGGAATTAGGGGGTCATAGGGGACCATGACTCAAATTCTTCCATATAGCCTAGCCCATGCGTGGGCCGCTATGCTCACATGGTCGAACTTGCACGTGTACCGATGATTGGGGTAAAAATTAACAGACCGCACGTCTGCCGGAAAAGCTGCATATTTCTCGATAGGGATATGGGTGGTTTTATCATCAGGATCAAACAAATGTTTGGCAAATTGGGCTTCAGCGACTAGATGGTACAATTCAAAGTCTGGCGTGGCTATGCCACCCCTCGAATATGGCTCTATCATCTTGACACATTTCATCCTCGCTGTACCCGACCCCACACAAACGAAGTGACTAGAGATTGGAGCTTCTTAAAAAAAAAAAAAAAACATCAGGAGGAAAAAGATAGGTCAACTAATAATGTTGTCGTGCAGCCCTCCGTTTTAACAGTCGCAGTTGTTTCTTATCTGGTTATTCACATTAATTTGCAGTGGCATCTACCATCTCCAAATGAAATTCACACGTCCTCTCGGGTACTTGTAAATGCTGCAACCGCATTTACAAGTACCCGAGAGGACGTGTGAATTTCATTTGGAGATGGTAGATGCTACTGCGAATTAATGTGAAGAACCAGATAAGAAACAACTGCGACTGTTCAAACAGAGAGCTGCACACCAACATCATTACTACAATATTGATGCTGGTCTGGCAATTTGAAGGCATGAGAAATGATGACTTCAGCTTAAACAAATACTGAATGAGCAGCCAGACGGCGCCCAGTTGTTCTAAACGTCCGAAGAAATCCAAGTATAATAAAGATTTTCTCGCAACCAACTGTGAATTTGGGAAGTCTATACTACATATGAAATAAATCCTCTATCCTGAAGACGGACTTAATCAACCAGACCAACAGCACTGAGGGTGAACTGTAGGAGTACTGTTGGCCGAAACATGTCGACAAAAATTGCAGAAACTGTTACCAGTTTGTGTTTCCGTGCTCTTGTGAACCTACTTGAAACATCACAAGTGTATCTCTGTTTCTAATTGGTAAACATTAGGTACACACTCAAACAACACGGTACAGTGACGTAGAGGCTAAATTTAAAACGACACTAAAGAAAAAATAGCTATCTCTAGAGATAAGAACGGCCGAATGTATTTGTAAAGGTGTATTTTTCGCAGTGGAAGCAAACTCTACCAGGAACTAATGTATTAACATCTCAGATGAACAGCATTTCAGACTGTATTCCCTTTTCCCGATTATTTTATATAATTGTGGCTGGATTTTTCCTTTTTTCCTTTCTTCCTGTGGCACTATTTGCCAATATTATGGTGCACTGACACCAGTAGAGTAAGAGCGCGTGCACAGGTTGAGCAATAATTGTTACCAAGTGTATATGTAGAAATCCATTGTTTAAGGTTTTTAATGTTGCACAGATGCAGTAGAATAAATGAAGATGTTATTTTTCAATAATAGAGTGGTGGTTGTAAAAATTTGTAAATTACTCAGATTGTGTTTGGTCTGATCTGTTGCAACTTAGGGACTATAAGAAGGGGTCGTTGACCTATCTTTTTCCTCTGATATACCAGTCTCCCGTTTGATAGCGTCACCCCGTACCCCCCCACCTCCCCCGATATCAAAAAATCTGGGGAGTACCCAATTGTAAGCAGCAGATGGGAACATTACAAAAATAGTATAGTAGTTTGGGGAGAACAATCATTTTGAAAAGCGCTACCCCGCTATGTAGGGAAATCGGAAGTTTGGACCACAAGTGGAGTTTGGCTGTGAGTGTTTGCAAATCTTCTTTGTGATTATCTACATAGAACGTGTGTTTGTCTCTGGACACAACTACACCCAAATAACGGACCCGCACCGGGGACCATTTGAATCCACTAATGTTAGATAAGTCTCCTGTGGCTGGGGGTAACGGGGAACAGCTCTGATTTAGAAATATTAAGCTTAGATCCAGAATAACTTGCAAATGTGTGGATCTAAGCCATGATCGGTTGAAGGTTAGCCTCGGGATCTCGGATGTACAGCAAAGTATCATCTGCATACAGGGATATTATTTGCGGGGGTCCCGTCATCCTTATACCCCTATGTGCATGTGTCTTACGGACAAACTACACCATGGGCTCAATAGTGAGGGCAAACAATATGAGGGACAAGGGACACCTGTGCCTGGTTCCTCTACCGAGGAAGAAAAAAAGATAAATTGATTGGTGAGAACCCTCGCTGCGGGGTTAGTGTCGAGTAAGCGGATGCATTTGATAAAATACATCCGTAGCCCGAAGGATTCAAGAACCAGGAGCAAATAGGACCGGGAAATCGAATCAAAAGACTTCTTGGCGTCGAGAGCATCGATCGCTGCGTTCGTGGTGGGATTGATTTGTACCATCACTCCGAAAAACCTGCAGAGATTTAGGCTTGTAGAGCACATTGGTTTAAATCCTGACTGGTCAGGGTGAACCGAGGCGGACATATATGGGAGGAGTCTAGTGGCTAAAATTCTGGCAAACATTTTTGCATCAGTATTAATCAGGGAGAGGGGTCTGTATGATGACATGTCATGAACGGGGCATCAGGGTTTCAGGAGCATGGTTATCATGGCCTCACGCGTGGAGTCCAGGAGCGAGCCCCGTTCCATTGCTTCCACCCACACCTTCAGAAGGAAATGTGCCAATTTCTCATGCAATGACTTGTATAATTCAGCCCCCAGACCGTCCGAGCCGGGGGCTTTCCCAGATGTTAACGCCTTATTAGCATTTGTTATCTCGTCCAGTGTGAGAAGCGAGTCTAACGTAGACCGGATATCGGGAGAAAAGGCAGGAAGCTCCAGCTCCCGTAGGAACTTGGATGTCTCGGCAGTAGACCGTTCGTCCCGATGGGAAATCTGCGTTTAATAAAACTGAGTGAATGTGGCATTTATATCCTCCTCCCGGTTAACCACCTCTCCCTGTATATTCTGGATACTGGTGATTGAAGAATTACGACTATCGGCTTTGAGCATATTGGCCAGGAATTTACCTGCTTTGTTGCTCTCACCGTATCTACAGGCTCTGGCTGAAGTCTCCATATATTGTACCAGTCTGTCAGCTAATTTTTGGAATTCCCCCAACAACTTATGAATGTCAGCAAGTACTTCTTTGGTATGAGTGGAGCTGTAATCCTGCTCGACTCTCGACAGGTTGGACTCCACCTGGCCAAGTTCTTTTCTGACTGACACCAGCAGGCCGGTGGTCTTAGTCATAAGAATGCCCCGGACCCACACCTTGAATGTTTCCCACAACGTTGCATGTGACCACACTGAGCCCTCATTAATCTCAAAGAATTCCTCCATTTCTACCTGGAGGGATTCACAGACAGTAGGATCTTTAAGAATAGAAGGGGGCATCCTCCAGCGTCTGGCGCGGGGGGTGGGAGTGTAGACCACGTAACACCAAACAGAGGGAAAATGGGGAATAATCTGAAAGTGTGCAGGGGTGGATATTGCACGCCGTCACTGCATCCGAGAGAGGTGAGAAGCCAATAGTCAATTTGAGATTCAGAATCGTGTACAGACGAGTAATATGTATACCGTCTGTCCAATGGGTGGAGCATGCACCAGGCGTCTGTTCGAGAGGTTTGTGACATAAGCTGATGCAAGGTAGTGGCAGTTCTTGTGGGCCTATGGGGAGCTAGGGAGGATCTATCTAGCGTTGTATCAAGAATAGTGTTAAAGTCCCCACCCCACAGTCCAATGGGATGATCATATCAAGGACCGTACGATAGAACTCCAGGTCGTCCACGTTTGGCTCATATGCGTTGACCAATACAATGGAACGGCCCTCCACCTCCCCCCACACCAACACGTACCTACCCAGAGTGTCCGTTTTACTATCAAGGCATCGAAACCCCAATGATGGATGAATCAGAATGAGAACCCCCCCCCCACCCCCACCCCCCGGACTGTGCCGAGTAGTCCGTATAGTACCGAAGCAGACCCCGGCGTGGACCGAAGTTAACGTTTGTATGTTTGGGGGCATGTGTCTCTTGGCACATCAATATCTGTGGGTTGTTTCTTGCCACAAATGCTGCCACTCTCCTGGCTTTAGACGAGTTGTTCAGACCTCGCACATTCCAGGAGAGCAATCTAATCATCAATCCCCCACTCATTTGAGTAACCACTGCCATCTACAATCATACCAGTCCCCATATGCCTGATATACACGGACAGGCTGGGTGCCGTCTCCGGTGACATGACTCTCAGTTTCAAACAGTTAACAACCCCAACTGACCCCAGCATAGTGCTAGGGGTAAAATAAACCACAAACACCATCAACCCCAACTCGATGAGGACATCCCTGTATGAACTTGAGAAACTTTCCCGAGGTGCATATGATGCGGCTCATAACTGCCACAGCTGGGCACGCTCCGCCTGGTACAATTCAACAGTTATAGTTCAGTGCCACCAAGACACTTCATGTCGTATTTGTGAAAAAGGATATTGCACTCAGTATAGATCAAACAGCCGGGTCCCACCGATCTGCTTCAGGTTGCAGGTGTCCGTTCTGGTCCGGTCACCGTTCCTGTGTCAGTAGTGGAATTGAAGACTCAATGTAGTTGATTGCCGCTGCAGGATGTTCTAAGAAGTGGGCTTGACCGCCGTGCTGTATCCGAACATTAACTAGCCGGCGCTGTCTAGTGCACAATGCAATAGAACAAATAGCTTTGTGTAACTGTCAGGGGGACTTACATGTGTTGGCCGTGCACTGTAGCGCAGATGTATTTCTGTCAGCACCTCAGGAGAGTTCCCAAGCCTGTAATTCAGTCGTTGAAACCTTGGAAATTGTTTTTTTGGCAGCCAATCAGCCCCGCAAGTATAGGGTGTCTCAGGCAAAATCGGCATGGCGTGGAGTCTCTATCAAGATGTGGGACCTCATGAGGGGGATCAATGACTGATGTATCGTATAATATCTATAGCAGTCACCGTGGGGTGAAAGAGAAACTCTGGTGGTCTGGCCGCCTATCGTGCCACCCCTGCGGTTTTACAGACTGCACCCTGGGCGGTACAGTCTTGGAGTGCCTCGTTTAGCAGTATGTCAAAACAGGATTGGTGAGTGCTACACTGCTATTGTGGAATGGATTGTGCTCTCCCACGTACAGTAATGTCTTGAATACCTTAATGGGGTATGTCCACCAGTATAGAGTTTGCAAGCACGGCGGACCGGTGGATCAGGTGCGTCGCACAATCCAGGCAGGCTCCCCCAGAAGAGGTGCTTGCGGTGTGGCTGCTCTCCAGCCAGATCTTTTAAGGGGAATACATTGTCTGCAGGCTCCCTTGTCCGTGATCCCGTGGGGTTTGCAGATAGGCCTCTGTCTTGGCCTTCGTAGTGGAGCCCGCTTGTGGTTTCACAGAATCAGCCCCCACGCCCAAGGATGCAGGCACAGTGGCATGATAGTATCAATATACGCTATGGCCTGGTCCACCAGTGTGTCACAAAGTTTAAGCTCACGATAAAGCCCAGATGCCGCCCCTCCACAGGTAAACGGGCACACTGCGGTCCCCGGCGTGTGTCTAAAACATTGAAAGTACGAGCAGCCTATGCCACAGTCGAAAATTAGTTTCGTATTCCATCAAATCAACGCAGGCTCTGAACGCAGGCCAATCAGGATGTGTGCATATTATTATCGGGTGAGCGGCAGATATCTCCGCCTATCCTGTGTGTCCGGACGCGGCTGCGTAGTCCGGGCTGTCCACGCACATGTAAGGCCGGTGTGCGGAGCACAGGCCCCCTGACCCCACCAGGCACCACTGCCCGTCAGCGTCCACTGATCCATTAGGCAAAGTTCAATGAGTGTTTGTGGCACCTGCCCCAGGGGGCTGTCGCAACCATGTAAAGATGCTTGGCCCGAAGAGGGTCTGGGATGTTAACGATGGTCCCAACACCTGCAAAACAATCATGGAGCCGACCACGAACGCCTCGAGCCATGGGTTGGAGCATTCTCTGGAGTAAAGGAGCCCCACACAGCAAGGTCGGGCGTCAGCCTAAGGGACTCGGCCACCCACAGTCGAGTCGACGCAGGGCAGCCGAGCGGCCCGGGACTCCAATAGGGTCAGACGAGGTGCGGCCCTTCGGGGTTGTGCAGTTCGTCCCCCCGCAGCCACATCTCAGGGCCCGTACAGTTCAGTTGGCATGCGTCGATCCGGCACCGCAGCCCCCCGAATCAGGGCATTGGGTGGGCACACTCTCTGGTGGCGGCTAATGTATTCCCATGTTCCCAGGGGGTGTCTTCGTGTATGCCTCAGGCAATCACAGGTTCTGGGAATGGCCGGTGTTCCATCGAGCGCCAAGGCTTGAGAGGGGGAGAAGAACCTATACTGAGATGGAGGGCGTGCAGGCTCCTCCCACTGCGGGGCCCAGGAGCTTCCTTCCCACCACAAGATACATTGCTGCTGTCCCGGTACCAGTCATCGGCCAGCGAGGCTCTGCTGCACCGCTCAACCTTCGTAGAATGGGTATCTCGGCCAGACAGCAGTGAATCAGTTGGCTTTTTCAACCGGACAGTCTTCCACCCTTCACACGTCGAAATCAGGCTGAGTTACTGGACTAGGTGACCGCGAAGCAGGATGTTTTCAGTAAAAGGATAACAGACTGAGAAGAGCTCTGCAGCTTAAGTAGCCATCACATCTGCACGCAACAGCGCCCCCAATGAGAGAATGTTTTCAATAGTTAATGTATCTGCATTCAGAGAGGCCTCTTCCAAGCCAAAAATTAGTTCTTTATAAAACGTAATATGTTTATAACAGACAGAGCTCCCTGTACAGCTGCATCTCTGGATACATGCACCTCTCATCGCTTGCTTTCGACAATCTTATACCTTTCCTTTCCTAAAGGTTGACATTAGGACAATTACCTCTTGCTCCAGGCAGGGGCTTCACTGATCACAGTGTGTTGCCTTGTATGGAACCCAGTCATATTTTCGCTGTGAAAAACCTCGAATTGAAAAATGGAGAGAAAACCAATAAGGCTTTCTAAAGATTTTGGTTAAAAAAAAAAAAATTAAAAGTTGTTGCGTTGAACAGCGCAAATATGACTTGGTACCCTTAAGTTGAGGCTTAGGGTGGGGGTAGTTTCGGGAGGGGGCAGTAGAAGATTTTCAAGAGGGATGTCCCTCTGTAAATAAAAAAAGTTACCTGAATGCAAAACATTAGACATATTATTAATGTGTGGGAAAGGACAGTACATATTGTTTAACTGCCTTATTATGCCACGAGAGTCCAATAGATGGCACAGTATGACAGTGAAACGATATGTGAGGCGAGATGAAGCAAGACGTTCAGGCGCAGCTCCTTTGGTGTCGTGCATTTCGGGGCACAGCTCTTTTACCAGAGATCCCTTATCAGAGCGGCCAGCAGGGCGCAGGGATGTATTGGCACCAGAGATCTATCAGCACTAACATATAGATCTATATTCAAGTAAACAACTTTAGTTGAAGTGCATCTAAGGTGAGTAAACTCACCAGAACAAAGTCTTTGAAATTCAGCACATTGGGAAACTCACGACCAGCTTATCTCGTTGATCTCCCCCATAATGCCATATCCCCCATTTTGCCATTTTGTATGGCATTGTAAATGCCTTCTCTTATATATGTTCTCTTGGGCTTTGCAACAGGAACACAGCGAGTTAACCTAATATAGAATAGTAAAACTCTTCTGTAACCATCTGCTCAATAGGGTGACGACTACAATGCTCTCTGTGTTGTGAAACCTCATTGGCAAGCAAATACATGTTGTGGGTTGTATGGAATGGTAACAATTGATCAAAGGAAGGGAAAATAGAACTGTGTTGGGCACCGTCTTGTCAATTGACACCCCAATGACAAATTGTAGGTAAGATTTTCATAAAAATGGTAAATCTTCCTGACCTGTGTCAACCCCAGAACCTTTTTGCTTTACTAATGGGACATTCTTCTTTAATACCTCTGAGTGGGAACATTTTCCCACACTCACAGAATATTTTAATCTTTTTCTGGGTGTCATTTCTTTTCACTCTCTATAGTGTCTTTTTTATCTTTATCCTTTTTAACAATTTATTGGCAAGAAGTGTCTGTTGTTGCTGGGTTGCCTTAGGGTCACCCCTTTTCAACTTTCTTTTGCCTACCTTGAGAGAACTATAGTTCCCAAGGGTAGAAAGGATCTTTGGATCCCTTTTACATTTTATTCTGTGAAGCCAGCAGCCCCACCTTATGTGGAGTGCTGGGGAGATACAATGTATCCCCTTACTAAAAACTGTAACAATTATGTTACAGGGACAAGCTTACCTGATGGCAGTGATACCTTCTATTAATTTGGTGCACCTTTACCGCAGGCTGTGTTCACAGCTGCATTAAAGGAACCCAAGGGTGCTCATTTTACCAAAATGGCCCCAGTCTTCTTTTTTTGCCATTTTAGCGTTTCTTGTCCTTTCTAGTTCCTGCCCCCGACATCCAGGACGGGAAATTACATTGTGTGATTTTTATCTTCAGTGGGAGTCCCCTGGACTCCCCGCCCAGGCTCCAGTCCGTCTGTGAAGTCAGGAAGCGGGGGAGGAGTCCAAAGCTCCACAGCCCTTTGTCTTCCACCTTGCCTGAATGGGGACAAATCTCAGTGGGGGGCTGGTTGTCCTGATTGGACAACCGGAACCACCCCTTGTTGTAAAATGCAGGGAGAGAATGCAGAAGTTGTGCTGTAGTTCCCGTTAAATACTGCAAACCTGGAAGCTGAAGACGAGTAGACAACTGGACGAAGGAACCGAGAAAAAAAAAAAAAAACTGGCTGCACCTCCTGGACAGTTGGTTTGCCCGGTGAAGCCCTGCTGCATTGCTGAAGCTCCAATTTCGACATCCACTAGAGACGCCTGGAAAGGAGGACTTCTCCCCTTGGGTTGGTGGGACCAATCGACCCCAAGACAAACTCGACTGGAACCCCTTTCTCTGATGGCTGCTGCAGGAACACCAGAATTGAGTGCATTCTTTTTTAAGCAGGACCCGAGCTCCAGGAAGATCTTACAGACTCCCTCGAAGCAGGACTAACCAAGCCTGAGCCACCTCAACAAGAGTGCTGGACCCCTGTAGCAAGGAAAGTCCAGAAGGTGTCCAAGAACCGCAGTGGTGCTATTTGCGAGAAGCTGAAACCACGAAGTGCTGCTGATCTGAAGTGTGCCTATTGCGGCTGCCGACCTTCAACCCGCAGTGCAGGAGTCCCCATTCGTCCTATGACTAAGGCCCAGGAACAGCAGGATCTGCAGGACTGCAACAGGAACAGAAGCCAGCTGGAAACTTTTTCTTCAAACTCAAGCTACTGTAAACTAAGGGTACTTACCTCTTGTATGCAGCCTGCTTGTTCTCACTGGAGACTTGCATTTGCTGCCCTTTGCAGAGTTGCTTGCATCTTTGCTTCTTCACAAGCCTCCCAGCTTGTGGCCCAACAGCGATTTCGTTTTACAACAAAACTCTTTAACATTGTGCAAGACTTTTGACTATATTCAAGAAGTGCCTCAGCTCCCCTAGACTTTGCTCAAGTGACATTGGCTGTCCTGGCTCCCTGAAGACTCTTCTTACCCTCCGACTCTGTGTTGAACTATCCAAAAGTCATACATACCTTACTTGTATAGCTGGGAAGAGTTAATCCATATTGCATTGGGGGATTCTAAAGTGATTACCCGTTTGCGAAACTTATTAACCAAACTTGTTAGCCAATGTTTCCTTCCCTAACCTTTTTCCTTTTTGCCACAACTTCAGTATTACCCTTGAAGTGTGAAAAGTGATATATTAATGTCCATAGTGTCCTAGCAATTGATGTCACCTGAGGGTGTAGAAAGTGTCTGTGTGCCATCCCAAAAGGGTATCTACTTAACGGAAGGAGTGTATTGTTGAAGTATACTTAAGTGTTGCATATTGCTCCCTTCGAAGAAGGCTCATTTTTAAACTGACTGTTAAATTATTAAATATTCATGTTAATCAAGAAACCTTGTCTATAAGTGTTATTTGAATACCTGTCACTGTGAATCTCCATGTTACAACCTCACAGCTCACAAGGACCACTCTTGAGATGAGCCTGGCTGCTCAGTCACTACCAACTTGTGTAGTAGAGGCCTATACCAAAGGTTGGGGTACCTATTGCCAAGAGGACAAGAATGGTGTCGTCTCCCACAGGGTTACTACATACAATCTTGCCTAACGCAAAGGCAGAGGTTTTGAAAGGGGAGTACAACCTAGCCAGAGAAAGTATTTGATCAAGACAACCGTACCTTGGTTGGGGATGGGATCAGATAGGGTCTCTCCAGATTGTAGGGGGAAGAAGAGGATGCCCTCTTTGTTGTTTTGCAGTGTCTCCAATCACACTGTCAGGCGGGAAGAGCTGTTATAACAGTCTTTTGAGGCAACTTTGGTGGCCTCGTACATCTACAGGGGGCCCGACACACCCAACGCTATGACAAGACAAGAATATATCTGACACCACGGACCGCAAACACCAGATATGACCAGGACAGGAGCACGTCTGACGGGTTGGAGGGGGGCCGGTTGTCACGATAACGCTCATATGCCGTGAAGCTGTATTACAGGTTTCTACTCCTACGATGCAACCGCAGCCTGCGTGTACGAGAAATATGTGAATACCTGTACTTGGGACAAAACTTTTAATAAAAAGAGTTGGAAAAATAAGACGACGCATTGCAGGGCTCTTCAGGCCTTGACAGAGCATTGATGGATTGGACCACAAAATAGACTCAGAGGCTAAATGGACATCGCGTCATGCAGTTTGAAACAGTCTGTGGGTGAGGTAGAAAACGAATTTGTGTGCTGGAAGATAAAACTTGCCAAATTAGACAGGTTAAAGCTGCAAACGCATATGAGAAAAGTAATGGCAAGAAAATGGGTATTGGGAGTGGGGGTGAGGATATAGACTGAGTAACATTTGTTTGGTAGGGTTTCCAGAAGCAACAATTATTCCTGGCGGAATGGAACAATTTATATGCTCAATCTGTTGGGAGTCTTATGTCACGTGGTGCGAATGGTGCATAGGACGCTGACAGAGTTCCCTCCCCTTTCCACCACCATGCCCCCTAAGCCAACCAAAACCCTTCCCAGACCCATTATCATTAAGCTCCTCAATTATCATGACCGATGCACTCCTTGCAGTGGACTGACATAAGGGGCCATAGGACTGTAGCAAAAATACTCCTCGCTCGGACAGGTTTATGCAAGTGAAAGGAAAGCTGCGGGCGAAAAGTATGAAACGGACAATGAGGTTTCCAGCTAAACCTGCGATGACAGGCGGCAAGTCACTTTTTTCCAAAACTTATAGGCATTACAGGGGTTCCTTAATATTAAAACAAGGAACAGTAGGAGTGACTCCCACAGACTCACAAAAAAGATGCATGGACACAAATGGACTGAAATCTGCCAGATTTGAGGGAAGTGCTTAAAATGCAGTTAAAAACATGCTCTACTGAAATATCTCCCTAGCGATCAGGAGGTGTATAGATCGCCATTCATGAAACCCAACGCTTGAATCACACAATATTCTATTTCGTTTGGTGTTTTCTGCAAGTTTGGGTAAGTCTGGGCAGCGTTTCTGCTCAGCATTGGCAGGGTGGTGGGGGAAAGTTGTGTGGGAATGTGGTGCTGTTCAATGCAATATAGAAGTATTATGACATATATATGTTATGTTGCTAGGTTATGTTGATTTATACTGTGCACTTCTACCACCTTGGGGCAGTCTCCAGGCGCTCGCGTGGCTGGTTAGTGAGGGTAGAGGGCTAGGAAAGGTCCAGAACCAGAAGAAACTGGCGTCTGTGTGTGTTGGGTTGCAGATGGGTTGATTGTGTGCACTGGCTTGCTGTATCCGTAAGGGTGAGGCCCAATGCCTGGGATGTTTGTTGCAAGTGATTGTCGGTTATGTTAGGTGTGCGTTCGTGTGCTTTATGTGTAAATTGGCTGGTATTTAAGGCTGTGGTTGAGCACACTGACTTGTGTATCCGTAAGGGTGAAGTCCAAGGCATGGGTTGTTTGTTATATGTGGAATATTAACTGTAGCAACAAATCATTAAATGCTATATAGTACAGATTGACTGGCTATAATGTAAATTACTCGTGAGATGGCAGATTGTGTGGAACGAAACAAAGATTTTGACAGGGAACATCAGGTGTGTCAAAGATTAAAGTTAAGTCAGACAGGTTGCAAAATATACCCAAAGGCATGATGTGGATATCCTTATAGTACAAGAAACATGTTCGTATGGTACCTTTCATCCCAAAACAGGAGCAACCAATCTCACTCCTCGTGTTCATCAGTATGTAGTAGGATTGCAACCTGTATTTAAAAGATGCTGGGGTTTCATAGTAGTACGATTGAGCAGGACGGGACAGGAAGCACGTGGTTGTGGCGGGGCAGGTAGGAACTTTAAATGTGATAAAGTTAAACACATGTGCTCCAAAGGGAGAGGACACTGCATTTTTCAGTATGGTGACGGTAAAGCTGTATAAGAATAATGTCCAGATACTTAGTTGGGCCAGAGACTAATTGTTAGATGGATTAAAAAAAATGACAAAAGTACCACTATACCGAGACCCAGGACAAATGGCTCAAAAACGGGATGAACTTGCTCAAGGGGTGCGTGGAGACATGCATTTTCAGGTGCAAGATTAAACATTCCATTCACATCGCTTTGCCACGTATAGGTTGTGTAATGATGTCCACCGACTTTTTAAATACAGTGCAGGAATCATTGATAATGCCTTGCACATTCTTGGACCAGTCTCCGTTAGTGCTTGAATGCTCACTACCAACACATTGGCTACATTTTAGGAGATGGAACCAGACTATAAGCACAAGCAGGGAATAGCAAAAGACAATGTTGTTCTTGGAGGACAGTAAAGGTTTGGTTAATAATCTTTGAGTATTAGGAGAGTCATTTAAGTGCTGCATAGGAAGGCTTTGTATTACACATGAAATGGGCATACTTAAATACATTTGATTGTTAGATTTTGAGATTTATGAGTTGGAAATAGCATTTGCGACCTCTGCAGACAGAATGGTATCTGGCGATATTAAAACCAAATTAACCCTCTTCAGAGAATACGCTGATAGAGAAGTTTGCTTGTTAGAACAGCTCCAACGATCCTGACTATATGGTAAACAGGATAAACCGGGTAGAGTGTTAGCTTGGACAATAAGGCGGGAACCTGGGCCACCCAGGGTAGCTGCCATACCAAATGAGGCGTGCTTGTATAGATGGTCAGATGCTACCAAGTATTGGAGTCATGCTGCCAAAAAATATGTGCATCTAAGCTGGCCAATATTAAATAGAAAAACAATGGTTACATAATGTACCTCTAGGTGGGAGTGCGGGGGGCAGATGGGGAATTGTTTTCAAATAAACCAATCAGCTCACAGGATTTTAGAGCCACCGTAAAATCATTCACAAATGAGAAGGCACCTGGGTGATAGGTTAACATCTGAAATCAATACATATATGGACAAGCTTATCCCTCATCTGATGGACATGTGCAAGGCCTCATTGAAAGCTGTAGAACACCTGGTAACCACTTACACAGCCCTGATTACTTTACTGTTGAAGCCAGGGAAGCCACTGGAGCCATGTTCTTTGTACAGGCCATACCCTTATGTCCCGTCCCCTTTCCTCCATACTGCATGGGCGTCCTTGCGAGGGGCGGGAGACAGGACCTTTTTCACCAGAAAAATCTTTAAATTTAGAGGTGTGCAGCCCTGGGAGCATGCGCTCGCCTGACTCTGCCCACCAGTGCCACTCCTCAGTCCCCTTTTCCGCATCGACGGGAATGGTACGATTTCACAAGCGCTCCTGGGTTTGGCTTCGGCCATGTAACACCATGCGCTCTTCCCCGGATATTCTTCTATCTTTGTCTTTTTTCTTTTAGATACTTGGTCCTCCGACGCCACGCTCCTCCCCGGCGCATGTCGACTTCAGTGGGTTTCAGCAGGTGTCCAGCCTGCAAGTGACTCTTCCCCACTTCAGACCCCCACGCCCTTTGCCTCTGCTGCCTTGGCTCCGACCACGGCTGGGAAGGTTGTTCCACATGCGACGCCTTGACTCCAAGGGCATTGAAGAACAGGCTAGCTAGGTGGAGCGAGCTCTTCCAGAAGTCACCTCTGAAGGACCTCAAGGACTTTGTCAAACATTGCTCGAGGCCCAAGGTGAGGTCTCTATTCATGATTGCACCCTGCAAGGGCGACTCCTTCCCTAGGAAGCGCCCCACTGGGAGGGACCTCTTAGGTTCCGATTCCAGCACACGTACCGAGGCTAGTCCAGCTACCGGCCTTACGGCTGAGGGGTTTCCGGATTCCTTCCGGTATCGGTGATGAGGGGCCGCAAGGCTCTTCTACCAGGGTTACTCATGAGGGGCAACGCCCTAATACCGGCATCATGTCCGAGGGGGCGCCTTCACGCAGCACTACCGGCAGATCTGCCGAGGGCAATATGCCTTCCATGCTCAAGCCTGAGGTGTGGGATAGGCCTTATGATCCAACACCAAGAGTCTTGGACGGGGCTGGTTCCAGTGAGCCAAGCACTACGACTTCGGCATGTGGCACGCAGCTCGACAAGATGGCCGCTGCACCAGACAAAATGGCAGACCGTCCGATACCCCCTCTAGCAAAGGGGTTGAGGAACGATTCACAAGGTGGGACTGGTGTCAACTAGGTACGTGGCCAACAGCATATCCATCAGCGGCAAAGGGCAGGTTTCCCCCGCACCCAGGCAGAGTGTGCCCCCAGCCCTAGCAGCCCGTAGCCATTCCGTCCATTCCTCCTGCCACACCTCCAGCCTCCAAAGACAGGTTCTTCAAAAGGTTCCTGGCGCTGATGCAAACACCCCAGATGCTATCAGGGACATGCTCCCTCAGGTCACCCCACCGGTACACAGTCATTCCACCGATGCCTCTGGTACCTTTGGCCCCAGCGTTACCTGTGCTTCCTCTGCCGCCGTCCTCCCTGCCTCCGGCAATACAGGCAGTTCCACACCAGCCTCCGCAACAGCCTCCACACCGCAGCCCACTGAACCCTGCACCCCTCCACAAGTTCTGGATCCTGCTAGCGCTCAGGTGGACACGGACGAGGCGGAGGACCCTGACACGCCATCTTCAGCGAAGGTCTCCCACGAACGCGTGGCAGCCCTGGCTGAATACCTTGGCCTTCCTCAACCAGAGATCGCATAGGTCGAGGAGGGGGTCTTGGCAGAAGTCCTCACCCTAAGGCCCCCCTCCAAGACAGGAATCCCGATGCAGAAGGACGTTATTACCTTGGCCAAAAAAGGGTGGCTCAAGCCACACCCGACCCAACCTGTCAACCAGCGCCAAGTACAGGCAGTTGGAGGGGGGATACACTCTTGCTTTCGGCTCATCCTCAGCCGCTCTCATCAGTGATCGCTGCTGCAGCGTCACTCTATTCTAAGCCTCAGTCGTCCGCGGCAGCCTCATCCTCGGCGCTGGTGGGCAAGGAGAAGATCTTGGAGGCGTACGGGAAAAAGCTGTACTCCAACGCCTCCTTGCATCTTTGGTAAGCCAACGCTGATGCCATGCTGGCAGCTGTTAACCAAAGGCTCTGGCGGGAAATTGCGGACTTGCTCGTGGAACTTCCTCCCCACTGTCGGGCTCGCTTTAAAGCGGGGTTAGGAGAACCCAGGCTGGTAGCGTCCAACATCATGAAGTCCACAGTGGCCCATATTGATACCTTGGCCTGGCCATCTGCATCACCACGGACATGAGAAGGATGGCCTGGCTCCGGGCTACCAAGTTCAACCCGGACGTCCATGAACGCATATTGGACCTTCCATTCGAGGGTAGTGACCTCTTCCACTCCTCCACGGATGAAGTATTAGATAAAAAGAAGAACAGCTCACAGACTGCTAAGTCTTTATTTATTCTCATGAAGGCCACATCCAAGGTGTACACACAGTCCAATCAACGCTCCGACAAGGGGAGTGCGTCTGGAGGGTTCCGAGGCTTCCAAGAACGGAGGTATAGACAACCTGACCGTTCCCAGAGTCAGCATCGGAAGAAACAACAAGGGGGGGGACAAGTGATTTTTCCAATGCCCCCTCCTCCGCGACAGCATCTGAGGGAAAGAAGGCATGACAAGCCCCTCCGGGTCCACGTGTCTCCAGTAGGGGGCAGGCTTGCCTTCCAAGTGCAATTTTGGTGCCAACATTTTTCAGACCCCTGGATCTACTCTGTAGTCTCCACGGGGTACAGCCTACCAGTCCCTTCCTCCTCTCCTCCTCGCCTCCTCCCACTCTCCCCCACTCTCCCCGATTGGGACAGCAATTCTGTTGGCGGAGATCACGGTCACTCGCCGAGAGCCAGGCAGTGGAAGTAGTCCCAGCCTCCCAGAGAGGATTGGGCTTCTTTTTCCAGGATTTTCACCATACAGAAGAACCAGGCTGGCCTGAGAGTTGTGTTGGACCTTTCCACCCTAAACCTCTCCCTTCCGCTACCAAAATTCAAGATGGTTACACCAGCCCTCATGCAGAGACGCTGAACAGGGGAGACTGGATGTGCTTCCTGGATCTGAAGGACACGCATCTACATGTCCTGACTTGGCAGCCGCATCAGTCCTATCTATGCTTCAGGATCATGGGCTGCCATTTCCAATACAAGGTGCTACCCTTCGGCCTCAATTCAGCCCCCAGGGTATTTACCAGATTGATGAACGCGGTAGCGGCTCTCCTCAGGGCCACCACGTCTACTCATAATTTGGACAACTAGCTCGCCCGGGCCTCCACTCCGGGGGCGGTTCTTCACACCTCCTCCACACTTATGAACACACTCCACAACTTGGGGTTTACTATCAACCTGAAGAAGTCTCAGCTGAAGCCCACGGTGAAGTGGACCTTCATGGGCCTCATTTGGGACACCGACTCCAAGAGGGTCTTCCCTTCGGAGGACAAGATGACAGCCATCAGGAGAGCCACTACTTACTTCCTCTCCAGGACTGTGACCTCAGCCTGGTGGTACCAACACCTTCTGGGTATTCTGGCGGCGGTCCTTTTAGCCATACCCCACACAAGACTCAGGATGAGGAGACTGCAGCTGCACTTTGCAGCCTCTTAGAATCAAGAGAGGGGCTCACAATCGGAGCCAGTGGACATTCCGATCTCTTTCTGGCTGGACCCCATCTGGTGGTCCACAGACCTCCGCCTAAGGAGGGGCAAGCACTTCCAGCAGCCTCTCCCTCAGGTCACTGTCCCTAGAGGGCTGGGGAGCCTCTCTGGACAACCACAGCGTCCATGGAGTCTGGACCCGGCAGTAACAGGAGTCCCACATCAACTGGTTAGAGTTGAAGGCCATATGGATGTCCCTCAAAGCCTTCCTCCCTCTCAGATGGCAAGACAGTACTTATCCAGATGGACAACTCCACCAGCATGTACTATGTGAACAAGCAGGGGGTACCAGATCCCCTCCAATGTACAACCTCATGGTCAGCATGTGGGAATGGGCCCTGGAGAACAACATCTACCTCATTGCTGTCCACCTCCTGGGGGGGGGGAGTCCAACCTGGAGGCGGACAGACTCAGCAGACTGGGGGCGGACAATTACGAGTGGCAATTGAACGACCTGTTACTGAAGGAAATCTTCCTCTGATGGGGCATCCCCCAGTGGATCTGTTTGCCTCCCACAACAGGAAATGCCAGCAGTTTGCCTCCTGACGGGGGAAAGGCCCCTGCTCCCTGGGCGATGCGTTCCAGATACAGTGGAACTGCATGAGGGCTTAATCCTTCCGGCCCACACCCCTCGTCCACAGGGTGATCTGCAGGATAAAGCAATCGTGTCAGCTCAGCATCATTTTGATAGCTCCCTGGTGGCCGGCGGGACCATGGTTCTCCGAGCTGCTCAGCCTATCGGACAGGCCTCCCATTCACCTACGGCTGGGCCGAGCTCTGCTCCTGACCCAGCAAGGTGGCAGGGTACTCCACCTTGCCCCTCACAAGCTAGCCCTTGCAGCGTGGTTCCTGAGCAGGTCACTTAAACACTTTAACCTTTCACAGGCTAACCTGGAGATCATACAGGGTGCCTGGAGCAAAGCCACCAGGAGCCAATACAAGAGAACATGGTCTAGATTCTGTCATTGGACCAGCTCGAAGGAGATCAACCCTCTAAAGTGCTCTTTGGATGAAGTCCTCTCCTTCTCTGCATACCTCGCTCACTCCGGAGTGCAAGTCGACACATGGCGCACTTACCTGGCAGCCATAGGTGCCTACAGAAATTCGGAGGAGGGTCTTTTTTCCGCCTCTAACCCAGTGGTCAAGCGACAGCTGGCATTTTATGCATGCAGCAATAACAAAAGGCACCCAGTAGTTTGTGCATGGTGATTTCCTTGTGAGCATGCAGCACAGTGGTATCTGCTACAAGCAGGATCCATTTTGTCCTGGCCTCCCACTCTAGTACATACTGTTGCTGGCCAACCAGCAACTCTTGTAGATCATCCCTGAACATGATGAATAGGGTGGAAGCTAGCAAACACCCCTGTTTGGCAGACATATAAACAAAAAATTGCCCCTCAGTTATCAATTCAGGCTGTATGTAACTCTTTGCCACACCATCGTGACACACCTCTAGTATCTCCAAGTGTCATTCCCTCAGGCCTTCCCTCCTAAGTGACTTCACAACTCTTGTTCATGGAATAGCAAGCTGCTTTCAGATCTACACATCTTTCTCTTTCCCTTCTTCTCACAGGTGAATATGGTGCCAGTCTGGGTTTAAAATTTGCAGGAAAAGGTTACAAAAGAATGTAAAGCTGGATAGTGTGGAATTCCTTGCTTGCCCATCCAGGAATCTTGTGTTTTCTTTTTTATTTTATTTTTTTAAGTGGGTTTTTCCGGAAACGGTCCCAACAGTCCGGTATTCCCTGCCAGTAATGTGTCTAACAGTGTCCCTCACATTTATCCAGTATTCCTTTACTTTCCTGCATTCCCATGCCAAATGCATGACATTTTCATTACCAACCCACATCTTCAAATCTGGGATAATTGGTTTTATAGTGTATGAAGTCCTGGGTGTAGTATACTTAATACAAGTACTTATGGTTAAGGAACACTTTGTCAGCAGGCACGTTTCTCGCCATTCTTCATCAGTCAAGGAGTCTGTCAGGCATATATCCTTTTTACCTAGATTGGTAGATGTTGAAATATTTTAGACTCCACCACCCTGGGATAGGGTCTAGATACCAAGTGTCTGACCATTGGTGGCAATATAATATATTCCAGGACAGCTGACAGTAGTTCAGATGTGAAATGTACTGTAAAATATTGTCATAGTAGTGCATAATGTAAACACAAGAACATAGAACATAGCCATGGGTGACACATTTCCTCTTTCCTGCAGTTGCTCCTTCGATATATATGTAAACCCCAATGCCCCATTGTTCGATGCTTATGCACTACATTTTTCTGTCATTTTATTTTTCAATGGTGATTGAGAGGCCTTGTCTATGGAGGGTGGGTTATTAGTTGGAATACGCTCTTGGTTCCTCACAGGTGCATATCGATCTCTGTTGGGCCTCCAGTGAGGTGTGCCAGGCCTGAACCTTTTCCGCCATGTACATTCACTACCTGGAAGTAGCTGGAGTAACAAAGGATAACAGGTGGCCATACAAACATGTGGCATATAAGGGGTCAGAACGATAGCCCCACACAGCATATTGCTGTTGGGCTGCTTCGTAATAAACTGCTAGGTTGGAGAGAACTGGTCCCAGTTTCCAATTCGGCGACATCAATATTTCAGTTGCCATGTAGGCTTGCTTGCCCATCCTTATAAGCTTAGTCATTGGCTGTTTTAGTTGCATGAAGAATGATTTCATGGGAGCTATAGGAACACCCTGTAACATAGACATACATGTTACCATTATCATTTTCAGAAGTGATACTCTACCTATCATAGAGATGGGGAATGGTACATTTTATATAATTTTCTTTGAAAAAAATGTCTACGACTTTTTCAGTGTGTATTCTGAGGTATTTCACTGTCCTCTGCAGCCATCCAGACCCAGATTCCTCCCTCACGTTTTAGCACAGTCGGCCAATGGCAATAGCTGTGACTTTGCTCAATTTGTAAGACCTACATAGTTCCCAAATGTATTTTTCATCAACCATCAATGCTAAATGTTCCCATATTGTCAATCCTGACTGGTACCTATGTTTAGTATGAATTGTGCGATTAGCCATCCCTCTCACTGTAGGCTTTGTGTATAGCAGTTCAATCATGTGTACCGATGTACATCGTGACCCTGACATTCGTAGGACCTCACATAAGAAGGGCTGTTACTGAGTCGAATGCCTTCTCGGCACCCATCGTGGCCAAGGCATATCCTCCCTTACGTTGGGTAGTATGGCTAACAAACAATGCAGTTTAGCTGGGTTGACCAGACTGGTATGACACCCGATTGATCCAGGCCCACCAGGAAGGGCATATGTAGTCAGTCTATTCGCCAGTTCAATGTGTTCTCTGTTTGAGGAATAAATTAAGTTACTCACTGCAGTGACTAACATACAGTCCATAGTCCCATTTCCTCCATACTGTATGGGTGTCCCTTGCGAGGAACAGGAGACTGAACCTTTTTCACCTGAAAAATCTGCTTCCTCTTTAAATTGAGAGGCGTTTGGCCGTGGGAGCATCAGCTAGCCTGACTCTGCCCACCGGTGCCAGTCCTCTGTCCCCATTGACGCGTCGTCAATATGCAACATTGCCTAATGATACCAGTATTATTGGGGGGAGGGTGGTGGGACGTATGGAGGAAAGGACTATGGACTAAGAGTATGTTAGTCACTACAGTGAGAAACTATTAATTACTCTTACGTCCCGCCCCCTTTCCTCCATACTGTATGGGCAATTACAACTGAGTGTAGCCCTAGGGTGGAGGTTTTTCAGAACCACCTGCCCGAAAGCCGCCTCTGACCTAGAGGCGTCGGCCAGACAATAGTGCTTGCAAAAAGCAGAGGGGAAGGCCCAGGTGGCCACCCTAAGGATGACCTGCCACGGCACATGACTTTGGAATGCAATGTGCGTGCTCTTGGCCCTGATCGCATGGGCATGTAAATATGCTGGAAATGGCTTGTGTTGCCCCTCATAGGCCTCCTTGATGGCAGTGACCTTCCACCTTGAGATGGAGGCCTTGGAAGCCTGATAACCTGGCCTTGCACCGCCGAAGGTGACAAAAAGGGCATCCGACTTGTGGAAATCCTTGGTCCTGTTAAAGTAATACTTCAGAGCGCGTCTGACATCCATACGATGCAAGACCCTCCGAGGCTCATCCTGGAGATTGGCGAAGAAAGTAGGTAAGACCATCTCCTCGTTAAGGTGGAAGGTGGATGAGACCATGGGTAGGAATGCAGGGTACATCCAGAGGACCACCTTATCCTTGCGGCAAGTGGTGTAGGGCTCTGAGGCCACAAGGGCCTGGATCTCGCTGACTCTGCGAGCTGAGGTGAGGCCCACGAGCAGAGCTGTTTTTAGGGTGACCAGCCTGATGTCCGCAGACACCATTGGCTCGAATGGTTTGTGCGCCAATGCGCCCAGCACCACATTGAGGTCCCACACAGGGTGAGACCTCTTTTTAGGCGGTTAGAGTCTGTAGAGGCCTGCCAGCTGTCACTTGACCACCGGGTTAGAGGTGGAAAAAAGACCCTCCTCCGAATTTCTTAACGAGAGCAAAACAAAGACGACAGTGTTTGTGCTAGCAAAATGCCCCAGCATGAGTCTTTATGTAAATAGATGTTTAGAGGTAACATCTCACTTTAACTAACTCAGCGTCCACTTGTAAGATATAATAGGATGGACACCACAAGTGTCAAGGAGTAGGAATAAGTTGGGCACATCTGCTTGTGGGGTTCTGAGGTTCAACATGACGTTTTAGGGTATCTCCCCTGCACAGGATCTTGAGGTCTATCAATGGAAGTTTGTCGCAGCAGTAATCCATGGTGCTGAAGTCTGGGGCTGTTCAGTATGTGCCAGTAGCTGAATATTCTTTCCCTGCATCTAGAGACGAAGGTGTGTCTTATCACCTGCATATTGGATTAAGCTATGGGATAAAAGACTGGAATATACCAGGCCACATTGAAAGACATTTTAGGTTTTGATAATTTTAGTGGCATCTCATGGCCGGTATGAATGAATATGCGTTAGGGAGTTTTACACAAGTTGCTGTCTGTAACAGAACCTGGAAAAGCCCACCTTGGGTGACCGGGTTGTACCACTTAGGTTTAGCCTGAACTACCCAAAGGTTTGGTACCAATGGCTGAGCAGCCAGGCTTAGTCTAGGAGGGAGAAGGAACAAGTTATTTACCTCTAACTGTTATTCTCCAGCATGGGTCTGGCACGGATTCACATGCTCATGAATATTCCCGGTTGTCAAGTTGGGAGTCCTTGGTAAAAGCAAAAACAGTTTCACTTTCACTTACAAACTGTCTTTCTTCTATAAACCAATCACTGAGCTCTGAGTCATACTGCCCCCAGCCAATGACTGCCCTCTACCCAAGCCCCTCCCCCTGGCAGCCATCTTCAGATTTGGTAGCCCATAAAGTGGCGATATGACCAAGAAGAGCCGCAGAGGGGCCGGAGGGAGGGTTCGCATGTAAATCCATGCCAGACCCACTCTTGGAGAACAACAGTTAAAGGTAAGTAACTTGGTCTGGCATGGATTCACATGCTCATGAATAATGAATACATAGCAGTACATCATACACAACCATGGGAGGTGGCAAGTCTCAACAGAAGCAATTACGCTTACCGCCTCACCAGGCTCACCTTCAAGCGAACAGGTTGCGTAGCACTGCTTGGCCGACTTTTGACTACCTGTCGACGCAGTAGAATCTTGTGACGGTGTGTGTAGACCTCCACATAGCAGCCCTGGAGATGTCCAGCAGGGTCCCACCAGACAGGAACGCTGTTGTAGCAGCCATCGTAGGAGCGATCACTCTGGTAGAATGGGCTCTCGGATGGCGAGGCAGGGGTCGGTTTGCCAACCGGTGACAATGAGTGATGCAGCCGGAGAGCCACCTGGAGATGGAAGCCTTGGACAAAGCTTTCCCATGGTTCACAGGAGCAAGTTCACAAAAAGCTGAGAAGTCTTCTGGAAACTCTTCATGCAGGCCACACAAAACGAAGGCAAAGGAAAAAACACAGACAACACCAAGGGTTTGTTGAGATGAAATTCCGACGGAACCTTGGGCATGAAGGAGGGGTGCGTCTGCAGCACCACCCTCACCTCGTGGAAAGTCAAATAGGGCCACTTACAGGACAGCAGACCTCCAAGAAAGGAACTTGAGAGAAGACGGATCCATCGGCTCGAATGGAGGCCCCATGAGCTTAGTCAGCATGCGTTCCCACGCCGGGGCAGGCGCCTTCACCGGCAGGAACGAGCGGAACAGACCTTTCATGAACTCCTTCACCAGACAGTGAGACCAAAGTAGATGGAAGCGTGTGTCAGCCCTGACGTAGCCAAAGACAACAAGTACAGAAGAACTTGGTGGGGGTGAGGGGGCATGATCCTCAGAGGGCTAATCTTCTGCGACCAGCACCAAGTCACTAAACGCTTCCATTTGTGTCCGAAGCACTTAAGAGTAGATGACGACCTGGCCCTGGCAAGGACCTCCCTGCAGTCCGCTGGCAGCTCATAAACACCGAACTCTAATGCTGCAGGAGCCAGGCCTTCAGGTTCAGTGATCCTGGATCGTGGTGCAGGATTGCGCCTCCTTCCCTGGCGAGCAGATACGCGACCAGTTGACTGTTGACTCATCGTAGCAGAGGCAACGGAGGGAATGTGTACAGGGACAGGCCTTCCCACAGGAAGGAGAATACATCCCCCATGCTCCCCGGCTGGGGGAACCTGCTGGCGAACCTCCAGCACTTGGTGTTTGTTGCCGTCGCAAATAGATCAATCTGGGGTCTGCGCCACCTGCAAAAGAGGCGGTCTACTTGATCCTGCCGAAGCTCCCACTCGTGACACGAGTGCAGCTACCTGCTGAGAGAGTCAGTGACTGTGTTCTTTACTCCTGCCAGGTGAAACGAAACGAGACATTCCCTGGGCGACAGCCCAGCGCCACAGCTCCTGTGCCTCTCTGGAGAGACCTGGGGACCTGGCACCTCCCCCACCCCCGGCTTCCTGATGTAAAACATTGTGGTGGTATGGTCTGTGAAGACCCTCACCACCTTGTTCTTGAGAGATGGAAAAAAAAGACTCGAGGGCCCAAAACACTGCCCGCAGTTCCAGGATGTTGATGTGGAGCTCCTTCTCCGGGAGCCACAGACCTCTGGCGTGGAGACCTATGTTGTGGACTCCCCAGCCCTCCAGGGAAGCATCCATTGTGACCATCTCCTGGTAAGGGGGCGGGGGGCTCTGGATATCCATGCCTACGGCGATGTTGGATCACACGCCCCACCACCTTATCGCTCGACGGAACTCCTCGTCAAGCCGAAGTCTGACTTTGAAGCTTCCGGATACCTGGATCCAACGAGCGTCCAGGAGTTCAAGTGGTAGCATCCGCAACCTGCAGAACCCGATCAGGTATATGCACGACAACATCATGCCGAGCAGGGACTTTCTCACTATGGCAATCTTCAGTGCTAGCAGCCGTTGCACTTTGCCCAAGATGGCCGCTATCCTCGCTCCCGAGGGGGCCACCAAAAAGGAAACCGTGTTGAGTCCGGCCCCCAGGAACAGGATGTCCTGCGATGGAGTCAAACAGGGCTTTGCATAGTTCACCGAGAACCCCAGATACGTCAGCAGCCGGACAGTCTTCCACGTGTGATCGGCGGCAACGTCACTTGACTTGACGCGGAAAAGCCAGTCATCAAGGTATGGGTAGACATATATCCCCTGTAGTCGTAGATAGGCCGCACTTCGTAAAGACTCTGGGCAGCGACTTTAGTTGGAACTGGTAGTGCTTCCACTGTATAACGAAGCGCAGGAACTTGCAATGCTTTTTGTGAATGGGGACGTGGAAGTAAGTGTCCTCTAGATACAATGACAACAAGAGGTCTCCGTCCTCCAGTTGGCCAAGCACGTGTTGCAACGTGACCATCCTGAATTTCTCAGACTTGATGTACTTGTTGAGTTGTCGCAGATCGAGAATAGGCCTCCAGTCCCCCGTCGTCTCTCTTACCAAGAAGTATCTGTAGTATACTCTGGAGCCCCGGAGTCGCTTCAGAACCAGCTCTATTGCTGGGGGGCTGGGGAGATCCAGTAACCAAGGGCTGAGGAGGAAAGAAGCAGGTAAACAGCAGACAGAGCACAATCTCTGCAGGTTTCTTCAGGTTTGCAGGTAACAGTTTATCAAGTTAAGGCCCAATGAGTGGTTTACCCCAATGGGACTCGGGGTGCCCTGGAGGAGGGTTACAAGTAACAGCTTAACTGCAGCCCTCCAAGAATACAAGCACAACGCAGTGAGACCAAGGTAAGTACCCAGGCTCGGTACGGTACCTTTCCAATGAAGAACTTGGTGCAGCAGGAGGGTCTCCAAGGTGAGGCCAGAGTTGTAACCGGTTCAGATTTCATGGCCTGGGTGGCTGAAGAAGGATCTTTGGAGGAAACAGACAGATGCACTTGAGCAGTGGGAGGCCCAGCAGTGGATCTTCACAGCACTGGTGTGGTGCGTTGGAACCTTTCACAGGCTTCGGGTCAGCAACGGTTGTTGTCCGGTAGACTTCTCATTGGGTATTGGTCGTGAATCAGCAGAGTGGATGACTAGGAGCAGAAAAGAGTCACTGCAGGCCCAGAAGGATTCCCACAAGGTTGCAGCCCAAAACCACGCTTAACAAGATGCTGCACTGCAAAATGGCAGGGGTGTCAGGGTATTGGGTGTTTTCAGCGCAGGGAGGTTGCAGCTCTTGGTTTGATGGTGCAAAATGCAGGTGATCTTGAGACTAGTTAGGCCCACCCATCCATAGGAGGAGGTCATCTTCAAGGGATCTTCCCTGTTGCTCGGAATTCGGGGTCGGGTCTGCAGCCGTCACTCAATGGCTCTGGTGGTCACTTGAACGTTGCTGGGACATCCTTCTACGAATCGTCAGTCCAGTGGCCGACTCACAGGTTCAGCTCCAGGACCTGCACCTTTTGTGCAAGAAAACTGTCTGAGCCCACCAATCACCAGACAAGTCTTACATGCAAACCTGGGGGGTGGCTGTCCAAGGGGACAGCCAGCCTCCCAGTGGTTTCAGGCAGACACACTGCAGGGCAGAGACTAGGGGAGATTATGTTACCTTCCCCACTTCCGTTTGTTTTAGGCACTCAGATCCTCGGCGGGCTCTACAAGGAAAGCCCGCCCTCACCAAGGCAGGTAGACAAAGGCTCAAGTCAAAACAAGTCATGAACAGGGCTTAGAAAAGTACAGCTACCATTTTAGGCAATGGTAGCCTTAGTGTCCCCTGTTACAGCTGCAATGGCAGCCTGTGAAAAAAAATCCACAGAAAAGTCTTGAAAAGGTACACTGCCACAGTCTGTCCCATTAACTCGTAACAGTAACTAAGTTACTCAAACAGTGAGAAAAGGGAGACAAATGTTTCCCTGCAGCACTCCACAAAAGGGCGTCTACCCCCCACCGTAACATACGTTAACACATGTAAAATGAAAAGGAAAGCTCAAGGAGCTTCCAAAAACACTGCACAGCAAGTTCATTAATAAAATCTAGATGCCAGAAAACAGAGGAAAGCATAACCCATTAGAAAACACCCAAAAGAGGTCAAAAGGGTTCCCAATGATACAGTAAAAGAATGAATGAGCGTGGAATAAGGTTCACACTCAGGAGAATTACACAAAAACCACAAGTCCAGCTAAGCGTGCTGGGGGACTCACAAGTGGAGAGAATTTCACTCAAAAAAGGAAATATAGTATGCATTGAGCTTTGGAGACATGCAAGACTGCGCCCCTTATGGAGAAATTCCCAATGCTACACTGGTATTTCAAACATAAGGCTATGTTGGGAATGGAGCCGTATCTGGCCTCATCTATAAAAAGGAGGTCCTTTTATGCACTTTAGACTGGGCTAAGTGTTAGGAGGGACAAGGCACCCAGGGATGGACTTTGAATGTGATATGGCCATTGTGCACTTTTCACTCATGCCCACATGTGCAGAAGTGACCCCCTAGCCCTCCAAGTACAAGCAATATTAAAATGTAGAACGACACCATGGAATACTCTGCATCCACTAAAGGTGAGAGTCACAAAGTGGTGGGCTGGGGCGCCATTGTGGCCTGGCACAAAAGTAGGATTTCGCTCCCCAGATTTGCCAGCTTTGCTAAGAGGCAGGGAAAGGCCTCTTTTTTCACTAACCAAGTCTCCACCATTTGTAATGCCATTTGCAACTCCTGCTCTGCCCCCTTATCAGCCATGGTAACTCAGGTCCCCTGTTCTTTCCATGAATTCAATACCTTACTTTGGACTCTTTAAATATCATAAGAATAAAATCTGGGTCACCACTCAACACCTGTTCTATCCGAAACCTCTGAAGCTTCTATTCCCTTTTAAATCCACGTCTATCCCCTCTCAACTATTCTCCTTAGATGGTCTTTGTGCAGACCATTTTCTAAATATCCACGGTCCCACACCTATTGTAAAAATTCTTCTCTTGACCTCACCTCGCCTGCTGATTTCTGGCCAAAATCCCGGCATCCTCTAGCGCTGCTGAATATCAATACGTTGAATCTTTCTCACTCCCGCATGCGCCCCCCCGACCCACCACCACCACGTCTGTTTCTGCTCCGTTTATGGCATAGAGCTCGTCCTTACAGCTACGCAAATACCTTTGCCTAGTGGCATACACTGGCTTGTCAGCTGCCCTAGTTCTCTTAGATCAGTCACTGTTAGGAAAGATTTATCTTTTAGCAACTTCCCTCCATAGAATAGGGACCTCCAAACCTTTTGTTTTTGATCCTCACCTGACTTTCAACACTGAAGCGAAGCCTTCAGTTTCTCTCCACTGGGCTTTTGCTCACATGTTCTAGGGAAACTGACTAGTCCTCCAGGCTGTCAGTATTGACAAACTAGGTTCTCCTTAGACTTTTGACTTTGTTACTTTGTGTAACTTGTTATCACTGCACAATGCATCTTACAATACAGTGCAATGGAGTTTTCTTTACGACACTAGACTACACTCAAAGGCATTTTTTGGTTACCTAAAATGTGCTAAAGGACACACTGGTGGCAGCAGTTAATTTTTCTTACTTTTTACTGTATTGTAGATTAGCCTTACCACGGTTGGCTACTAACAGTGGCTAGTGTCCAAACATGGCAGTGCCGCAAGGGTTTATGTTTCGTCCTTGGCCATCTAGCCTTTCAGCCTTCTTGCTGACATTCCAGGTCAGGAAAATCCTTTAATGGTCATGCACTGCCAGGGAAAAGCCTGGCTTTTCGCGGGCTAGTGCAGGGATTGGGTGTGGGGTCCCAGGAAATGGGTTGGGACTGTCTGGTCCCAATCCAGATACTGGTTCCTGAATGTCTGGTGCGCATGCTTGCATGAGACTTGCATCACAGTGATCCCTTATTGGAGCAGCTATTGCCATTGGAGGGCTGAGACTGATCGCTCACCTGACTTTGGGTCAAGGTGTTGTCCGTCAGCCATTCCGGCAGATCATAAGAGGAGCCAAGTATCCTGTAGAGCTGTGAAGATGGAAGGAAGGCCCGTGGACGATACCGGAGGAGGCTGGTGACCAACTCTTGCTCGAGTCCCGGTGAAGCCCTGTCAAGCTGCTGATCCCAGAAGACCCTTGACAGTGCTTCGACCCTCTGGACTGATGGTAACAACTGTTCCAGCCATTGTCTGGTGCCCAAACCAACTGAAGTCTTCGGAAGTGTCCTTGGGACAGCCAGAGGGCAGACCAACTACGAAATTGGGCTACTGTGACAGGAGAGTCATGGTTCTGCGTTTTGGCTCAGAACTTTGGTGTTTGCCAGCTTGTCCTACAAGCTCGTCTCTGCCAAATTACGGCATTCCAGCATCCAAGGGACCCGAGATACGAGGCTGACTGACTGCGACAACTGTGTGCTCTGCTATTACCCTGCAACGGTGACTGGCACCAGAAACTGCTTTCCGCATACAGTCATGTGCCACGAGGAGTCCTGCATCAGATTAAGCTGCATTCTTCAACTGGAACACATTGCACCAAAATCTGTGGCTGACCGGGCAATCACTGGAGCCTGCAACTCCTGGGCACCGAGGTACGAGATAAACAGCGGGAAACACAGTCTCTGACGACCCTCTGAAGGCCTACCAAGTCCCAAGAGAAACTGGAGTCATGGGGCTCAGTAAAAAGTGTACTTAGCTGAACTCCTTTCTCCGCTTTAAAAAGTTTTCCTTACTTTTGAAACTTTTATTATTGGATTGTTCTGCACCAACTACAGGACTGTATATAGGTTGTATAGTATTTTAGTATTGCATGATAATACTACTTGCCATTAGTAATTTTTCATGTGTTTTCTCTACCTATAATAAATGTGTTACTTTTATAATTGTCTAAGTGTAATCCTTGGCGGTTCACTGTGTGTACTCATTGTGGACCCCAGACCCCACCCAACTCCCCTGAGATTTAGCCTTTGCATCTCTCCATGCTACCTTGATTGGTTTGGCTAAACTCCCAGAAGTTGCTCCTTGTTCCCAATAATAAGGGTGGCCTCCAAACCATCTGTCCACCAGGCCAAAGTTTAGAAATCCATTCTAACAAATTGGTGTAAAGCGGAGCGGATCACGTGTAGAGTACCCCAGTGTTGAGCACTAGTGTAGTGCCTGGATTGGATTTACACAGAACACTGAGATTTGATTTTTCTGGTAATATAAAGTACTCTATACATTTCATAAATACAAATAATAAATACAAATATTGGAAACAGTCATTGCATCTCCTAAGGTTGATCACTTAAAGAAATGAAGTTAACATGGCTAAGCTTGAATTTGAGAGGGTGAAGGAGCAGAAAGATGCAGAACATCAGTTGTAGCTTGCCAGGATACAAGCTTCACATGGCTCCTCCAGAGTGTCTGGGAATGGTTCTGGACCTTCTTCTCATCCCAGGTTTCCTGAATATCTGCTCAGTGTGTATGATGTGATGTCAATTTATACCGTGCACCGCTACCACCCAAGGGCAGTCGCTGATGAGAAGAATTACATCATAGATTGACTCACAACTTTTGAGTATGCTTGTGAGGTACAAGAAGTCAGTGAGGCTAATATGATTGCAAGGTTGATCAGCAGGCTTCCCCATTCTGGCTGCAGTCTCATAATGGAAATGTCTAAGGCTGATAGGAAATACTCATCTTAAAGTTTGGGAAGACTCCTGCCCAATACCTGAAGAGATTGAGGGAGTACAAGAAAAAAAAAAGAACATAACACTTGGGTAGCGTACGTTACTGGTTCTTTGAAAAACTGGACTGGCTGGGTAGAGCGTTACAAGGTAACCACTTTTGAGGGCATGATTAACTTGGTCATCATGCTTGACCATATTTTTGCTTCCTGCTCCACTGAGCTTAAACCAGTGACACCCACATCCCCCCCAACCCTCCTCTCAGGTAAACTACCTTGAAGACTAACACCCTAAACTCCGTTGCATGGCAATTCACGCCTAGATGGCCACACACCATCCCTGCCTCAATGACGAAAAGACAGATCCTGCTTGTAGGTTCCCCAGCCATGATTAAGAAGCTCAACTCACACTACACAGCATTCGACAACATGGCTTGCAGATCCCTGTATCCTCTAGTGAAAACTCTGGGTGTTTACTTGAATGCCCCCTTGTCACTCCTGCACCAAGTGAATGCCATTGGCCTCCTCTGCGGCCTATACAACTAAGTTGATCAATGCCTCAAGGCCGTTCTCATCTCCCAACAGCTGCCCGACAATTGCCCGGGCCATCATCGGGCAAGGCTCGACTACTGTAATGCTCTCTTTAATGGCACTCATCATACAATACCATCATACATACATCATCCAGCTTCCAATACCTCGCACCCAAAAATTGGAATGCCCTGCCAACCTCACTAAGGAATGAAAAATCATACACCACCTTTCGAAAAAATCTAAAAACCTTCCTATTCCGCTAAAGGTTCCGAACTAACTTGCAGTTATGCTTGCACTGTAACCTTAGCAAAGGATAACTTTATTCATTACCACTGTCATCGTACCACTGCTAGCGACGGTTACATCCTATGCTATGTTGATATCAAGTCTTCTGTAACAGAGTCACGATGCCTCAGGGCAGCTCTGTGCGCTTTATAAATGCAAATAAATAAATAAAACATCTGCAAGATGCAGGTGATCTAGAACAATAGTCTCTGAGCAACCCTTAACATTCCAAAACGAGAACCCATTTCGAGCGCAAGAAGAGATGACCACTGGCTGCCGATTCGTGAACAGATTATCTTTAAAAGCCTGTCCATTTCTCACAGATGCCCTTCCAATGCCGGCCCCACTTATCTGGTGCTGAAGTTCACAAAAGCTCAATCGACCAGTCCACTGAGAGCGGCCTTCACACACCGGCTGGTCCAGCCAAAATTCAAACTGGCGAAAAGGGGAGGCGCACGTTTCCCTACAATAGCGGCTAACCAATGCAACACTCTTCTGCCTGCCTTGAGGGTGGAGCAATTGTACTGTGCCTTTCGGAGAGCTTTGAAAACTAGCTGTTCATCTAACTCTGCTAGATCTTCCCAAGTGACTTTACTCTTCTTTGACTTCTCTTGCGTGTAGCTGGTTGTAACAGCGCCTGGATGCTCATGGGCTTAGCACGCTTTATAAATGAAAAAATAAAGAAAAACATTTGGATGACTCCAAGGAGATAAATCCTAAGAAGTTGCTGCCGATCTGTGGGTGTCAGTCACAGAGTGTCTCATAAGGACCAATCTGCTTCTGGTAAGCAGGAGGAGGGTAAGAAGCAGAAAGAGAACAAGGGTCGGGGTACTGATGACTCTTCCTCCCAGAAGGGCCACAAAAGGTTTAAGAAGGGTAAGTCACTTGATACTGAAAAGGGTAGTCGGACTAACAATACCAAGAACAGCAGTGGTTACTCTAGGCCTCCCTATGTACACAGGCCCAGTGGATCTTGTGTGGTTTGTGGAGCTAGTGACCATGTGAATGGAGACCCCAGATGTAAGGGTAAGCCCATGGGAGTCCACTCTGTGAATCTGGCCTTCTCTCATGAGGAAAATATACTCACAGGGGCATCCTTCTCTTCAGACTCCTTACCCTGTGAGATAGGATCTGAAGTAGTGTTAGTTTCTCTTTGATCCTGCGAACCTAGAGTTGCTGAGGCTTATACCTTCATACCTGATAATACTAAGCATTATTTCAAGGATAGTGTGCTGTTAGATGGTGTAGACACCACTGCCATAAGGGACACCGGGGCCAACAGAACTGTGCGGATTCCACTTTGGTAAGTTCAGAGGAACTGGCAAGAGCTCCTCAGAAGATCACCATGTTAGCTGATGGACCCCCTCTCAAGAGTCCAGTGCCTGTAACTCTAGCTGTGAATGGTGGAGTAGTAAGGATACATGTTAATGTGCAGAGGCAAGCCCCTGGTAAAGTTCTGTTAGGGAATGTTTTCAGAGACTTGTGTCTTGTAGGTGGGTGACACTGCATAACGACCATGCAAAAGGTATCGGACGGAGGCTGATTTGGCCAAGTCCATGGCCCAGCCTACGCCAAAATGGGAAACCCAAGGCTAAGGCAGTCAAATAACAGAAAAGATGGAAAGATAACATTTCCCCAGCTCACCTATCACTGGGGTGGAGGCAGTTGGCCAAGCCCCTGAACCTTACGAGGAAGAGGGGCTGACTGAAGTCCCAACCCCCATGACCACCCTAAACTGCAGAGTTTACTTACAGAAGTGATCCCTTGTAGGGAAGCGTTTAGTAAGGGGCAATGTGAGTGCCCATATTTGGAAGGCCTCAGGAGAAAGGCCTGTTCCCAGCTTGAGGTTGAACCTCCTGGGTGGACAATGTATTGAGACAGTGGGCCCATGTACATTGCCCAGTTCTCGGAAGGAGACCATAAAAGGTTGGTGGTTCCTCTTCAAGTGAGACCCTTCACTTGCAACTAGCCATGAAGTCCCCCTTGCATATTGGGATCAAGAAGACCAGGAAGAGGTTATCCATGCACTTCTACTAGCCTAAAATGGGAACCCATGTAGAAAGCCATTGCAGGATGTGATTAATCCTGCAGAGTCGTCATCAAACCTCAACCTAAAGTCTCCTCCCATGTGGCCAGGGGAAGGCAGCCACTACCTGATCCTAACCGTGGGGGCAGTATTGGGGGAGTGGGGGGTTGACATGGCCATCATGGGGAAGTGGTGACTCCACTGGAGGATGCGCAGTATTCATCTTCGTCTGAGGGTGAGAGTCATATTATTCCCAGACACTTAATGGCATGTTATCAATGTACAAGTCCCTCCCATATAATTACTCAAAGAACAGGTTATGGAAAATCATCTAGACTGAACAGGTTTTGTGCTATAGGTCTTCACGGGTTAAATGTACAAGTCTTGAATTGTCCTAATTCAGCATTGGTTAGAAATCCTCACGCAATGTTAGTCACAAACTCTTCACAACCTCCCCTTACTCTAAGAACTCTCAAAAGATAAAACAGTCAAAGCTAACTGAGCATAAAAAGACCCATACCATTATGGACTACAGTACCCATAATGCTTATGGTACTGGCACAAGGAAGGAGGACTCGGAGGCAGTGAAGATTCCGAATACTACTTCCAAAAAGGTGCAGTCTAGTTGTGACAGACTAAGGCAATTGGGCGGGATATTTAAATCCCAAAATGAGGCCCTGCGGCAGAAGGAAGGAAAGGAATGAGGTGAAGGAAATGTTGAATGCAGTGCAGAAGGCGTAGCTGTCAAAGCAGAGACAGTCCGAGTTGCAGGTGCAGTCACAGGGAGAAGAACGCCCGTGGAAGCCATCACGAAAATTGAAAGCGAGCAGAAAGTGTGCACAGAGGGAAGCAGTGTGTCAAGAAGAAGCCCAAGTGACGAGGAGACATGTTCCCAATTTAGCATGCAGCGTGTCAATGAGAGAGAAGCTGCAGAAGATTAACAGAGCTGGTTCAGCTCCAGTAGACAGACGCACGGCTCGCTGACGGTACGCAAAAGGAGGAGAGAGCACAGGCAGGACATCAGAGGTCCGCCGCCACATCCGACTGCAACAAGGAGCTGCCAAAGAAAGCCGGTGAGTTGGCAGAATGAGAACGCAGACCCTGGGGTGCTCCGCATGAGAAAAGTGTTAAAACCTGACAATTGTGAATACCAAACAATTAATGATACAAAGCAGAAACCTTGAGCGTAAATTCACTTATAGGGGACTATAATTGGGGAAAGCTTATGACCAGCATTGCCGACAGCCAAGCGGCTGTGTGAAAATCACAATAAAACAACAAAGCATAAATCCTCTTTTAGGAGATATACATTGGGGAAAGCTCATATGCTGCATTGCCAACAGCCAAGAGACTGAAATCATGCAGAGGTGACAAGGGCACAACTCTCCCTCTTTGTGATACCAACTGGGGGCAACTTGTAACCCAAACTGCCAACAGTCCAGAAGCTGTCAAGAAATAATTGAGACACTTTGAAAGGCAGTTATTGTTCAACCCTCCCTCCAATAGGGATGGTGTGGAGAATCTTGGAATCAATATTGCCATCTAGTTTGATTGTAGTTGTAGGGGTTTTCTTCCTGGCAAGCGATTATACCAGGAAAGAAGGTTTGAAGAGTATGTTTATGGTCAAAAGGTGTGTTGGAAATACCTTTGTTGAATCAAAAGAACGTATAGACCTTATTTGTTTGACAAGCTGTAGCATCACCAAGAGTAGTAGTTGTACTATCCTGACAAATGAAGTTCATTTGAAGAAAGTGTGACATGTTAATAATTGTTAAACATTTTTTAAAAGAACAATTCCTTTGGTTTTTGACCTTTTGTTGCCAAAGAGACATTTACCTTTCCAAGAAGGATACTGTGGAAAGCATCGGTTGTTTTGAATCGTGAACAAACTTTGTAGAAACGCCATTTGCTGTGTCCAGGGGAAAGACACAGCGGATGGAAGAGACTGTTACCTTGAACAGAACTTTGTAGAACCAGAACTGTGCTCAAAGTATTCCTGAATTGATCCAGGTGGAGGGGAACCCAACCCTGGCCACCAGAAGTGCTTTCAAAATCTTTTAGGTTTGACTAGATACATTGTTTTGCTGAACTAAAATTATTTGACATACATTCCTTGTATAATTTTGTTGTATGTAATAGGTCAGAGACTGTCTGGACATTAGGTAATTCTTTAGTTTTAGTTTGCTAGGCATGGACCTTCTTGTTAGGATAGGGATAGATGGGCATTCATCCCACCATTTTACATTTAATAAATGGCATACCTTGAGAAAATGTTACCTTTGTATCCATCTCACATTTTTGATCCCGCACAAGGAACTGTGCCACTTGCCAAATTTCTGGTAAAAGTGGTGCAGAAATTCAGGCTCCATTAGTACCTCTACTTGTAGTGGGTACTCCCTTTTAGAGGGTAGGGATTGACTACGTTGGTCCCCTTGACCATCCGGCATCCTAAGGCAGCAGGTTTATCCTGGTAGTAGTAGATCATGCTACCAGAGGACATGCATTATTCACCGTAATAGCATTTCTGATGATTGCATCTGCTTAGATCCACATGCTGTGCATATAGTCCGACATCCAGTGGTAACCTCAGAGTATTGCATCTTGTCTTTCGAGAATCGAAAGGGGAAGTCGACATGGGTGTGCCTGTAACACTATCTCTAACGTGTAGCGTACCCAAGATCCCTCGCGCGTCGAGGTCCCTCCGATTGGATTTCGTCTGCCATGAGGGAGCCCAATGACTATCGTGAGCGAGTGCATAAAAGACAGAAACTAGTAAGACGTCTATGTTATTACAGTGAGTAATGCATGTCTTCTGATGCTTGTTAATCTGCTTAGAATCACATGCTGTGCATAGACTAGCAAGCAGTACCCGGAGTTGGAGGTGGGTTGTGAGAAGGAACAGTAGTGAAAAGATGTCTTAATACTGCTTGTCCCACCAAAAATCATATCTAGAATGAATGTCTAGGCAATAGTGTTTTGTAAAGGTGTGTACAGAACTCCAGGTTGCCCCTTTGCAAATGGACTTTAGGGGAACATTTGCAATGAAAGCTATGGAAGCCCCAGTGCCTCGAGTAGAATGTGCTCTAGGCTTGAAGGGCAGTTCTCTCTTAGTGTGTAACAGAGTGTGATGCATTTGACAAGCCACCTTGAGATGGCGGATTTAGAGACCGGACCCCCTTCTCTATCAGCTGCTGCTGAAACGAAAAAAGGGTTTGTTTTTCTCAGTGGCCTAGTTCTTCCCAGGTAAAACATGACTGCCCTGCGCACAACTAATGTGTGTAGGCTTCTTTCGGCCACGCTAGTGCGATTCTGGATGAAAGTAGGCAGTTTTATTGCTTGGTTCCCATGGAACTTGGAAATACATTTAGGCGCAAATCGAGGTTGAGTGCGCAGAACCACCTTATCTAATGAAAGGGTCTAGAACTGAGAGGGCCTGTAGTTCACTAACTCTTCTTATAAAAGTGATGGCCACTAGGAAGGCAGTCTTATAGGTAAGATCTTTGAGACTTATGCATAGGCTTAAAAGGAGACCCCATAAATCTAGTCAAAACCACATTGAGGTCCCATCCGGGAGCCGGGTTAGAAATGGGGGGGGAGTGGGAGAGGGTAAATCACTTTAACCCCTTCCATGAAAGCCTTCATAACTGGTATTTTCCACAACACCTTCTGTTGTGACGTAGTGTAGGCTGAGAGAGCAGCTAAGTGAACCTTTAGAGAATTAAAAACCAGGCCTGAGTCTAGTAGGTGAGTCAGGTACAATACAATGTGAGTAGGAGAGCAGTCAATAGGATTGACGCCCTTGGAATTGCACCAGATAAAGCGCTTCCACTTAGTGGAGTAGCAGTATCTGGTGTTAGGTTTTCTCGCCTCCTTAAGTATGTCCATGCATCTCTGAAGGAGTAGTAGGTGCCTGAACTCTATGACCTCAGGAGCCAAGTGCCTAAGTTTAGGGTTTGCGGGCATGGGTGAAGAGCCTCCCCCTTGTCTTGAGATAACATGTTGTACAGGCAAGGCAGTTTCATTGGAGGAGATAGGGACAGCTCCATCAGATGGGAGAACCAGGGTTGGCGGGCCCACATGGAGGCCACCAGTATCGTGGCGACTGGTTCCTGGTGCATCTTGAGCACTATTTTGTTGAGTAGGGGAGTCAGGGAGTGTGGGGGGAAGCGTAAACAAATTTCCCTGACCATGTTATCCAGAGACCGTTCCCCTTGGATCAGTTCTGAGGGGACCTGGAGGCGTAATCTTGGCATTGAGCGTTCTCCAGAGTTGCAAACAGGTCGATCTCTGGAAAACCCCATTGTCTGAAAACGTTGGAGACAATGTCTTTGTGTAGTCGCCATTCGTACTCTACAGGCAGTGGGAAGTCTCTGCTGAGCACATCCGCTAGAAGATCGAGTTCCCCTGGAACGTGTTGAGATAACAGGAACATCTGTGTTTGAGAGCCCATAGCCAAATGTTTTGGGACAGCTTGGATACTCATGGAGAATGTGTGTCTCCTTGCTTGTTCAAGTAATACATGGCCGTGGTACTGTCTGCGAGAACCAGTGCTGTCTTCCCCTGCAACTTTGTCTGAAAGGCTTTCAGTGCTTTGAATATGGCGAACAGCTCCAACAGATTTATGTGGTTGGATGCTACTTCTAAGGACCACACGCTATGCGCCGTCTGCTGAAGCAGGTGAGGCCCCCCACTCCGTGAGAGATGCATCTGTCGGGAGAGTGGCTTCTACTGCAGGGGTGGTGAAGCCTTCAAGAGGTTTTCCCTCGACCACCACTGCAGAGAGAGAACGAGGGCTGGCAAGACACACCAGATCTTCCCATTGTCCGCTGCCCTGACACCACTGGCTGTTGAGCCACTCTTGCATAGGACGCATGCGCAGATGCACGCGAGGAACTAAATAAATGCAGGACGTCATCATTCCCAACAGTCGCATGGCTTTGCGTACTGTCACCTCTCGACCGGCTACATATTGAGGGATCTGAAACAGCATGTTTTGGACCCGCTTGGAGAGCAAGACGAGGCAGTCCTCTGTCCGAATTAGAGCCCCTAGGAACTGTTTGACTTCACTGGGGTCTAAGACTTCTTCTTGTTGATGGAGAATCCCAGGCTGAATTAGAGGTCCATCGTCTTTCGGGTATTCAACAGGCATGTTCTGTATGAATCCCCTGTTATGAGCCAGTCGTTGATGTAAGGGTAAACCTGAATGGCTTCTCTGCGCAGGTGCGCCGCTGCCACTGCCACTGCCAGAACCTTCGTAAATACCCTTGGCACTGAGGCAATGCCGAAGGCGAGTACTTCGAACTGATAGTGCTTGTCCTCTATTATGAACCTTCGCTATTTTCTGTGTGCCGGCAGCATTGAAATATTAAAGTATGCATCTTTCATATCCAGTGTTGCCATGTAATCCCTGTTTCAGCAGAGGGATTACTTTCTTCAACGTGCCCAAACAAAACTTTTGAGGTTTGACAAATTTGTTTGCTGGGCGCAAGACTAGCACAGGGCGCATGGCGAGATCCTTTTTGGGTACAAGGAAGTACACTGAATAAATACCCTCATTTACCTGGAGAAGAGGGACAACTTCTATGGTATCCTTTTCCTGCAGGATCTCAACCTCTTGCAGCAGGATGCGTAGGTGTTCCGGCGTCGGACGTCTTGATTTTGACGGTCTGAACTGAGGCGGTCAGCAAAATTCTATGCAGTACCCATGGGCAACGGTCTTGAGCACCCACTTGTCTGTTATCTCCTCCCATGCATGAAGGAAAGATGTTAGACGCCCCCCAACCAGTGAGGCATGGGAGGGGACCTGGATCTGAGGGTCATTTCTGTCCTGAGGCAGAGGCGGCTCTGGGAGTAGAATTCCAGCCTCTACCCTTTCCACAGCGTTGCCCTCTAGGTGGATATGTGGTGGTGGTGGTGTTGGATGCCTGTCCTGAAGACCAGTTGTTTCCTGAACCATCCTAGGTCTGAGAGGAGCGAGACTGCCCGCGAAAGAAGCAGCGAGAACTGCCCCCTCTTTGAAGTGAAGGCCTTTGGGTAATCTGGTTTAAGGTTTTGAGAGTCTTATGTTCTTTCTTAGCTGCCTCAAGCGCTTCGTCCACGGCCTTGCCAAACAAGTTGGTCCCCTCAACGGCTTATTAAGGCTGCGTGGGTTTCAGGCTTAAAACCAGAGTTCCTCAACCAAGCATGCCGTTTAAGTAGTGTACCCTGGGCCAAGGTCCTACCCCCTGTTTCAGCAACGTCCAGAGTGTTTTTCAGAATGTTTATTTGCTTGCCTTATGAAACAATTGCGAGCAGTTTAGCCTGCATTGGTTCTGGGACCTCTTGAAGGCCCTCTTGCATCAAATTCCACTGCACATCTGAGTGTCACGCTCACCTGATTCCCACGGAGGCGCAGGTCTGGCTTCGAGTGCTGATGCTTCTTCAATGGTGAAGCGCAGGACTCTGAAGATGGACTCACTGACTCGCAGGAATATTCCCCTGTGCGTGAAAAGGGAGTATTACCTACTGACGGAATAATGCTCAAGCCTCCCACTCCCTTCCAACCCTCCACGATACCCTTCCTCGATTCCCCGTGAAGTCTCACCTTAGGGTCAGGAAGGATGAGCTCTCCATCCTGCTTCTGATGCAGGGGCGCGTTGAAACCCAGTTACTTCACTGGATTGAGGTTTGATGGGAGTTCAAATAAGCTTGACTATTCAGGTAAGGCGCTGTAAGAGTTCTGTAGCAAGTTCAAAAGTTCAAGCTTAATAATAATGTTCATTGTCTTATTGCAGCAAGCGCTAACGCTTATGTCTTTTTCCCCTTAGGGGCCGGGGTTCGGAATGCCGGAGATATGGCGCCGACCCAAAGTGAAACGTGCAGTTCCAGTAAATGACAGGTAAGTTCTGGATGAGCGTTCGGGTAATGTCTTTGCATTCGCTCATTCAATGTCTTTGTCTTTTTTCCCCATAGGGGCCGGTGTCCGGAATGCCAGGAAGCGGCAGGACCCGAAATGAAATGGGAATTACCAAACAGGTAAGTCTTAGAAGGAAACTGAGCTTTTCCTATTCCCTTCCTTCTCTCACCTTGTGTTCTGGTCTTTTTCTCTCTAGGCTCTGGGAAGTGGCTGCGGATCTGGATGATCGCTGCTGAAGATGGAGGTGCCCAGGAAAGGTGAGTGAAATGCAGCGCTGCAGCGATCGAAGCGAAATGCTTTTAAAATGATGTCTTCCCTTTCAGGATTGTCGGTGTGATGTCTCCGTGATGCTGCTTTAGCAGGTAAGGTCTTCTTTCTCTCCAATTCTCTCTTAGCAGGTGACCCAGGATGCTGACAGGCGTGGCTGAAGTCCAGAAGCAGGAGCTGACACGGTGAGCGTCCAGCTGCGAGGAGCAGAACAACGCGAAGCGCGAGTTGCTGATCGGGTGTGGTTTAAATAGCTTTGGAAGAAGTTCCAGGTATGTATCCTTCCACCGATCAGGTATGTATCCTTCCCCGACCACACCCAGGGAAAGTAGTCCCACAGGTAAAGTAGTTCCATTCAGGCCTCAAGAGGGCCTGGATGTAGCAGCATGGTCTGCATCAGGTAAGTGCACATTAAAACACTTGCACACATGTCTAGCTTTATGAGCCTGGCGCCTAAGGCGCCAGGACAGGAGTCCAACATGAGCCTGGCGCCTAAGGCGCCAGGACTAGGTCCAACGGGCCCCAGCTTGGGCCCGCTGGCACTTCCCTGGGGGAAATGATGCCTGCCTCTGGGGTTGCTGGGTCGGACCTGGCTCCTTGGAGGTAGGCATCATGACACTGAGTAGCTAGCCAACAGAGTGGTGTTGTTGGCTATTCGGGTGGAGAATGCAGCAGCAGTCGTGACCCTTTTTCCCAGTCCATTCAACTTTTTGCCCTCCTTATCAGGTGGTGCCTCCCCTGAAGACGGGGACACTTGCCCTCTTTCTAGTAGTCGTAACTACCAGGGAATCTGGAGTGGCATGCCCTTTAATGTACAGGGGGTCAGTAGGAGAAGAGCAAAACAACGTCTCTACCCTGGGATTAACCGACCTGGTCTGGGCTGGAGTTAACAATTAAGGCGCTAGACGCCTCTTAATAGCGTTCAGTAAAGGAATGGCCTGACTGGCAGGAGGCTTTTCCTTCAGTATGTCCTTTACAAAGTCTGAATCCTGCACAGCCTCCTGTGTGGCGATTTGAAAACTTTCTGCCGCCTTCTTTATGATGGTGTTGAACGCCATTTAATCATCCACAGGTGAGGCCTGACGGACTGGGGTGGTAGGAGGGGAATCCAAACACAGAGCATCAGAGTCCAGGGTAGGAGTAGGGGATGCCCAAGTTTGATTATAAAACTGGATGGCTGTCCTCCCAATTGTCCATGGGATCAGCAGGAACATGCATATGGTCCCCAAAGGAATCATCATCCTGTATATAGGTATTGGTAGGCACCTCGTAATCTGTAAGGTCAAAAACATTATGGTCATGAGGATCCTCAAAGGTCCTCTGAAACTTAGCCATAGGCGTTAAAGGAAGGTCCTCACGAGGCCTCTTGGGAGCAAACCGAATATTCAACAAAATTCTCCAGTCTGTTCATGCACCCCTCAAACTTCTCCCTGGTCCATGATGATGAACCAGAGGAGTCCAGGGGAGGAAAGGGATGTTCTTGACGAATTTCCTCTTTAGAACATCAAGATTTTTCTTGTAAAGTCTTGGATAAACACACAGGGCTCTCATTACTCTTTTAGAGGCTCTGGGCGAGGTGACTGAAAGACACTAGATGTGTCTTTCAGTCGTTCTTTCCGTTTCACCATTTGTTTTGATTGTTCCTTTTGTTTAACCGCCGAAGCGATCCTCACGATACTATCGCTGATGCTCCGGGTTTGGGAGAGGTGCAACGGTTGAGCCAGTGGCTGCGCGGTGGATTTCTACGCCACTGGGGCCTTAAGTGGTGTCGGGGCCTTCTTCTGAAGCATCTCGACGGCTGGGTGTGATTTGGTGCCATCGCCCTTACTTTTAGATTGCCCGGACGCATGCCGCTGTCGCGGGGAGGGCTGGCGATCATAAGGATCAGTGGGCACCGCCAGAGTATCCGACATGCCCAATGGTGCTTTGGAACGCTTCGACTGGACCACCAAAGCAGAAGCGTGGGTTGTGTGCTTAGTGTGGAAATCGGGTGCGTCCTGTCTCCGGGGTGCATCGTCCCCATAGCAGGACTCACATCTCGCCTATCGGGGCCTGGGACAGGCACTGCGGAATGATAGCTTTCCGCGTAAGGTCATGAAGTGGAGCCTTGGTCATCGCTAGTCCCTTCGTCACACTCAGCGGCTATGGTAGCGGGGACGGGGAATTACTTTTGGCCTGCGACATACTGTAGGCCGCCCACCTCTTCAAACAGCGCTCCCTAAGAGTCTTAGGCAGTAGGAGTTTACAGGCCGCCTCCTTGTGGTCGAGGGGAGGACAATTGTTGCACCGATGGTGCTCGTTTTACCACGGTTATTCGCTTTACAGGAAGGACAAAATCTAAATTGAGTCCTGTCAATAGCACAGGATCGTGCTAGCGACGACAAAACCAAGGGACCAAAGAGGGGAAACGGAAAGGCATTCTGGAAAAGAATATGACCACCCCGACCCCACTCTCCCTACTGTAAGGGCTGGCCAGAAGGCGCAGCCACGTGGTCGGCAGCGCCGAACGGATCAACAGCCGTCGAAATTCCGTCGTCAGCCGTCTTCGGCGGTGGCACAGGCATCAGCCGTCGAAGGGTGTGACATGAGAATAAACGACCGAAGGTCAAGAAATATAACAATAACTCAATGTTTTATGAAGAGCTCCGCATTAGGGTGGCCAGATAGCTGGGCATAAAAAAGGAATCCGAGGGACCGCGACGCGCAAGGGATTTTGGGTACACTACACGTCACGTTAGGGATAGTGTTACAGGCACGTCCATGTCGACGTCCCCTTTCGATTCTCGAAAGACAAGATGCAATACTCTCCAGTTACGACTGGATGTCGGACTATATGCACAGCATGTGATTCTATGCAGATTAACAAGCTCCATTGAGCTTCACTGGGTACTACAGAAATTTCATGGCAGACTATGGCACAATAGCTGCCCCTCTGACTGCTCTCAACTCCTAAGCAGCCCAAGAAGGTAGCTTGGCGTGAGGAGTGCAAGAAGGATTTCCAAGGCCTCGAGGATTCTCTTTACCAAGCCCCTGTCCTCAGGGCACCAGCCTATAAGAGAATTCATTTTGCAGACAGATGCCTCCAACACTGGGACTATCACAGCTAGATGAGAAAGGCTGGGATTATCCTCAGTTTTCCACCCCCTCATTTGCAGTGTCCTACAAGGCTCCTCTCTCTCTCCTTTCACATTTATGCTCGGCTCTTTACTGCCATGATTCATACTCTGGCTTTTCTTCCTATACATATGCTGACGATACTCAACTCATCCTTCATCACAATGGTCCAGACACCAATTTACTCTCTAGCTTTCCTCATGTATGCTTGCGATCTCTAACTGGAGGAGTACCAGCTACATGAAACGTAACCCCGATAAAGCATAAGTTTGGATCAAGAGCAATAATACCTCTTTGGACTCAGACTTTGGACACCTTCTCTACCCCCTTGCCCGCCAAATGCCACTGTAGTTAAAAGCCAGGAGATAAAATCTGATGATCAAATCATGCTCCTTCGCCAGATAAACCACTTTTCCTACTCTCTTTTTTTTTTTTTTAAACAAATTCCTCCAGTTTCTTTCCTTTCCGTCTACAATTTGTGCAGTCACCACTATGGTCCAGTCACCCTTAAACTACAGCAACTCTATCTTTGGCTTCCTTCCTAGTATCTCTCATCATTTTAAGACCATTTACAATGTAGCTGCGTGCCTCATTTTGGCCTTCATAACCAGGAAAACATCTCTCCTTTACTCAACCTTGAATAGCTGCCCATTAAACAAATAGTCCTCCGTAAATCGCGGTAACGCTCACTGTTCTTTCTATTCATGCAGACCTCTATTCCTCAGAGTTTTCTCACAATGCCCTTCACGCAATCTTTTTTCTTCTAACAATCTTTTCAAGATTCCACACTTCTGTCTCTGCAGCAAAGGCAACGACTCTCTCGCACTTCTTGCTGCCTCGACTTAGAACAGGTTAGTTCCCACTCTCTGTTTTGTGCCACCTCTTCTTCCGCCGTCATCTCAAAACCTGGCTATTCTCCCAGCTCACATAACCCCCTTACTTGGCCTGTGAACACATAGCGCCAAGCGACTATCTTGGAGGTATACAAGCACTCTACACTCAATTCTGGCCTGTGTTTTATGGCTTTAGCTTAGTTAAATTCTGGCCTGTGGTTTATGCATGTAGCTTAGTTCAATTCTGGCCTTTATTATGCATTTAGCCTAGTTCACACCTGGCTGTGTTTATGCAAACTATTGTGTCATTTGCGCTGGCCCCCCTCCCCTCTTATGTTCGTGATCTCTGTTTGCCTGTTGCTACCCCTCCCCCTGCTTGCCTAGTCTTCTCTTTCACCACACTCACCGTCTTCCCAGTTTCTTCTCTCACTTTCTTTCCTCTTTCCCCCCCTTCCTATATTATTGCACTTACTACATCCAAAATGTCATCTAACCTAGTACGATAGTAGCTCTTTGTTTTTCCTCCCAGTCCTTCTTGGTTTCTTCCTCCCCCTGCAGCACTACCTGAAATGTCGTCCGGCCTAGTACAATAGTCGCTTCTTTTGTTCCTCTCCTCCTCCCTCTTCCCACCCCCCGCCCCACCCTTCACCTCTTGTCAACTCTCCGGCTCTATCAGAAATGTCATCGGGCCTAGTACGATAGTTGCTTGTCTCACCTCCTACCCCCTCCTCATTTTTGTCATAGCTCTTTCTCCATCCGAAATGTCATCTGACTTACTACGATAGTAGCCGTCTGTCCTACTCCCCCCCTCCTCTCTTGTTCTTCCTCTCCCTCCAGCACTGCCTGAAATGTTGTCAGGCCTACTAGGATAGTCGCTTGTTTTGTTCCTCTCCTCCTCCCTCTTCCCCCCCGTCCCACAGCTTGTCAACTCTCCGGCTCCATCAGAAAAGTCATCAGGCCTAGTACAATAGTTGCTTGTCTGTCTCGCCCACCCCACCCCTCTGCCTTCATAATCATCTTTGTCATAGTTCTTGCACTATCTGAAATGTCGCCAGGCCTAGTAGGGTAGTTATTTCACAATCTAAATGTCTCAAGGCTTTGCAAGAATGTTCATTCTTTTTTCCCCTTGCTCCCTCCCTTGCCTTTAAGCACTTTGAAACACATTGTGTATAGGTGCTATATAAACAATCAATTCAATACCCGAACGTAACACGTGACAAAGGAAGAAGATGGATGTGACAAGGGAAAGACAGAACGGCTCCTTGTTGCCTCCCTACAATCAACATAGCACTTCCCAGGGAAGGTCCTTGGGTAGCTGGAAACAATGCAAAGGACTGGACCCAACATGAGCTACTAACGAAATGAAGGACTGGAACGGACATGAACGACTAATGAGATGACGGACTATAACAGAGACTGAAACTGAGTTGGTCTGCGACAAAGGACTAACGGAGGTGGTCTGCGACAAAGGACTAACAGAGGTGGTCTGTGTGAGAAACCAGAAGGTGTCATCTAGGTGGCCAGGACACGGCCATCACTTTTGGATGTAGTTACTGTAGGTGGACCAGTGCAGGAGCATCACCTGGCTGAGGGGTCTTCGGAGAGTGGGAGACCGGATGGTGAGACGGCGGTATCCCCTTCCCTGTAATACCATTACCCCCATCCTACCAGTCAGGATAATTAGGAACTCAGCCCCCCTTTCACAACACAAACACTTTCTCACAGACAGCCCGCTATGAGAGACAACGGACTAACACCTGAGCAATATAACCAATGTGTCCCAATACAATGGTCAAGCAATTACTGACCATTGTGCACACCTGACTTCCTTACACTTCTCCACATGGATAAAAGGCAGAGTACAAGAGCACACTCTGGGTGAGGCAAAACACACAAGAAAACAGCAGTTCCAAGATGGCAGTTTAACACGAGGAGAAAGACCGCAAAACTGAACGGGATCACACAGAGAGAAGTTCCCTTGACCTTTTTGACAAGGGCCGTTACTTTCATGAAGCCTCGAGAATAGAAAGCGCAAGACCAGGAAACCAGGCTGAGGAATCTGCATTGTGTGTCGAAGGTACCCGGGGCCCTACTGTGTCTATAATCAAGGCGGGGAGATCGCCAGCTGCTGTGGTACTGTCTTTGGCTCAAACAACAAAGCAGCATCAGTGAAATCAACACAGCCGGTGAGTTGGGGAGACAGATACAAGACCGGACTGTGTTGAAGCCAAGGTTGCAAGCGGCAATATTGTATGGCGAGCGCTGGGATGAACATTGTATGAAATGGGCGTGATAACCAACGCAAGTAAAGTTGAACTGCAGATGAGTGATTGAACTTTGAAACCGAGATATATGATACCTTTGACAGAGTGGTCTGGCACCGCATGTGTGCTCAATCGAAGGTCTCTGTAAGGTATCCAGCTGAGAATAGACAAAAGTGAAAGAGTGGCAAAGTAATATGAATCGAAGTGGTCCTGCAACGGGTCAAGCAAAATCCTGTGGACAATCGAAGGTCTTCGATGTTGTTACAGTAAAGAGTTGAAGACAAAATAGATAAAGTTGGTGCGAGCTCGGCAGAGGGAGACTAATTGAAGATTTTGTGTTCAAACGGATCTGAGCTTGGCAGGCAGAGGGGGATCCAGGGTGAACCGTGAATCATCCGAGAAATTGGATACATGGAAATCCTAAGAATATTGTGTACATGTGAAATGCAAACTTTGTGTTAAAGTGGATCTGAGCCCAGCGGTGGGGGGTCTGAGGTGAACAGTAAATCACTGGAGAAAAGTCTAAGCAGGAGAATACTAAAAGGAAAGGAGCTTTATTATTTGTTTGTTGCTTCAGGCCCTCTGAAAGAAGAGACTTTGAACGGCAAAGAGAATTTAGCACAGAAGGCATGATGTTGGGATCTTTAACTGCACCCTTGTGCTAAAGAAACCCTGGACTGTGCTAAGCTTCAGTGTGCCGCTTTATCCAATGCTGAAAATGTGGGAAAAGGAAGCCAACGGCTAGAATATTCGGACATATCATTTCTTGAACACTTTTCTTTTGCATAACATTGTTTCCCACACCATTTGTATTTAGAGGTAAGGATTAGCAATAGGTGTATTAGTATAGGCCTTTTTATTTTGTTAAGAGACCACTAGGACTGCGTTATTTGATGGTCATAGCTTTCTGCCATCTTTAGATTTAGGATTAGATAGGCGTTTTTTAAATGTAATTGAAGTTCAATTATCACCCTTGAACTGTGGTCACTTGTGTCTGTCTTATTGTTGATATCATGCCTTCCTTACATCTGCGACAAAGGACTAACAGAGAGGTGGCCTGCGCCAAAGAACCGCAATGGGGAAGGTGTGCGCCAAAGGACCGCAGTGGGGAAGGTCTGCGCCAAAGGACCGCAGTGGGGAAGGTCTGCGCCAAAGGACTAACGAAGGTGGTCTGCAATGAAGAGAAGAAAGGACAGTGACGAAGGACAAATGAAGGTCTGTGACTAAGGACTAGAACATAGGATAAAAAGTACAACAGAGGATAACAGACTGTCTTTGTTGCAAAACTGTAATCAAGACAAAGGACTTTAAACAGACAGTCTGCGATAAAGGACCAACAGAGACGAAAGACCGGACCAAACATGAACGACTAATGAGCCTAAGGACCGCACCCGACATGAATGACTAATGAGATGAAGGACTGGACAGGACATGAACGACTAATGAGACGACGGAATGTAACGGAGACTGTAACAGAGGTGGTCTGCGACAAAGGACTGATGGAGAAGGTCTGTGCCAAAGGAACAATGGAGAAGGTCTGCAATGAAGAGAAGAAAGGACATTGACAAAGGACAAATGATGAAGGTCTGGGACTAAGGACTGAAACAAGGGCCCCTTCTGCATTATGCCCGACTGCACACCATGTAGCAGAATAGCTATATCCCATTCAGTAATGAACTCGCTAAGCTTGGCTGTCCTAGACATCACCCGATTCCCTGCCCAACACCCTTCCTACCTTCCCTACCTCCTTTCTCCCACAGCGCATCAACAGACCATAGTACTAAAATGAGCATTACTTTAGGTAACACCCCACTCAGCCTAGTTACAGATGACCACTCTAACATCCAGAACCTGCGCAGCTCGATTGAACATTACCCTGCAGCCCACCCCAACCTCATGACCCGTAACGATAGACTAGGTTGGAGACTCCCTACCCTACTTAGCAAAATGACCACGAATCATTACTAAAATCACCAATAAAAACACCATTGCAAACTCTGTGCCACTTAAAGGAGCCTTACTCAATGTTAGATCCCTTGTGGCCCACCCCACGGAAATTGCAGACATCTGCTCAGCAGACCTGGATTTCCTGGCCACCACAGAAACTTGGCTCCATACTGCAGCAGGCCCCTCTCTATCTCTCGCAGTTCCAGACAACTACTCCATCCTCGGGGCCGACAGACTGGATGCCCGTGGAGGAGGTGTAGCACTCATTTTCAAATCCTCGCTTGACATTAGATCTGTGACCGCCCCTCCTTTAAAGTCCTGCGAATATCTATCCATAAAAATTCAAACCACCCCCAAGAATTCCATTACCTTGGATCTATTATACAGACCCCCTGGGCCCTTAGGTTCATTCGAGGAAGATATAACCACCCTCATAGCCGAAAAATCCAAACCTCTATCACAGAATATTATTCTTGGTGACTTCAACCTGGGCTACAATGACCCCCCATGACACTCCAGCATCCTCCCTCACCAATGTACTTGGTGAACACAACTACACTCAACTTAACACCTTACCCACACATCATAAAGGCAGAACCCTAGACTGGCTCGCTGCCCACAACTGCAACAACATATGCAGGGACCCACAACCACTGATATGGACCGACCACTTCCTACTCTCATTTGATATCAGTACTAATAACCCCCTCCACAGACAACACCCGCCAGCACCAGCATGGCTGACGAGAAACAAACAGAACATCACCGCTGAAGCCCTCATCCCACTGGTTCTACCCACCCTTAACATGATCCCCAACACATCAGACCCTAACCTACTAGTAGACACCTACAATAACGCCATGACCAACGCTATTGACCATGTTGCCCCACTAAAATTACGTAAAAGTAAATCTAAAACACACCTAAATTCCTGGTATACTCCAGAACTCAAAATACTAAGAAAAAATAAGTCCAAAATGGAAACTCTTTGGAAAAAGAATCCATCAGCGGAACATAAAGTCAATCTTACAAATGCATCTTCCCTTTATAAAAAAGAAATTATTCGCACAAAAAAAAGGAAGCCTACAACACAAGAATAAGTAATACTAGCTCCAGTACCAAAGAACTATTCACTATCCTGAAGGAGTTAGAAAACCCCAATCCACCGATGGATTCGTCTGTGAAGGACCAATCTTGGTGCACAAGTATCCAAGATGCCCTGGCAAACAAAATTACTGGCCTACAAACTAAAATCGAAAACAAAAGACTTCAACTCTCTAATAGTAGCCCCACCCTTAGCCCCCTCATGCCCAGCCCACCTACCACCCCTAACACCAACCAGGGCTTCACCTTCAAAAACGTAACCGCACTAGCAGTGCAAAAAATTATAACATCCCACAAACCATCAAACTGTAAAGGGGACAGCTGCCCTGCACAGATCATAAAAGATGCAGCAAGAGACCTCGCCCCCCCTTCATATCCAAGCTCATAAACGCATCTTTCTCCACTAATTCGGTACCCAACAATCTGAAACAATCATGGGTCCTCCCGCTACTAAAAAAACAGACTCTGAACCCCTCCATCCACACAAATTACAGGCCCGTCACAACTGTTCCCTTCCTGCTGAAAATTCTTGATAGAGTTGCTTACCTGCAAATTCAGCATTACCTAGAGTCTAACCAATTACTCGGATTGCGTCAGTCTGGCTTCCGGCCTCAGCATGGAACAGAAACTGCCCTTGTTGACCTTAAAAGCCAGATTGACAAAATTAAAGATAAGGGCAAGGCTGCCATCCTACTCCTCTTAGATCCCTCAGCGGGCTTCGACCTGGTTGACCACAAAATACTCTGTAACCACCTCTCCTCTGCCGCCCACTTCTCCCCCTCTGCTGTCACGTGGATACAGTCCTTCCTAGCCAACAGAACCATGAGGGTCTTCTCTCTGGAGGCAGCAGCAGACCCTATCCCTATTTCCTGCGGTGTCCCACAAGGATCATGTGTTTCACCTACCCTTTACAATATCTTTACAAAGCCCCTCTTTGATAAACTGGACCGCCTGGGTGTCACCTATACAAACTACGCGGATGACACCCAGATACTCCTCACTATCTCGGGCAACTACGATATTGATGTAGCCAGGATCAATGAAATCTTCTCCGTCATTCAGGCATGGATGGCCACACATGGCCTCTGCCTCAATGACGAGAAGACCGAACTGCTCATTGTTGGCTCGCCCAACAACCTACAAAAATTAAGCCCCAACTACTCTAACATCATAATCGATGGCAACACCATCCCGGTCGCCAAAATTGTGAAAACACTTGGCTTCTATCTTGATGCCAACCTTAACCTCACTAAACAAATTAACACAACTGCCTCAGCCACTGCATATACCGGAAAACTCATTAGAGCCTGTAAACCATTTCTCTCCCCCAACAGTTGCCTCATATTAGCCAAAGCCCTTATACAATCGAAACTAGATTATTGCAATACTTAGGTGCCAACCAAGCGATAATTAACAAGCTCTAAGTCCTTCAAAATAATGCGCTACGGGCAGCGCTAAATATCCCCAGACGTGAGCACATCTCGACCACCAGAACCACATGCAGATGGCTCACTATCCAACACAAAATTGACCTAAAAACACTTTGGCTGACGTACAAAGCTCTCAACAATCTAGCACCACCATACCTGACCAACAAACTCACCATGAAACCCTCCGTTAGAACCACGAGATCCTCCAACACCTTATGCCTAACAGTACCTAGATTTAACTCTAAAAGAGCCAGAGGCTCGAGCTTTACTGTCCTCGCCCCCCAACTTTGGAACTCCCTGCCAATGAGCATCAAATCCTCCAATTCCTTCCAGTCATTCAGGAAACTTGTCATTGGGGGGCTTCTGACAAATAGTCAACTTTGAAGTCAGACCTTGCTATATAATGTATTGACTGTTCATGCCTCACTTATGTCACAATTGGGTGCTATCACCCCCACTGCCTGTTTATAACTGCTATTTAAATTGCTCTAGCATCACTGTTTATTACCATGTACTGTGCCTTGTAACCTTGTACTAAGCGCCCCTATACTCCTGGGTCCGGAGCGCTATAGAAATAAAATAAACAAACAAACAAAGGATAAAAAAGTACAACAGAGGATGAGTGCAACAGCGGATAAATACTATGGCAGAAAAGAGCTGTGTCGAAGGAGAAGGAAGGATTGTAACGAAGGAGGATGGGGACAAAGACTCTGATGAATGACTGACAAAGGATGACTGGTGGACTGCCATGCAGGAGAACGGCTGCTTCTTAAAAACAACACATTCTCTTTTCTCTGTGGTAGTGCTTTGGCCACAAGCTGGCCCTCATGTTTCAAAACCAAAATCAGCAAGCTGGGATGCATACACTAAGCCTGGATACAAGACCACCAAGAAGCAAAAAGAAAGAAATTACAATGTATCCTTACACAGACATTAAAGCCTATGTACACAGGAACACATTGGAAGTTGGCTTTGTCAACTTGCTGCCAAAACTGAAAATAGAGCACCGTAGAAGGAGTCTGTTGAGAGACTGACAAAGAAGACACTCACGTGAGCAGTGCTGCCTGAAAAATATTGTTTGCGGCATAGGTCGTAGCTAAATGCTGGACCAAAAGGCAAACACACTGTAACATAAAACAGGGGACGGATGTAACGTGAAAGATAGGGAAAAAACAAGCTATGCAAAGAATACTCAGTTGAGAAAAACTGAAGACTAGTTTGGACTGGGGCGCTTGGCCAGAACTTATGAGAAGTTTGGAGGAAGGGTGAATGCAATACTGCAGTGATATCAGTATCACCACAAGCAGTATACAAGTTATTTGCTGCAGTGGCTTCAGCCACAATCTCCTCCTTAGTGCTGCTAATCCCAGGATTTACAGTTAGGGTGCAAGTGATTATTAAAGGTGGCACAGAGTCATTGCCTTATACACAGTACCCGCATCTAGCCATGCAACCCGTAAACTGTTCCATTCCCTTGAACTTTCACCACTTAAATCATCTTTTAATTATTCAACGTCTACAATACGAGTGAAACATTCTCATGGCGCCTTCAAGAAAAGAATGAAACCGTCCATTGATGTTTGTGCAATGTAACATCACTTGAATGAAGCGCTGCATATTTTTACAGCTTCAATTATCACATCAACACTTACAGTTTCCAGATCTTTGATTCTGGGAGTCCAGAGTCCACACAGTCCAGGTCCGGAGTCTGTGTCCATGCTCCATCTTCCTCATCACTGAAAAAAAATAACAGGATCAGGAAGCAACAGCAATCAACCTGAATTCCACCAAACATGAGACTCAGAGGAAGGCCAAAACTAGTCTCTCAGCAAACCCCTCCCTCACATCAAACCGCGAACCCGTCCTCCCTTCCAACCGCATATACCCATTTATCATTAATGGTTTTAATGCCCCATACATATTGCCCTGCATCGGTGTACTAATCAAGGTTCTCCGTTCCACTGCATCCGGCCTCTAGGGCCATTCAAGGGTTTCTTGCCTCGATTGTTTATTATCTTCTCTAGATTTACTGCCAGAGCACTTTACCTACTCCGCTCAACAAGTTCCCAAGACTAGCTGTTCCTCTTACCTACTACCGGACGTCTCCACGATTCCCAGCATTTTGGCTTTAATCTTTTTCCTTTGCCTCTTGATAGCAGATTTCATGCCATCCAGTAACAGTCCTGGGAAGCGCTCATCGCTTAGCAGCTCCCTGAAAGACAAGCCCCAGAGGGAAATTAGGAGTCACAGAAAATCCATGTATATCAAAACATTCATTAACAAGAAAGGCTATGTAATGTAAATGATCTTAAACAATTGCCGTTTACTGATAATGTATGAAAGAAGGATTCCTTCATACAAATGTGAGTGAGAGGAGAATCATCCATAATATAATGTAAGATATGGCGTTCCAACTGCCCTTTCACGTGTGCCACCTGCACACGCCTAGGAATCACCACAAGACCATTTGGCATACTCCTGTGCCACTTTACCCGGACTGTCATGATCACCACTGTGCTACCTCATCAAACAGTTCTGTTCAACTTTATGAACTTCACAGGACCACTATAGTCATTCTGCACACAACGGTGATAGTTACAGGGCAAGCCTAAATATATAACAAAGTGGTCCTGTATCGCGCACACTGCCATATTGGTTATCTTTTTGCAGGTCACCCCGCACAACAGGTCGTTAGTTTTTTAAATTGTTTTATTTGTATATGGTTTTATTAAACCTTTACAAAAAGTCTAAAAAGATAATAGATTTTACAGTACATACACAGTTCATACACAGCAAAAATGTACAGCAAGGCAGGATAAATATCAGCCATATAACAGTCATGTAGAGATAAGATAATGGCTTATTTAAACAGACCGATAAAACAGCAGAGAGAAAAAAAAAACAAGCCAAGAGACAAAAACGGGCAACTAATGGCAAGAATGATCTATGTACTTGTCTAGATTGGTCCAATTGAAGATTTAATATAAAGCCAGACAGTGCCAATCCCTCTCGCGTATTTTGAATACATAGGCAACGTTGCCATACCACCTCAGTAGGTAGGCCCAAATACAGAACCTTCAGTGCACTCAAACAAGAGTCTTAAGAGTATTAAGTTGCGTACAAAATTTAGCAGTTTCAGGGACTGACTGGCAAAATCTACAAAGGCTATCTTCCACCGCGATTTGTTTTCGATGCAATTTAATGTCCAATGTTGGAAGAATATTCCAGCGCAAGTTTAACAGTGTATGTCGAGGATTTAGATTTGGAAAAATGGTGAGTATCAGAGAGAGACCCCCTTTTCTTATGTTCATGTGAAAGATGGAGCATAGATTTATATGAGTGAAAACAGTCAATGGTGAGACACCAATCTTAGTCCTGCAATTTCTTTTGAGTTTTCATTGGATTGGTTCTTAGTTGTTCTAGATCAGAATCAATGTTATGAAGAATTGTTTCAAACGAGTTGCAGAAATTAGTTAAGAAGCCCGAATGTTTAATATTCTTTCCAACAAGTTCATATAAGGTGGTAAGTAGTGGGACCTTAAGTTTCGCATAAAGCGTAAGCATCCTCCAATGGACACGAGACTTTAGAGAAAGATAGCCTAATTCATACCGAATTGCAGCCAAAGGGACCGCATTTGGTAGGAGAAGAACCTGACTCCAAATTGCATCTTCGATCGCATCAAGTTTAGAGACGGTAGACACCGTACATAGCCAAGCCGTATGTCAGTTTGGAGGCTATTTTCCCTTCAAAGAAGAGAAGGGCAGGTTTAATCGAAAATTGACCGTATCTGTGGTCGATTGTAAGGATCTGGTTTCCCAGTGCCTTAGCTTTGTACAGGAGCATATCTATCTGCCTCTCGAGCCCCTACTTGCCCCCAACATAATAGCAAAGAAAGGTGAGGCAGTTGGAGGTGGATACCCTCGCCCCCCCCCCCGGATTCCAGGAATTGGTTATTTTCCTATGAGATCCTTTGGATAGGGCAAGGATTTTAGTTTGAGGGGTTGATGGTCAAGCCATTTAACTTGTCATAATTGGCAAAAACATCCAAAAGACGGTGGAGCGCCACCTTAGTTGAATCAAATAACAGAAAATCATCCGCATAAGCCAACCATACAATCCTAGCGGAACCCAGTCTTGGAGCTATTAAGCCCTCCTTATGTAAGTGTTCAGCTGCGTCAGAAACTTAATGGTTGAACACCCAAGGGGCTAAGACACACCCATGTCTAACCCCACAGAATGTACGAACAACAGCTGACATATCCCCCTTTTGGTTTAAGCGTATCCTAACACCAGTGCTGTTCTAAATCCCCTCCAAAAGACTCAATAATCCCCTTGGAAGGCCCCAGAATGCTAGTTTACGCCACAGCCTTTTGCGGTCACCGCAGTCAAAGGCTGCTGAGAGGTCCACAGAGGCCGCAAAAATAGGGCCCCTGTCGTTACTCCAGGCAGCATCCTGAATGCACTTAACCACAAGTCCGTTGATGTTAGTGGAATGAAAGTTACAGAAACCAGTTTGGAACGGACTCAGGGGATGGCACTTTTTTTCCCAGTCCTTGAGATGTGAAATACTAAGGCAGAAAAGATTTTACAATCTGCGTATATCAGCGCAATGGGCCTACATTTTTAGGGTCGGACCTGCTAACAGGTGGTTAGTGCAAATGAAGGGGGAAGGCAGATGTGATCTCAGAGGGGTTCATGCATGCTGGCCATTCATGTATGCATTCAGGGTGATCCAGAGTCCTTTGTGCTTGTATGATTTAAAGTAGTTAGTGGCAGTGGCACCTGGTTATTTTTCATCCAGCGGGGAGAGGCCATTGTTAGTCAATCCTAATGGAGCACAGGAGACCAGACAAATCTCTGGTCTCTTGAAGAGGGCATTGCGTGGTCTATAATAGAATTTAGAATCAAGACATCTGGAACACAAACCCTCGGTCACACAACTGGGTACCTATGCTTGCTTCTACTTCTTAATTTTGCTGTGCATTTGTAAGGTGCTTATACAACACGTAATTGTGTTTCAAATCGCCCACAGGGTAACAGGGAGGGAACATGGGAATGAAAATCAATTAAACCAATGAAAGAAAGAGGCGGACCTACCATGCCTTGTGAGAATTCAGAACGTGCAAGTGTAGAGAGAAGAGAAGGGAAGGGGGAGTGGGGGTAAGTGCTAGGGGTAACAGGAGGTGAGTGAGCAGCTGTAAGTGACTGGGTGACTGATCAGCTGTCAATAAGAGCAGGCCTGTGGTGACATAGGCCAGTGGGTGCTAAGGCAAGTGCTGGGAGCGCTGAAGGCGATTGGGTGTGGGAGGCCAGGGCCCAAAAGTACACACAAGGGACCTGGTCACCAATCTCAGCAATTGTGCGATTAGCAGAGAAGGGAGGAAGGGAAGAGGGAGCTTCCGGAATTTGAGGAGATCCGGCTCATGAAGAAGAGAAAAGGGGAGGCTGTTCCATAGGAGGGAACCTGCTGAGGAAAGATAAATATCGGCCCCCAGCTCTGTTTTTAGCAAAGCACTTTACACACAGTTGGTGCCAGAGGAACGTAAACATCTGGAGGGAGAATTTTAGTCAGAGCAAGTTGTAGATAGCGTTGTCCCCGGCCCCAGACAGCCTTATGGATGATGCAGAGAGATTTGAATTTGATCCTTTAGCTACTGGGAGCCAGTGGAGAGTTTTTAGAGCTGGAGAGATGCGGTCCCTGGGCTTGAGGCCATTGATACGTTTTGCATCCTTATTCTGGATTAGCTGGAGGGGTCGTAGAGAAGAAGAGGGTAGAATAAGGAAGAGGCTATTGCAGTAGTCTAGCCTGGAGAGAACCACAGCTCTAGAAACATTGAGTTTCTGGGGAAAAGTGAGGAAAGGGAGAATTTCTTTGAGGAAGAGTTGAAAGTGGGCCTTCGTGGCAAGGTCCTAAATGTGAGGTATGAACGAGGAGTCGAAGATGACTTCAAGGTATCTGGCTTCGGATGAAGAAGGGGGAGAGCCCATAGAGGATGGCCAAGTGAGGGGAAGAAGGAAGGAGCAGGAGTCCCAAAAGGAAGGATCTCAGTCTTGCTGGCATTGAGGCAGAGATCATTGGAAGTGCACCAGGACTAGATGGCAGATAGGCAGTCAGGAATGATGAAGTAAAGACAGGGTCATAGGGAAGATTGAAGAAAAGTTGTGTCTCATCTGCGTAACAGTGGAAGTTGGGGGAGAAGGTGGAAATTAGGTGTGCCAGTGAAGCAAGAAAGGTGTTAAAGAGCCAGGCGGAAAGGTCAGAGCTCTGGGGGAGACCGGAGGTGGAGATAGAGGTAAGGGAGGAGAAAGAGCCCAGAATAACCTGGGAGGGACAGTCAATAAGAAACAAGGTCAGCCATTCCAGTGCCCGCTCTGAGATATCCAGGGTATCATGGAGCCGTTTTATGAGGATGGAGTGGTTTGGTTGACCGCATCAAATGCAGAGGAGAGATCAAATGGAATGAGGACTGTCGGAGAGTTGGAATCAAGAGATGCAAGCAGTTTGGGGGCGCTGTTGCGCTTGATGGAAATGGCAGCCTGAGTGCCGAGCTCCGGACTGGGGAAAATCCTTCTGTAAAGATAACCATCTGGACGCAGCAAATCCTTCACACCTTGCTGCGACCTGGGAACAGACCTCCGCTGCTCATTCCTGCCAACTTTCAGCACCCAACATCTGGAGACTGCAGAGATACAGCCGTGAGCAGACCGGCGTGAGATACGCCTGATTCTCCCCGAACGGCGGCTCCAGGGAGCACGGCCTGTCCAGCTGTGTGGCGTGGTGGGCCTGCGGGGGGAGGGGCGACTCTGCCCTGATTGCGCGCCTGGTGGACATCTTACAGCCAGGTGTGCTCTATATATGCCGGAGCAGGATCGTATTACATGCTGTGGGGTGCTGCTGTGGGGGACAGACTGAGGACTACTGTGCCCCCACCTGCCTGGATTGTGGCACCGCTTCTAATCGATAGCCCGGCAGACTGACGCGGCAGGGGCTGGTGTGTCGCGGGAGGACCGTCGTGCTGCTGCGGAGCCCATACCGGTGTGCGGGTCACCCGGCCCCCCGCCGCCCGCTTCCTGCTGCTGTGGCTCCAGCGAGACCGGAGTGACGTTGGACACACGGTGGGTTGTGGGGTCTGGGCGACTTGCGCCTTCACTACGGCAGCACCTACACCAGCTGCCCTGGAGGCCCCTTGATCCTTTTCCTGCCCAGCTGGGAGGGGGATAACGCACAACAAACTTAAGCAGTGAAACACACCATTTGCTCCACGCATTCTACTAGGGGCAACCCCCATGGTCGGCTGATCAACCCCTTAGCTGAAGCTAGTGGGAACTGCCCTCCCCTGGCACCCACTGATACTAGTGACTGGCTGCCCCGAGCGGCGGAACTCAAGTCTCCCACTGTATAATACGCACCCCTGCCCTGACACTTGGCGGGAGGCAGCCTACAGGGTGGACTTTGTCTGTTGATACTACCCCCGGCACCCCCCCTGTGCACCTTTGGCCCCTGGGGCACTGCCTTTGGCGCACGGGATCCGCGTGGTGCTCCCCTTGGGTAACCCCGTGATACCACTGTCACAGGTCTGGATCAACAGAACTTTTAACGCCAGTAGCTAAATCGAAGCCATAGACATGTAGGGCGGAGACACAACCTCTTCTGGGTCACATCCACAAGCTCCAAGTTGCGTCAAAGACATAACTTGTCTGAGTGAGTCCACTACGGCCCTGGGAGATATCCGAACTGCCCGCCCTCAGCTAACCTGCTGCACTCAACCCAACAGCACTCCTGCACGCTCTAATCACCCACGCTTACCTATATTTCCAGGATCCTCCTTGGCTGACACCATGACTAAAGGGTCTGGTATGGGGAAAAAACAGAGCTCTTTAAGTATGTTCGCAAAAACTCTGTCTAAGTCAACAGGGGAAACGCTGGAGGACGTACCCACCACATCGGCCCCACCGGCCCCCGATGATTCGCAGAAGATGCTGGAGTATATTCGCGAAGGGTTCACAACTTTGCACATCAAACTTGATGATATGAACGGCACCATTTCATCCATCAAAGCACACATTGCGAAGACCGATGGCCGGGTGAACGAGACTGAAATGAGGGTGGGTGTCGCAGAGGATGAGCTAGGCTCTCTGCGGGCTACAGTCGCCTTGCTCTCCAATCGGGTACTAGAAGTGGAAAAAAAGAAAGATCTCGAATCTCAGTCAAGACGTAATAACCTGCGTATAGTCGGAGTGCCCGAGGACGTTATCAAGGAGCCCATCGAAGACTACGTGGAGCACATCCTTCTAACACTTCTGGAGTCGCTGAAACTTTCCCCACAATTTGCAGTGGAAAGAGCCCATCGGTCCTTATCTGCGAAGCCCAGACCTGGCGCGCCTCCATGTCCCATCATAGCCAGAATCTTAAATTTTCGGGATCGTGTAGCCCTCCTGAGGATGGCTAAAGTGAAGGGGTAGTTGCATGTTGGGGTCTCAAGGATCCATCTTTACCTGGACTTCTCTGTAGCAGTGCAACAGGAGCGCAAAACCTTTCTGGCAGCCAAAAAGAGACTCCGAGGCTTAGGGGTCAAACACTCCATGCTATACCCTATCAAGCTGAGAATTGAACACTCCAATCAGACGTTCTTTTTTACAATAAATTCATCGATGAACATTTCCTTGGTTGATTCTCCCCCCTGTGTTGCAGCTCTGATTATTGCTCTGTTTTTGCCAATTAAGCTCTTGACCGGTAATAGGCCCATACAGGGCCGTGCGCATAAGGTGTTTTGCGTTTCCCAAGAGTGCATTAATAGTTGAACTTGTTTCTATTGGTCTGCTGATCCTCAATCCATGTGTTCCTTCCTAGTCACACTAGTTCCCTTTGTGAGAACTGCAAATACCCTTATACGTCCCCCAGTCCGGAGCATTACCGCCAGGCCAGCTATCAGACTCCCAGGCGTTGATGCCGTTGATCTGGTTGTTATGGTTGTGCTGGGTTGTCATTCCTCTGTTTGGGGGAGGGATGTGGATGGGGGTGGGAGGGGTTGGGAGTTATGTTAAAAAAAGGCTTGACGACCGCGAGAGGTGTCGCGCATGTAGCAATATCTGGTTATAGTCATACTGGTGGGGGGATATGGCCGCTTCAGTTATGACGCCATTGGCCACCACTCTTCCAGGAATTAGAGTTTAACCAATCTCTCCATACAAATGGGGGATAATAGCCTAACGTTCATGAGCTGGAATGTACGGGCTCTAGGTAATCATAAAACGATGCGGCAGATACAACTTCATGCTGAACGCCATGGCGTTAAAATCCTGTGTTTGCAAGAGACCCACGCCCGCTCTGAACAATGTGATAAGTTTGCTAAGCAGTGGGGGCCCCCAGAGGTTCTATACCAATTATTCCACGCAGAGTCGAGGTGTGAGGACTGTCCATAGAAGCCTTAAAGTTACCTGCAGCCACTCACGGGTAGACCCACAGGGGAGATGTGTGCTGACCCAAGGCACCCTGCAAAATAAAGAGGTGGCCGTATTAAACATCTACGGCCTAATATTGATGACCATGACTTATCTGCACCTGGCCTCTCTGTTGGAAATTTTCCCCCTGGTCCCGATCCTATCGGGCGGTGATTTTAATACAATATTGGACATCACCCTTGATAGATCAGGATCTAGACCCCGCCAGCTCTCCAGGGCAGCCCATTCTATCCTGACAACGCTCCCTCGCTTGTGGGTTGTGGGCGCTTGGCGGCTCATGTACCCCGACTCGCGAACATACTCCTACTATTCCACAGTGCACGATTCACATTCTACGATCGACAGGTGGCTCATATCAGACATATTGATAAGGAACCTTTCCCACCTGTCGATTCTCCCTAGAACTCTCTCTGACCACTCGCCAGTGGCCATCTCCCTGAACTGGGGTCAGGACTATGATAGAATTAAACAATGGAAAATGTGGCTTCACTCCCTATTTGATCCGGTCTTTAGCTCTGAACTTGAATCCTCCATCGAGGAATTTTTTTGAACTTAACGCCAACTCTGTCTCATCACAAGCTACCCTCTGGGAATCCTTTAAAGCATACATCAGGGGTATCGCCATCTCCAAGGGAAGTGGTATCCTAAAAGGGATCCGCTCGGATATCACTAGAAGCGAGTCAACGCTAGCTACCCTCGAGGCCCAATATGCTCTAGATCACTCCCCTGAGACCTTGGCGTTGTTGGGTTCAGAGCTGGACACATTCCGTAGTCTGGCCGAACGGGAGGTTACATTTTTAGACAGCCCCCATCTGGTAAGGAAATACGGTGAGGGAGAACGACCAGGTCGAATGTTAGCCAGGCTAATACGCCGAGAATTCGGAGCCCCCAACATACCAGCGATAGAAAGACCCGATGGCACACTGGCCACATCACCACAAGACATTAACTCAGAGTTCCTAACATTCTATAGTTCCCTCTATTCGAAAGCTGATAGTGTCCCGATATCTGAGATTGACTCCTACTTGGAGAGCCTCCCTCTCTCGGCCGGTCCTTTCCATTGACACCAGCATCTTCCTTGAGAGGCCGTTCACTCCCGAAGAGCTCTCAGACGCCATCGAGTCTGTCATCGAGCAAAGCCCCAGGCCCTGATGGCCTCCCCATCGAATTCTATAAACAGTTTAAATCCCTTCTGGTCCCTCATCTAATGGCCCTGTGGGAGGAGGTTTGTGAGGAAGGCATACTCCCTCCCTCCCTCACTCCGGGAGGCAGTAATAACGGTCCTACGTAAACCTGGCAAACCCTCCACCCAATGCGGCTCGCACCGGCCCCTTTCACTAATTAACTGTGATGTCAAAATCTACGCCAAATTATTAGCCCTAGGGCTAGCCTCATTTCTGCCTCACATTATTTGTCCCTGGCCAATCCACCTCCCTCAACCTAAGACGTCTATTTAACGTGATCAGTAGGATCAGCCCGAAAGTGCAGGCAGTGGCAGCCACCTTGGATATGCAGAAAGCCTTCGACTCGGTATCGTGGGAATATCTATGTCTAGTCCTGGAGAAACGCAAATTCGGACCCAACTTTCGATCCTGGGTTAAGCTGCTCTAGTAAAGTCTGTCGGCTAGGGTCCGCACGGAGGACAGGTGCTTCTCCCCCTCCAAATAGCCAGGGGAACGCAACAGGGCTGCCCCTTTTCCCCACCAATATTCGCTATAGCCATGGAACCCTTTGCTGTCATGATGAGTCAGTTACACGTTCATAGAGGCTTGCGAACAGCGGGCCAAGCCGACATGGTTTCCTTATATGCCAACGATGCCCTGTTATACTTCCGTTCTCCAGATACCAACCTTGCCCGGATTCTGGAGGATGTGGTCCGCTTTGGACACATATCCTGGCTGAAGGTGAACTGCTCTAAATCTGTCCTCTTCCCGCTCACTGACTGCACGCGTCCCCCTTCTGACCTTATGGGGTTCACATGGTCCCAATCCAAATTTACTTACCTCGGGGTGGGGGTGTCCTGTCGCTCTGAGATGTTACGTGAGGACAACTATCAGAATTACCTTACAAACCTGGCCATTAAAACCGCTAGTTGGGCTAGACTCCCTATTTCACTAGCAGGCCGAATAAGGGATACTTAAAATGGTTGTGCTGCCCCAACTCCTCTATAGATTCATTAACCTTCCCCTATGGCCAGGTGATGACTTCTTTCGGACGCTACACCCCACAATCAACTCCATTTTGTGGCACTCTTGCGCAGTCCGGCTTAAACTAGCGACATGGACCACCCCTATGGAGTACGGTGGATTTGGCGCCCCGGACTTCCTTAGGTACTTGTTGGTAGCACAATCCCAATTTACTGGTCATTGGTTTAACACCACAGACCCTCCCCCTCATGTTAGGTTAGAGAGACTGACAGTTTGTGATCGGGATATTCGCTCTCTCGTTCTCAAACCCGCGCCGGCTGACCCTGGGTCAGCTGATCCAGTTGCCAATACATCTCTTGCCCTTTCCAAAATCTGGAAATTACTAGACACACCCCACCCCTTCAACGGGGACCTGCCGCTCTGGAACTTCCTCCCAGAGGTCCCATACGTCCCACAGTCTATCGTGTCCTGGTGGGCCGACGCAGGATACGTGACACTCCGAGATGTTTATGTACAGGGTAACTTTCTTGAATGGTCGGATCTCCCACTTTCCCTGAAACGGAGACCATCAGCATGGCTGCAATACTCTTCTCTCCGGAAAAGTCTCAAAAATTAATACCCCAACTACCCTACAGTACCACCTGATGAACCAATAATTGCGGAGCTGTGCTCTTTCGACTCCTTAAGGGGGAAGGTGTCCAGGCTTTATAACCGGATGCAAACCAGAGCTACCCCCTCATTCTCTGCGCTGAAACGCAGGTGGGAGGAAGACCTAGGGGTCGAGGTAACTGACGAATGCTGGTCCTGTATTTGTGCATGCACCCATAATATATCCTTCAACTCTCGATTTAAGCTAATACAATTCAAAGTGTTGCACAGATATCACCACACCCCGAGTAGACTGCACCACATGTTCAGTGGGCTCTCCTCCAGCTGCCCTAGATGTGGCTCCGATCAGGCTGCATATATCCATATGATTTGGTCCTGCCCACGGCTGACAATTCTGGACCGAAATATGTTCCACATTGTCTATTATACTAGATCACACTGTAGACCCATCCCCTTCACGATGCTTTTTCCATGACTTTCCTCAATTAGGGCGCGATTCGAGGAAGCTAGCAGGCCTCTGCATGCGGTTAGCTGTACGCTGCATATTAATGCACTGGCTCTGACCTGGAGCAATCACGTATACACAGTGGCTTAGGGCAGTCACTTGGGCGTCAGATACTGAAGAGACCTGGGATACTCTGCAACATCCACGCTCGAGGCCAAGGGATATCTGGTGGAAGTTCCGCAGCTATAGATTTACCATGAACAGACTCGGATGCTGAATCCTCCGCCCCGTCCTCCGCTCTCCGCTCTCCTGTGGCCACCCTGTGAGCGGCGACTCTTCAACCCTCTATCTGTAATATCACCTAGTCCCTGGCTCATTAATGTGAGTGATATACCCACTATGTCCCAGTATTGTATTCACTGCATATGATTGTAACTTGCTTTCATGCCATGCGCATGTCTTGTTTGTTTGCGTGTTGTCAAGCTAAATAAATAACGGTTTAAAAAAATTTTTTTTTAAAAAAATAAAGATGCAAGCAGTTCCTCACAGGTGATCAGAAGTGCAGTTTCCATGCCTCTGGATGCTCGGAATCCAGATTGATTGTTGTGGAGGCAACCAAAGAGATCAGTGTGCTGGGTAAGTTGGGGAAAGGCCAGCTTCTCCAAGAGTTTCCGAAGGAATGGGGTGATGATATGGGGAGGTAGTTGGCTGGACAAGTGGGGTCTGCTGAAGGTTTTTTTTTTTTTTAAGTGCTTGAGGGAGGAGGGGAAAGATCCAGTAGCAAAAGAGTGGTTACATGAATCAGCAAGTGCAGGGGCAACAGACAATATTGTCCTTAATGGTTCTTGAGGAACAGGGGGAAACCTGTTTGGAGGAGACCTTCACATAGCAGACAACTCTGGTGACCTCATCAGGTGAGATAGGGAAGGAGGAGAGAAAGGCAGCGGGATGGTGGAAGGCCATAGGAGGCAGGGGCCTGGGGATGGGGCAGGGGGAGTGGGAAGCAAGGGTGCTCAGGATGTCCTGAGTTTTTGTAGAGAAGTGTGTGGCCAATGCGTTGCAGAGGGCCTGGGATGGGAGAGGGGAGGAGGAGACTGCAGAAGGGTTGCCTAGTTCCTTGCAGATTTTATAGAATGCAGCCATATTGTTGGATGCACCAGAGACGCAAGCCTGGATGTGGGCCCTTTTCTTGGAACGATTGGAGAGACTGCACTGCCATTCCCCAGCTATACACTGGAGTTTCATGGTTGCAAGTTCAGAGCCGTACCAGGTGTTACACTTAGAGGCAGGTTTCAGGCAGATCCTCATGACTGGGGCAAGAATGTCCAGAGTGTTAGTAATGGCAACATGGAGGTCGCTAAGAGCAGAGTCAGAGGTAGATTCTGCGGTGGGAGGAGAGGGGCAATGAAGGTGGATGCGAAGGCAGCAGCTAACACTCGTTTCATTGGACTGATGTTTGTAAATGAGGTTGGCAAGGCTGTGGGGGGTGTGGTCAGAGGGCCGAGAGGACCCAGTGGGAGGAGAGGGGTGATCAACAAGGAGGAGAGTGAAAGGTCAGTGTGGATGAAGGCATCAAGAGTGTACAGCCGAATGGGTCGGACCAGAAGGGAGAATGGAGCACCTCTAGCCTGTATCCAGGCATTTCATCGAATGCATAGTATCGAATGCAAAAGAATCGAAAAAATGCATTTTTTTGTAGGTAAAGTTTTTTTTTACTATAATGGGTTTTAAGGGGTCAAAAAAAACAGGGGCACCCTCTCCCCCCATTAAATAAACATTTTTAAAAATCATTTTTCGATGCATTTTCTTCCGATGGTTTTGCATTCGATGCAATCACTAGGAACCCCTCTAGCCCACTTGATTTCTGCCTTCTCTCCCAACTTCGTGTTATGCGGACAACACGCAGTCCTCCTTCAAGCTGCCCTTGACTGCCTCCTCCTCTTCCTCTCTCGTTCCTAACTGTCTGCTATTCAAGCATGGTGCACTGCTAACAATCTCTGTGTTAATGCCAGTAATACTAAGATCCTTCTCATTGGAGCTCCAGCTCTCTCCTCCTCCCGTACACTCTGGCTGCCCTCCATGGCCCCCTCCCCTCACCTTCGCCCTCCTCCGAGGCAAACAACCTTGGTGTTATCTTCAACTCCTCTCCCTCCTTTCCTCACATCACAGACCGTGCCAAGAAGGTGCAGGCTGCACCTCCTCAGAGGCATTATCCCTTTCCTCATCTATCCTCAGCAATTAATTTCTCCAGAGCTCTGGTCCTTTCCAGGTAGGACTACTGCAACAGCCTCTTGTTCCATCTGCATAACTCCTCCCTTTGCACCCTTCAACTAATCCAGAATAGAACGGCAAGACTTATCTTTGGCCTCAAACCCAGCGACCGCATCTCTCCACTGGCTCCAGGTTGCTGCAAGGTTAAGGTTCAAGACCCTTTGCATCATCCACAAGGCTTTTTGGTGCCTGGGACCCCACTACATCCAAATTTCTCTCTCCCTAAATACCTCCCTGCTAGAGCCCTTCGGTCTTCTAGCTCAATCTCTCTGCAGAGCAGACGCATTTCCAAGCAAAGAGAAGAGGGCAGATCTCTCTCCTTCGCAAGTGCCTCCCTCCTGAATGGCCTCCCTGACCCCCTCAGACTTGAGCCGGATCTCCTTAAGATCCGGAAGCTTCTCAAGGCCCTCCTTTTCTCCGGAAGCTTCTCAAGGCCCTCCTTTTCTCTTCCTCCTTCACTCTCACCCTCCCCTGCTAATGTCCCCCTCTACCTCTTGACTGACTGCCTGGTTCCTTCAGTTCTTACAGGGCACCAGGACCTCCTCGACCACTCTACCCCTGCACTTGGTGTCCTCTGACTGCTCCCCCTTCCCAACCCCACTATCCTGCACTTGGCCTTCCTTGACCCCTCCCCCTGAACTAGCCTGGCTGGGACTGCACCCCACTGAGCCCTTCCAGCCCCGTCCCTCGCACTTAGCATGTGGACCTTCTTTCCCCTGCCCTCTGCATTCCCCTGGCACTTGTCCACCCAGCCTCCCCTTCGCACTCACATAACCAATGTGCCCTTTCCGCCCTGACTGGCACTTCCCTACCCCCTATCCCTGCACTCTTGGTTACTGCACTTGCATGATTCGAATGACCAGGCCTAGTAGGAACGTTTTTGTTTTCCATCCCCGTATCCCGCACCCACCTGTCTTGTTGCACCTTGAAACACCTTTTGCTGCTTGGGCACATTATAAATACCCAATTGGTAAAATACTTGTTCCCTGCCTTTTAAGACTTTTAAGACTTATAACCCCCTGCACAGGTAGAGGCACTAGGCGTACTAACCTGGTAGAGACAGACTAGGTAAGTAATAGGAGATTTGAAAATTATAAAGGCAGGGTAAATGTTTCTCCAGTCAGGGGACAGAGAATCCTCTAACCTATCAAATCAGTAGGGGGTTGGGCGTAGAGAATCAGCCTACCCACCCACTTTGGAAACACATAAAAAGAGACCGTTTAGGACAGATAATGAACACTTCTTTTCCACTACTCACAGATTCCTGCGAAGCACTCTGCCAGACCAGATCCAGACAATATCCAGACAGAGACTCCAGATCTAGATCCAGAGACCAGAACTCTAGAACCCAAACTCTAGAACCTTGAAGCAGAGAGGCCTAAAACAAAAGCTGAACTCTTCTCAGCAGGCCTGTAGAATCTAGCAACCTGATTCTCACATTCAACAGCCGGCCTGAGCTGTTCTATTCTAGCCAAGAACCCTGTGCTAGAACCAAGGTCCAGACCCAGAAAGCAGAGCTGTATCCAAGACCCGTCAGATCAAGTTCAAGAGGCCGCAGACCGCCGTGCAGTGCTGAACGCAGAACCCAGAGGGCCTGAAACCGTCCGGTGGCGAGAGTGAAGCCAAACCCCTTGACCAGATCTTTGACGAGGCCCATTCCATTCTAAAGCTAGGAGTGAGCATCTAGTCAAGAACTGTCCATAACCAATCTTTTAGTTTAAAGTAATCCTCTTCCAACCATTTAACCTGTGCAGAACTGCATTATAGAATCTTGTGTCCATCCTGTTGATTTCAAATCTGTAAAGCGCATCTGTCATTTGAAATCTTGACTTTATTTCTGCAACATCTACCTTCACAAAAACATCCGTAACATTTGAACCGCACGTCCTAGAAGCAAAATTTAACTGTCATTTTAATGCTAAGATCCTAAGCTTTCCAACAAACCCAAAACGACATTCCAATCATTATAGTTTTTCCATAATCGCGATTTACGCACACTGAAAAATTGCTGCGAATTGCAATTTGGCTCAATTTAATTTTCTGTCAAAATAGCTGCTATGCTAAGACAAGGAAGCCCTACTGAATGAATGCAGCAGCGATTCTACGCTAGGGCAAGGAAGCCCTACTAGCCCTAATGAATGAATGCAGCAGCGATGCTACGCTAGGGCAAGGAAGCCCTACGAGCCCTACTGAATAAAGGCAGCAGCGCTGCTATGGTAAGGCAAGGAAGCCCTCCTGAATGAATGCAGCAGTGATGCTACGCTAGGGCAAGGAAGCTCTACAAGCCCTACTGAATAAAGGCAGCAGCGCTTCTATGCTAAGACAAGGAAAGCCTAGTGAATGAATGCCGCAGCAATGCTACGTGAGGGTAAGGAAGCTCTACGAGGCCCCACTAACTGAATGCAGCAGCGATGCTACGCTAGGGCCAGGCCTGAGACTTTGATCAGCTTGCAACCATTTTACCAAGAAAGGGAAAATGGGGGCCTGTGTTTCCATATACTTGAGAGTTCTTTGTCTAAACCAAAATGTCCATGCCAGCAAGAACCCTTAGCACTGAAGCTAGGGGAGTATGCAGAGTTTCAAAACTGCCTTGCTCCCACAGCCTTCATCCTTGTTACACACTTGGTGCAATATATCTATTTGGTATGTATCAACCAAGCCACACACAAGCCATGGGAAACCAGAAGGTGTGGGAAACCAGAAGGTGACTCATCCGCTAGTCCCCGGGGATCTCTCTCTCTCTCTCAAGTGGCCAGGGCACAGCCATCGCCTTTAAATCCAGACCCTGGGGGAGGACCAGTGTGGGACAATCACCTGGGTGAGGGGTTTTTGGGGAGTGGGTCACTGCATGGCGAGACGCAGTATCCATGTCCCGGTAGCACCTTTACCCCATCCTACCAGGTAGGATACGTGGGAACTTTACCACTGCACCCTTTCCCTTCACAAACACTTCCACATGTAAGAAAACAGACTCACACCCGAGCAGTGTACCTGACATGTCCCGCTACTATGGTCAGGCGAAGTCAGGCAATTACTGACAATCACTCACACCTGACTTGCATTAAACTTCCCCATGCAGATAAAAGGCAGAGCACGAGAGCACACTCTGAGCGAGGCAAAGCACATGAAGAAGCAGCAGTTTTGAGAAGGCAGCTGAAGGAGGGCAGAAAGAAGGCAAACCAAGAAGGCTTTGAAAGGAGGGAAATACCCTTGACCTTTTCGACAGGAAACCATTACTTTCAAAACCCTTGTAGATCAGAAAACGTAAGGCCAGGAAACGAGGCTAATGAATCCTGCTTTGTGTGTCGGAGATACCAGAGGCCGTCCTGCGTAGCTCACCAAGTTGGGGAGGAGCAGCAGCCCCAGTGGTATTGTCCTGGCTAGTGTTGACCTGAACCAATCTCAAGTAACTATCACTCATCCTGAATCTCTTTTAGTGAATTAAAATCAATTTAGCATATTTTCACTTTCAACGCAATCACATTCAAAAGTAGTTTTGCCTGTTTTAAAATCATACCGGTTTCTCTAAGCTTGCTGGGGGAACTGGGATTGAACTGCATTCTTGATTGTCTTCCCGAAACTTGTGTGCCCTCATTTCCATCTCTACATATTGCATAGGGGGGGGGGGGTGGAGTGAGTAGTCACAGGGGAAAAAGTGACCATATTGTCTTTTGTTGAAATTAAGTTATTTCTGGGTTGCATTCTTTCCCATTATTGCATTTCCTTGAATCATATAAGGTATTCTCTGCTTCAGTATCCTTCATATTCATACTCCTAAGTGATTAAAGAGTTTGTCAATTTTGTAATATTACCCCTTGTTGATTACTGTGCATATTCATAAGTGTGCTGTTCAGATATTCTTTTGTTCATAAAAGTGTGAATATATATATATATATATATATATAGTTTAATTCTTCAAATACATCTTTTAATTTGCAAAACAAACCTACTTCTTGGCTCAGTGAGGTCAGGGGGATCCAAAGAGAGGGGCGTTATATAAGGGTTCATCATCCAGATTTAAAGAACTTTGACATAAAAATATATAAATAAGGGCTTCCATTGGGCATCCCATCCTAAGCATTGACTTAGTTGGATTGCTGGGTTGAAGTCACTTACACACCCTTTCCAACAGGTCAGAGTGTGGGAGATGATAGAGTCAGTGTAGAGAGCCGATAGGACAGCAGAGTCAGGAGGGGTTAGCCAGGTTTCTGTGATAAGTGAAAGGTGAGGGCAGCGCTCCAGATAAGATTTGGAAGTGGGAGTAATTAAGTAAAATTATTTTTTGGGAGTAGAAATGTAAGGCCAATTCCCAATGGGAGTATATTATAAGCAAGTTTCAGCTGGAAAACAAATGTTTTTATAATAATAATTTCTTTGCACCTAGTTAATCATGCACATTAAAATATACACATTTACTTCTTTCGATCAAGCATTAATAGTGGTTTCTTACAGTGGTACTACGTGCACTACTGGTCCAAACATACCCATGGAGTTGTGTGGATGAAAGCAGGGGCCAAGGTTCTACCTGTCGGTTTACTATTTTTTGTAGTACGTGTACTCCCTATTATTTTCTGGGAGTAGTTGCCTATTTGTAGCGAGTAAAAGTGGCTGATACACCCCTTATCCGTATGGCTGGGTGAGGGTGAAAGGGTTAAAAAAAGGTCACTGATATAAGACTACTTGTTGCAGAGAGGGATTGTGCATTCCAGAAGAGGGAAAGTGATATGGGGTGGGGAAAAGGAGCATGTGGAGTGCAGTAGATAAGGTGGGAGAGCGGAGGTTGGAAATCCTGGGAGAAGTGGAGTGTCTGATTGGAAGAGTGCCGGAGGAGAGGTGGGAGATGGCGAGGGGAAAGGGTGAGGTAGCAGATAAACAAAGTTTGTCTGAAGGCTACAAGAAAGAAGGAGACAATTGAGTTCAAGGAGGAAGGGAGTAAAGTCCAGGCGCATGATGGAGGGTAAATTAATAGGCGAGTGGAGGAAGGGTGCAGTGCAAACGAGAGATGGTAGGTAGGTGAGAAGAAAGGCAAGGTGAAAGGTTGTCTGGTAAGAAGTAGGTATACATTCCGAGATTGTTTGGAATGGGACTATATGTGTCTGGAATAAAGGTAACGGGCCAAAACAGGGATGCCCCTTAGTTCCCACTTGTGGAGTGAGTGAGAAAGACATCGTAGGAAATCTGCTTCTTGATTCAGTATCCCGGCCAGATGACCGGCATGAGGCCGACTTCCCATTTAATGGCCTCACTACCAAAGTTTAACTGTGAGTTCACACAAAGGACTGGACTTTATACCCCTGGTTTGTTCACATAAAAACTGCTGTGGTAGAATTTCTCAGGAATAATACCTAATCACCTCTGACTGCTGGAATGCCTGAAACAGAGGCAGGACGACGGTCTTCTGTTCCATAATGTTGATGCATTCATTTCTGACCTGGAATGACCAGAGGTTGTGCACCGACAGATTTGCAAAGTCACTCGCTATCCCAACAGAGATGAATCTGTGGTTAAAAGAAAGAGTGGTACTGTCCATACAAAGGATTCCCGTTACAAGGTTACTTAATTTGCGCCGATCAGTACATGTGCGCAGGCATCAATTTGCGACATGGGAATGGATGTCTGTTGACTCTGGAGATTTACATTTCTACGGGCTGTCAAGCGGAGCAGAACACATCTTATTTAGAGCATTACCAGTTGTTCAGTTAAGAGAAAAGACAGCATAAGGCCTAGTAGGCATTAAAACCGCCACACCGGCATTGCATCTATTTCAGAAAATTAACTGTTGCAGCCTGAAGGTTGCAGATATCTATGGTTTCTATATAGGGCTACACATGGAAACCAACAAGACTTAGATGGGGAAACTAAGGCTGCCATCAGTTTGGTAAATACTCCAAGTGCAGAACTGAGGCTGAAAGGGAGCACCCTGCACTGGTACGGCCTGTTCCTCGCAGACAATCCAGAAAATGGAAATCCAGATACCAGAGCAGGACATGAAGGCATGCACCTTTAGAGCCACCATGCAGACTCATTCATAAAGGACTAGTACAGACCAAAACAGTGGTCAGGTAACCATTGTTAAAAACCTCTTGCAAAAATAAATGTCGACAGAGTTAATGTTCAAGATAGCGAACAGGCCAGTTAGACACCTCTGCATTGAGAAGCATCCAAAACCACTTTAAGTCACTGGGACTGACTCCGCAGTATGGATCTGAAGCAACTTGTCCACCTTCTCATTCTTACATGGTGGATCGGAGGCTGAAGAGGAAACAGTGGAGGGACAGAAGCACTTGTTCAAGGGATTGCCGAGGCAAGCACCTGAACCAACGGCTGATTAGTTTACTGCCGCTTTTCCAACACCTTAGAAACCTCCGCAAAACATTAGTTCACATACAAATGCAGGTTCTGCTGCCTCCGCTGCTTCCCAAGACCGATGCCAACCAAAATCACCCTTTTCCGTTAAAGGAGCTTCTGGCATAGACATTCCCAAGCACTCGCTGAAAAATCTGCTGAAGGAAAGCTCTCGCAGAATATGGCAGTGCATTCCCCGGGTCAACCTGGGGACAAGGCGAATTATCATGGTGAATGTGTGTTTGGGCTCAGTAATGCTGTCAGGCTCATAAGGCCATGGAGGGGGAAGTATGAAATGAATGAGGCAACAGCAGTAGAGGGTGAGTGGATGGTGAAATGACGGTTACTGGTGGGATTTGTGTCACAGGATTAGGACTTCAAGCAGTCGGTGGAGCGGACAGTGGATGACCGATGTATTTACCTCCTTAAGGCACTAAAACATCCCCTTGTTGCAAAGTCTTCCAGCTTTGCGCGAAAAAAAAAATCTGTCCTCACCCATGGAGTTGAAGGGTCAAATCCAGAAGCATTGCTTGTTTGATGCTGCCAGAGTGGTGCAAACTGGATGAAGTGAGAACAGGTGTCCCTTCCTGCAATGTCCAACAGCAAGAGCCCCAGGTCAGGCTTAAGGTGGGACATTTCATCTAAAGAACCACATACTGACAGCGGCTGGGATTCAGACACATCCAACGGCAGAGGGCTGAAAATGGTGTCAAAGGTTATCAAAGAATTATAAAGCACAGGTTGGCATTTTTCACACCACCCAGATGTGCGTTACAGACCCTGCATGAGGCGAGATATGACAACTTGCATCACAGAATGTCTGGACGCAGTAGTTCAGAGACTGAAGCCTCAGAAGAAGTCCAAGTAAGAAGGTACAGGGAACCTCTGGGGCAGGCCTCTCAGGGGCAATGAACCAGGGCTTTGTACCGTGCTGGTCTTAGAACACCAATGCATTGGCCGAGGGCATGACCTGGTGTCAGACGTTGGTAGTTCCTTGGCACTGGATTAGCTCTCGGTCCTCTGCAGCTCCTGATCTTGAAGACATTAATGAAAGCGGTTTCAAGGGCTGGTGGCTAAGGATAAAAGCAGGCGAGTACTCAATTGCTTCTTGAACACCATGGAGATTTTGAACGTCTCTGGAAGAGGCCCCTTCAAAAACTCCCCCCTCAATGCTGGAGGCATTCACCAGGAGTACTGAGCGACATTCAATCACACAGGTTACAGAGATCCCACGAATGAGCGAGTCCCAGGCATGCACTTCAAGCACAGAGTGTTAGAGTCAGAGACCAAGATCTGCAGCTGACAAGACTAGTAAAGAAATAAAGAAAATACCTTACTTTGTGCAGCAAAAGGAAGAGGGAAACTTCAAAAGCCCAAGAATGACCCAATGAAAGGATTAAAAGGCATCCAGTTCCACCTGTGCAGAGAAAGGGACTTAAGGGTAAAGTTCTGGGTGGAGTCAATAGGAGTAGGGTGCTCTAATTTCACAGCTGTAACTTGAGGGATGTGCGGACTCAGAATATGGAACTGTGCTCTAGCACCTTGAAGCGTCTTCTATGTGCTAGATGGAATTATCAGTAAATATCACAGACCAAATAACCGTACAGACCAAAAGAAGATGGTAAAATACTGCTTTAATCTCAATTAAAAAAAGCCGGGAGATAGGACAGCTATCAAAGTACATAATTATGTTTGTACAGAGTTTATATACTTTCACATATGTCATTTATGACGTCATCCTACATGGCATTTTATAAAAACCTATCGCAGGGAGGGATTGGATTAGGGGAAACCCATCTACTTATAGAATCATACACTGGTTAATATCTCATTGGCTGCCCCTCGTCTGTAGGACACGCCCTGAGTTACTTTTATGTACGTCACATATTTATTATAGCATAGAATAATGCAGCGGGCTAATAAATGCACCATTGTGTATTAAAGTGTGTGGCAGGCCTTCTGATTGGTTGGCAATTCTATCAACCTTGGACTTTCGGCTCCTGAGCAGCATGTGAACAGAACGAAACCTAGGTATTCAAGCTGCATCAACTTATTCTTTGTTTTCCCCAATGAGTCCATTGCATTTCCTCAAGCTGATACTTAGCCAATGTCTATCGTTTGTAGTTGACCTCGTAGTCTGCTCCCTGTTCTAGGACGTTCGAGGGAGCGTGAGAACACCAATATCTTAACTGAAGCTCTAATGTATAGTCTTTGTTTTGGAGTTCCTCATCACGTTTTAGGAGACCACGATTTTCTCCGTTTCAGCCTCAATGACTGCTATATGATTTTATTAAACAGGGTGTCATTAGCCCATCTAGCCTTTAGAGACTTGCTCACTCCACCTCACCTACTCTTTTGCCTTTGTATTTGTCCAACACTTCACATCTGCAAATATTCTTGTCGCTCCTAATCTTAGCAGAAATATATCTGATGCACATGGTCTGTTCATTAGACTCCCTTTGTGCCTTGCACCCATCTCTCAAAATAGCCTCCTTGACTTCAGGCCAACGTACTTCCTTATTCTTCACACGAAAACAGCTTCTTCATTAATTCTTCAAATTGCATTCCTATGCTCGTATTTTGAGGCAGCTGGGTTTATTCCTTAATGCGGGCTGTCGTCCATTTTCTTCCAATGGCCGTCCTAAATGTTGTGTATGTACCTCTTTTTAGCAAGCTTCTATATGCTCTTGCTACCTTGTATTACAGCATATTTACAGTTATTGGTCAGCAAGTTACTTCATCATCTTATTTGCATGATTACTTCATTTTTAGGTACATGTTTCTCTTCGTGCTTTAGTTACACCATCAGTCTTAAGTATTTTCATATCGTTTACACATAGGCTTTTATATCTTCTTCATGACGTCCTTCTGTTATCGTCAGACTTTTGCTTAATCTTTACTCATAATTCCCGCAGCTGCATTCTGGCACTTTGGCAGTGGGCATCTTCTTGGTAAATGCCTTCCTCTGACTCAATGTGAGGGTATCTTCTGAATTGCGGTCTAAGTGCATATCATCTTTCATACAATCGATGCAGTATGGACGTGTCTCAAACTTGTGCATGGGTCCCAATTGTAGCTCTCTGTCTGCTACTCCAAAAAGACAGTGGTGAGGTGGCAGAGACTAGAGAAGAGGCATCCATCTGCTCCTCTACATAACACAAACTCTGTCACCATCTAAAATCTTAGACCCAGACGATTTTGCATATGCCACTCACCCGCCTCAATGAACTTCTCCAGTAGAACCTGCAGCTACTAGGGCCATGCCCAAAAGGCCCTGACCAGATCACAATCACTATATCAAAGCAACAATGTGTACATGCAAAGCATGCAACTCTTGGATGGAAGCAGGCCAACAAGAAGAATCACAACAGATTGTGCATACTGCAGATATTTTGGTCTCAAGCAATCACCACAGCTCGAGGCATGGACAGGGAGAATGCACCTTCCCTCATCAAGACCAGAGACTCTTCATCCCACACTACCAGACTACTGGCAGAACACGTGCCAACACCCCTGTATTCTTAAGCAACTCAGGAGAGATGTTATATATAAGGATTTAGGCACCACACAAGGAGGCTACATGATAGGACGACCGCATCCACAAAAAGAAAATACAAGAAGCCACAACGCTGCACACAGGGCTACTGCAATCCAACTCAAACTATGGGACATGCAGCGGTATGCAAGCAAATTCACCACCATAGATTACAGAAGTGACACAAGCATAGCCACTCATGCTTTCAAACCAAATATTACCACACCAATGCATATCCATGAAGAATCTTGCAAGACCAGGACTGTGACTGCATCAACACAGCACTGAACACAGAGGCCTCAAACAAACCTACACTTGGGTCCCAGGAAGCCATCCACCAACACAACTGTCAATTTATTAGACGGTTAAGATGGGCCAGAATTAATTGTTAAGAACATCACAATAATGAGATAAGTTCACTAAGACCCAGAAACACCACATTACTAACAGTGCCTCAGTACATAGGGTAAGCCAAAGTAGCTCATTGTACGTAATCAACAACAGACTTTGGAGCTCGGTCCCCAAAGGGATCTGCACAGTGAACCACCTTACCTTCCCCGAAAGCACTCAAGAAGACCTACAAAAAGTAATCCATTGAAAATTATAAGGCCCAATCACGTATACAATCCATACTCGTTTAGGGCAGTGGAAGAAAATGATTTGTTTCTTATCAGGTGGGGCAACTAAGCCCTTCCCTAAAATATGTCACTATGAACGTCACTAAATATACAACGTCTAATTGGTTACTTTCCAACCTACGTTGGCAGTACGCAGGCGGAGAGTACAGGTGCAGATGAGCTAGTCTTAACCATAGCTTCCCACCAATTAGCATATCAATGCATCATCACCTCACAATCACTGTCAATTAGGTCTTTGAACTCGGCCTTGAACATGTTCTTTGCTGTGGGGAGTTCAGGAGAGTGAAGGCACGTTCTGCCCTTGTGCATAGGTGTGTGATCATCACGCTCATCCAACTTCTTCTCCCCACGTGACTAAAGACCACGAAATTAAGCTTTCAGTGTATTAAAACACTATTCTTTAATAGACAACTGACATCTTGTTTTTGTCCATTCCTTTTGAACAGGAGCTTTGTTCTTTCACACGCTTTGTATTCAAAGTCAGCTTACCAGAGTCTGATATGGCCTTGGCTTCTTGGTTCATCCAACCTCAACTTTGAGTTTTCCCCTATAATTCACTTGTTTTCCAACTGGGTCACACTTGGAAAAATTGACAAAACGGCCTTCCTTCTGTTACTCCGATCTGCTATTGTATGTAGTGGGAACATCTATCCTTTACCGACTCCAAAATATAAAAAATATATATGTACATGTTGGTGCATGCAGCAATCTATTCACTATTTAGCTAGCCTTTAAGAATACTTCATCTGCTTGCGTTTCTTTGCATGTGTACACCTGTGAAATAGCTTGATATCTTCATTATGTCTGCAGCCTAAGTTCTTCCTCTTGATCCCAAGATGTCATTTAACTCAATACTTTCTTGATGCCTTATAGAATTGTCTGCATTCTCTAGTCTCCGCTTCTCTTCTCCTATACATCAACTTTGCTCTGCTTGACAGTGGTGGTGGTGACATCACCATTCTTTTTCATCATTCATTCACTCACTCTGGTTCTTCAGGGATTTCATTCAAATGACCATCATAAAGTCTCATATGCAAGTATGGGTTCCTCAATAGGAACCTTGCTTCCCAGATTCTCCTAGGTATCGGTATCATCACTGGTACTGCACAGGTTTCACAAGGCATCCAACATACAGATGCTGTGGGCAAGATGTTTGAGGTGGGGGTACTTAGCCCCTCCTCTACACTCCCCCTCTGGGCGATTCATCAACCACTCTCCCCTCAGTCTTCATCTCCAGACATCCTTTTCTGAAGAACTGTGGGACCCATATCTTTATTACTCCTTTCAGGCATCCAGCTGATTTCACATGCTCATTTCTATTCCAATTCATAAGCATGCACTGTCCACTTGGACTGCAATAGATCCATCTTCCCACATACTACTTCTGTTTCTTTGGATACATGAATGTTGTCCCCTCAGGTGCATGGATACTGGCTTTCACAAGTCTCTGATCTCATCATCTGTTAGATCTTTGGCCTTCCATCCTGATTTAACATCGATCATGTTCTTCATCCCTATGGCTTTCTTTGCTGTTTTCTTGCACTGTGTGATTATTATCTTGATCACACAGAATCCCAGCAACACTAACACAATCAGGGCTCCAAGGAACTTGAACATGTCTGCCATCCATCGTGGAACCCAAAAAAGTGATCCAAACCAATTATCAGCAGCAATGTCTTCTACTTTGCCATCTGGACGTGTAGCTTCCTTAGCACCTCAGTTAAGGTGCCATTCTAGTCGTTGTGAGAAGGTATACATGTGCAACATGATTCTCTGATTTTTGTACAAACACCTCCATCCATAGCTGTAATCATATCCAAGACATATCTGTCCTGAAGAATCATCAGTCGTATGGCTCTCAGCTCCTCCTTGATGGCATTGAATCCATTTATGGTGGTGTTGATCGCCTGCAGAAGCTCCCATCTGGTTACCTGTCCCATCTGGTTATCTGTAACCATTTAGTAGTTGCTCCAACCTGGATACTCGTCATGAAGATTATCGTGAACACTGATGAAGTCTGGCTGAACAGTCTGATCATACGGGATAGAGTCAAAAGCTTCTATTGGCTTAGCAGAAAAGTAATTCTCCCTCTTCATTCGATGCATCAGCTCCACAGATCTCTTCTTCCTCAGAAGAGCATCTACATTCGGGAAACTGTCAATATTCAGGTCACTTTTAGGAATCACCAACGCTGGAACATGAACATTCACCAAGGTGCATATTCCTCCCCAATCTTTGGGCAACTTCATATATGCTTTTGATCCACAAGCCCAATAATGATCCCTAATTACTGCTGTCCCAAGTTTCATTCCTGGTACATCAGAAATTCGACCACAGTTCTGATTTTCTTGTGCCATTGTTTCTGAAGCACAACTTTGAACTTTCCAGAGGCACTATCTGCAAGGGTCCTCCTCTGTCTTCGACCCAGGTCAATAGTTTAGCAAGTCTTGGCCATGTAGGCTTGCATCCATTCGGCACTATGTCAATGGTTGGTTGATAACAACCAATGACCACCCAAGCTCTGCAGATTACCACTCCTTCCCATCCATCAGGTGATGGTACTAATCCCCAAATCTGCATCTGGTCTCTGTTCTTCCATCTACGCATTTCTTCTGCAGATTTGCCTGAAACCTCAATTTTGCCATTTACTTAGCATCTGATTCCTGCTCCTTTTACTCCAGATTTTTCATATCTGAATACGTGATTCTTGGTATGAGCTCAGTTTCTTGCCTTTGTGTCTTGTACATAGTCACCTTCATCTGGATCTGTCTTTTCAGTTGCCCATTTGAGTTAAGCATCTCGACCCATGAACTGGCTTCTTGGTCTGCTATGTGTGATAGACAATGTGCTATCTGGACGTCTATTTCAATAGACATGAAGATCTTAGACTTCCCCATGCTATAAGGCAGAAGTACACATACAAAGAATGTCCTCCTTCGAGGTCCTCCTTCTGTGCTGTAATGTCGTCGTAATAATTTAGCTCATAATCCTTCTCCCCTAGTATTTCTTTTGGGCCTCGTTTTTCTCTTATGAGCCTCTGTAATCATGTCATGGAGTATGTCAGCATGTGTTCTTCTTACTGGAACAATCATAGAAACATTCATCAGTGGACTATGTGTATTCACATGTGCTAACAGTGTAGGAGAAAGTTCTACAAGCCTTTATCTACTTTGATGCCATTTCTTAGCAGCAGCATGAGAGGGCCATAGAGTCTCCTATAATCTATCTCCATACGTGACCTCTCTTCAAAAGGTAACCCATGTTTGTCTATTACAGGGACATGTGCTTTCTTATGTACTTCTAAAGTAGGGATAATAACCTAAGATCTCGGCTGCCTAATAGTTGTCACATTTGTACCCTTCTCGTGCACAGGAGGATACACAGGAATCTTTGCTTCATGCGTCTCTACAAAGATTGCAGTGTGTGTTGTAAGTGAGAGCAATACCACTATGAACATCACAAATAACAAGGGGGGGGGGTCCTGGGAGGCCCTCTGCCAGACATTAGTCCTGGTTATGAGAGCCTTTAGCCCACTATCTTTCACAGAGGAGAAATATCCAAAACAGATCAGTCTTTGTTCTGCCCTGGAGCAGTCCAGCACCGAAATGCTAGGCAATTCTCCTCTGAAAAAGAGTAACAGCAACCCCAGACATGTGTTTGTCTGGTTGGACCTCACCAGTAGGGTGGAGCAGTGCCTCTCTAAGAATAGTGAGCAAGGAGGTCCACGTCTGGATTCCCCTACTAACTTAGGGTGATACCCAAAGTTACTTAAAATATGCAAACAAGGGGGGTGCTGGGCGGCCCTCTTCCAGACATTAGTCTGGTTATGAGAGCCTTACCCAGAGTAATGCCAGTGGTTAAGATTCATTCTAAACCTTCCAGCCATTGCCTCTGTTTTTGCTTTGTCACCCCGAGTGGGACGGGCATGCCTAGACGTGGGTCTTGTGCCTGCTGGGCCTAGCGACCCAAGCTACTCCTCACTGATGAGGCCCAACAAGGCCGAAACATGTGTGGTCTCGTGTAGAAGGGATGTGACTTAGCAGTTCGGGCTGGACTGCGCCTTTTGGGGTGGGGCCAAGCCTGATTTGCATATGGTCTTTCCCCTTCTGTAATGGCTTGGCAGGTGAAGAACAATAGTCTGGAGGGTTGCCCAGAGCAATGCCAGTGGTTAAGATTCATTCTAAACCTTCCAGCCATCACCTCTTTGTTTTCACTATCAATATAATGCAGGCATAGATAAAACATGTACGAAACTTGCACCATGAACTTTGTGCACAACGTGGACGTCTTTTGTGATCCGTCATGATGAAGTTGCTACTAGTGATGCCCATACTTTAAAGGAAGGAAAAAGTAACTTTAAATCGGGCAACATCATACAATTTTTCCGTAATATCTTAATCTTCTCTATAAGTTCTTCAAGCAGCTGACTGATCTCAGGACGATTAACAGGATTCTTGTTGTATAGAAAAGAATCATCCTTTCGCCAGATGAACTGTGGATGCCTCTCCAGCAAAAAGTAGAAGACTACAGCAAGTAGGCTCTGGATCTCTTCCTCAAAAAGTCTCATTCAGGATGTTCAATGAAGTACAGCAATTCCCAATCGATGCCATGAATCTGCCTTAGACCAGATGACATGAAGATTTTTCTTTCAGCATGAAACAAAAGGTTTCTCTTGAACCTTTTATCTTCTTCCACGAAGTTTCACTCCATCCTCAAGGTTCTCTCTGAGCACTCATTCACTTGGTGTATGATGTTTCTCAATATTCGATTGAGCTCTGCATTATTTCTGTGGTCTCTCAAGACATTTCTGACATCAGTTTGTCTCCCTACAAGATGTGGACATTCTTCAACCAAGTGATATAATACTAGGCTAACCGGACTATGAGCATTATCCGGTGACAGGCGCATCTGTGTTTCCCCCACTGTACTCAGGAAGCTGAAGGATTTGTTCAGTAATTACTATAAGCAACCTTCTCACAGTTGGGCCATTCTTAGGATCTTGCAGGAAAATAGGAATGCTAGTAGTTCTCCCCACCAGCGCAGGGTATGCGTGCAATACAAACTCGAGAAAAGCAAGAACGACCTGTGAAACGTCATTGGGCATCACCATAGGCACCTCCAAAGAGAAAGTCGGTAAGAAAAGAATCGGGATACTGCTCTCTTCCAGTTGTTGAACAAGAATTCCAAATTTGGCATACTCTTCCGTTTACTCAAGGCTTAAGTGTGCCCCAGTCCAAAGTCGACAAGCTCCTGTGGCTCACTAATGAATATCTTCTCTTAACTCCCTTATCTTCAGTAAGAGAACAAAATAAACCACAGTTCAATAAACTCTTTGCCTTTACTTGACTGCTTCCTTCCTCACCATAGATTTAACCTGCACGCCCTGTGGTTCTTCCCTAATGCTTGCTTCCGATGGGTGTGGGTGTGCTGTGGATTCTTCAACCTGGATCTTTATTTTTATCCTGGAATGGCCAGGCACGTCTGCCTAACACCGCAACTGCAGATGGTATAATGTCTTTCACTATAAAGGGTCTGCCGGAACGATAGTGCCACCTTTTCAACAAAGTTTGTGAGTCTATGATCTGATTTCCAGTAAAAAGTTTGGAAACACGAAACGCAGCATCTCTGGTTGTTGCAACATTTCCTTCTGTGCTGTGCGCTACCCCACACCCTTGTCGCTTGAGTGGAGCCGAAATGACAATAAAAAGGCACACGTAGCTCCTTTCCTAACAATTCTACCGTTTGCCGGGCAGCACTCCTAATTCTATATGGAGGTGTGAGAAATATCCCCATTCACCTCCTTGTAACTCTGTGTGGAACAAGATGGTTTTCCTAAATCTGTCCAATTTCTTAAAGCATGTAATGCCCGTGATAGGCCATGCAACCATCCTTTCCTCTAGGTCTGTTTAATTTCTCTACTCTCTTCCTTAAGCAAGCTATTACGTCATCTTACAGACCTTATTCAGCAGCTGGTGACCTGTCTATGAAAACCTGTGCCTTTTCTAAGCAACAATCTTATGTACCCACAGACTTTTTCCTCGACACAAAATAAGGTTAAAATATGACCCTTATTAATTCCCATATTCTCCATCTAGGAAACACTTTGTGCTACGATTCTTGGCTATGGTGACTTAATAATTCACCTCAAAAAGGACATATCCTTATGATCATATATCAGAGTCTATATGCAAATGCTAAAGGGATCATTAAGTATTGGTTTGACTCCTTAATTGTGCACAATGTGTGCCCAATAATCTTTTTACTTGCAAAACATTTTACTATACAAAATGCAACGTATTCTACTATATGCAAAAAGCAAACCAATCCTTTACACTTGTTGCAGTGAGTTTTTTTCTTCTAATAACGTACACAGGGTAGTGTAGCTATTCAAACGCCACCCTTAAGGCTACAGGCATCACTGGTTTAACAGTACTGCCTTGTTGCCATAGTACTGCCAGGGGTTTAAAGAACATCCCCTCTGCGTCCACAAGTCTTTCTTATCTTGAGGCGCTTCTCAAGTCCTCATTCATTATAATCTTAAAACATTTTTATCGCAATAATTCAACATGCTCATCCACTTTTAAATATTGCAACTAACATACCTACATCTATACATACAACACTTTCCTTTTCTCCCCCATGCTTTTCTAATTTCCATGTGAACTAAAATCTACCCGTTTAGTGTGAGCTGTGCATGTTACAGCTACAATGGCTACTGGGAGTTGTAGTACTCTACTACGTCAGTCCAATAGGACTACTTTTTCCAACGTGCTAACCCTGCGTGCACCGTTGACGTCACAAAGGCAAAGTCACTGTACACCGTTACTTCCTGGTCTGCATAATTCTTGAGCGTGACAATCAGCGCCACTAATTCTGCAGCCTGTGCAGAAAAGTGAGACAATATTCATACACTTGAGACTACTTCAAAACTCCCCATTGGCCGTGTGTTGTACCACAGCGGATCCTCTATATCCTTGCTCATTAATTGATTTTTTTAAAACCCATCAAAAAAATAAAAGTAATCTCAGCTATCAATATATTTCCCTTCACTCTCGGGATAAAGTTCCCAACAGAATCATATGCGTGTTCACCCTCTGCCGGTGATTTCAACACAAACATGGCAGGGTTCATTACTCTGGACCTGATCCTTTTAAATTGCTAGATTCAATATGACCACCCCATAAGCAGGAGCCTTTTGAGATGTCAATGTGTCTTTAGGCTCTTCCTACATGGCAAATAACATTCAATAACTATCATAATAGAACATCCGTTACTATACTATACTATACTGACAGCACTCTCAATAGCAAAGGCGGCAGTCATCAAAAATGTGTTCATGCCAAACAAACTCATACTACTGGATCTAAAATCCTTTTTATAATATACAAAAACAATATAAATCCTTCATAATAAACCTTTTTAATTCTACCAATGCTCCTCATGTGGCCATCCTAATTAAACATGCCATAATGTATTCATTCTTATTTAAATAGATTCTTGATAAAAAACATTCTGTGCCTTTTTCTAATAAAAGTGACATACTTAATTTTGTCTTTTAATCTTACCCCAATATATGAACCTCTGTCTGTCTTAAATATAACAAAAATAACCCAGACATGTCTCTCTCTTATACAAGGGCATGTTAAACCTGCTTTTATACTCTTTAGTATCTACATAAATAACTACTGTGTCTGAAAGTTTTCACTGCACTCTCGGTGCTTACCTGCTGCACCTCTGGATTCGGAGCAAACTGATTTTTATTCTACGGCTATATGTAGGTGAGTTTTTCAGCCCCCTCCCTTTTTTTTAAATTGACCATTCTGCATAAATCCTTGACCTTTTCATATATCAAAAAAGTGTTTGATCATACCACATGTCCATCCTACAGGCGGAGGTCTTTTCATTTGTCTTTTCTTCATACCTTGAATACTGCATAGGTTTACTTAAAAGAATAGTGCCCTCAAAAATGGTATTGTCCCGAGCTTTCGGGCATGTGGTTTTATGCAAACTGATCGATCGTAAAAACATTTCCTATGCACCTTACCTTACTTTTCTTCACTTTTACACATGCAAAATCAACGAGCTGGGCGCGGGTGCTAATCTTATCCATTGCTGCATCACCCTAAATTGAACCGCCCTCGCAGCACTAAATCATATCCCCCACACCCCTGAAGCTGACATCAGTATTCCTAGCGATATTCGCCACCTATTTTCATGACGTTAGTGGGCAGTGTAGCCAAATGCGCACAGTCATCACCTACGTATAAACGTCAGTTGACGTAGAACCCGGAATAGCAACACACATCCTCTCACAGCACAGCACCTCCCAAATCGGAATAGAAAAAACAATTTTTAAAGCAAACACCAATACTCTGCAATTTATAATGTGCTTTTATTTCACAATAAATGCTCCGATAACATCTGCAATTTCGATTATCAAGCACATTTTTCATTTTGTTCTGTTCGAGCATCAAATCTTTATCATGAGGCACACAGTGTTCCTTTTGGTAGAAGCAGCGCATTCGCCACACCTTGAAACACAAGGCTTTGGCATCAGCTTCTTGCTAGACCACCGTAAAAGATGACAGGTTGCTCCTTGTTGCTGGCACCGCCAAAGGGCAGATCGGTCCCGGGCGATCGTCACACATCAGCGTAATAGTGATCCATCCGTTCAGGTGTATCTGCCACTGCCTGTTGAAGAAACCATCACTCAGTATCTGAAAACTATGACATTCGCAGAAAGGCAGAATGTAGCTGTGTATAAAACAAAAATATATTTCAGTAGCCGTTCTTTACTCAGATGTATCCATTTACCCTTTAATTCTGCACCGGGTGAAACCTAATAATGAACAAAAACCAGAAACAATGGAAACAGAGAAAACATTGTGGAAAGTTGAAGTCTACGATGCGCTTGCGAGGTTAGTGCTGTTGAGTATTTTTAGCTCGCAATGGGATGCGGATGCTGACGGAAGAATTTGAACAACACATAGACGGCATTATAATGGAATATTAGCAACGAACTTGGGGTTTTGATGGAACCTGGAGGAACCCAGACATGGACTCCATGCTCACTGTGCTCAGAGAGGCACAGCTCCACCTCACTGATGAGGCACAACAAGGCTGAAACACACGTATGGGGTTGCTGTAGGTACTTTAGTTCAGAAGGGAATTGCCAATGCATTTCGGTGCTGGACTGCCCATGTGCCCCGGACAAAGACAAATACATACAGGTTGTGTTTGCGTGTCGTCAAAATATGCCCCAACCAACAACCCATTACAATGTAAGCAAGCAATACCGGTCAGAAGATGAAACCTGGACTTGTTAGTCTATAAACACATCTTCAGTAAAACTTACATTATATTTGGTATTTCCATTCTCTTGGCGTACAGCAGTGTCCTCTCAGATCAACGGGCTTCATAAAATGAAATTACATGTTCCTTTGTCCAGTTTTAAAATGGGGAACCTTATTATTTTGGCGGGTATTACACACCTCCCGTCCTTCAAGCCATAGCGAATACTCCTTTTCTCCCAAGGACGAAGAACAATTTAATCTTCTTTGGAGCGCCTATGCTAAGTTTCGTTTTGGTGAAGGAAAGCCACAAATCAAAAATATACTGTACAAGACGCATCGGTGTGAACTCCACACAAGCGACATCAAACAGTGACCTTCACTCCATGGAACCGATTAACCCGGTCGACCAACGTGGCATTTGAAATATGTTCGAAAAAAAAAATTGTTTGCTGGAATCCACCAATGCCGTGCTATTGTGAATACTTTTTTACTCTTCTATATTGATAGTGATTTAGTTATTTTATGACAACAGTTCCAGTTAGGGTCCTCCCCATTGTCACGTCTGCGTGCCTGTTTTTGCAGACGAACGTTATGTTTATGTTTATTGAATTTATATAGCGCTTTAAGCCAAAGCTCTTTACAGTTTGACAACAGGTACAATAGTGAGAGAAGCATATTTACAAACATGAAACAAGTCATTAGAACAATATGTAGAACAATTTACTAAAAGGAGGGGGAGAGTGGGGGAAGGGAGGGTAGAGGGGGTAGATAATGGGGGTTACAATGTCTGTTTTGAATGTTCTCTGCAGATAACGGGAGACACTGACAAGTTATAAATCCAAGTGCCCTTCCAGCGCCACTGAACTTCCTGTGCACTAACAAATGTAGGAGGAGAGGCAGTATATCCCGCCACCCTGAACCATTCTCGTACCGGGTAAATGACGTATAAGCTAAGGGGGAAATATCGCCACCCCTCCTGTACCTATTTGCATCACCCATGTTTCATATAAGTGTATCAACACTGTGCTAATGTGTACACTTTGAACTCCATTTTGTGTCATTCCAAACGCCATCTTTTTCTAGGCCCTCTGCCCCTCTGGCGAAATGTTCACTCTCCCTCTCCCAGCGCCACACACAGCAAGCCCATACTACCTCTGTCAGATCAGCGCGTCTCTTGTTCTCACGGAAATGCCGCTATTCATTTTTGCAGGTCGCGAGTATCGAGCCCTGACAAAATGTGCTCATCCAACAATCTAAGACCAAGGCCTGCTCCAACCTTAGTGCCCCATCCATATCTGCTGATCGACTCATGTCCTCTCCACCACCCCGCCAGGCCGCGGTCCCCTAAACCCATGCCCCCTATTCACTTTGAATGCATCTGGTCACCAGAACCTACCCCCGCATCACCTCCAATTCACCTACCATATACCTAATATAGAGTGGTCATATATTCTGGTAACAGTAACACCTATCCCCACTGTGTTTGAAATCATAAGACTCCAAAGGCTGCAAATCAAAGATCTTTCCCTTCTGATAAGGCATCAGAAGGAACAACCCCCAACACATGCCCCCATAAAAATATAGGTCAGAATGCACCTATTTCACACCAACAGCCCCCTTTAATGCAGTGTTTTGCTTACAGTCATTATTTATTGCATGCCAAGTTTGTTATTTAGCTTAGTTAGATAGCTGTACTTCATATCTGTGGAACTTTGCCCGACCTTCACCCCGCAGAGAGGATCCCAGCTGACCCACGTGCAGCCCGCCAGATCTCCAAGACACCAACCAATTCTGTGAAGCCAGTCCCTATAACTATATACTGTATCCAGGTCTTCCTCCAATCCTGATGTAACAGTATGCACCTATAGGGAAACGTCAGTAGTGACATTTCAAGAACTTATAATGTACTGTTCTTGTAATTTTTGGCAGAGCACTCTCAGGCAGCAGAGACCTTTGCTCCAGGTATTCGCTTATATAAAATTTGGTTCCCTTGCAATTACTCTCCTGATCTCATTCCCTAGTGGGACACGTATTTATTCTGTCCGAGCTGGCCAGAAGGGAGAAAACACATTGTTACACTGTATGGCATCCTACAACAGGCGCTTCTTGCAAAAAAAAGTTGAAGTCGAAAAGACAATTTGGACGCTATGGCCACCTATGTTGAGCTTTACAGACACGAAGCAACCACAGACATGCATGTTATTGTTCGAGATATAAATTAATTAATAAACTGGATTAAATGTGCATAATTAAATACTTCTTAATACTTTTAATAGCTTTGAAAATCAAGTTTACTAGCATTCCATTGTTCATGTACAATGTACAAACATTGTGGAACATACACCCCGCTGCTAATCATTTATACCGGGAAGTCAACTGTTCAACGAGGTCCGCTTTTGATGAGCAGGGCTCGTTTGCAACGTTTTTTGGCAATATAGGTGCCCTAGGAACAAAATCAGGATCGATTCCAAATCTCTGGTGCGACAGAATTCTGAGAGTCCCTTCAGGTCTCTTGAAAGAGTTTTATCAAACACAATCTTCTTAAGAGCTTTGTGTGGAAGTGAAAATGGAACCAACCACTACTTCTTACGTTCTTGCTCCTCCGATAAAGGTCCATGCGCACATTTTTGAAAATGTTGGTTTTCTGTCCATGGTTGAACGTTGGCGCATCAATGAGCGCCATTCTTCAAGTGCAATTCCCGCAGACCCATCACAAGTTTTGGAGCTCCACCAAAGATGGTTGCTGAGAGACTGAGACCACTGTAAAATATTTTCCGAACCCTTTTTTTACCAGCAGCTGTGACTTTTTTTTTTTATTGACTGATTTGGCAATGTGCCATACATCAAATTGAAGGCAAATGTTTGGAAACTGCTCTAGCATGGCCTTGGCTATTGAAACGTGTCTATCAGTGGTTATGAGGTCTATTTGCATTCCCCTCGCTTGAAGATGTCTGAGGGATTTTATGAAACCATGCTTCTCTATGGCCACTAAGGATTTACATTGGGACAACTGCATGACCTCCGAACTCACAAATATTTTAGTTTCCATGTCCTGAAAGTGGTATGTGCAGTACTTTGGCAAACGGTTCAGACTAGCTGGCGACAGTGTGACAGCCCCAGTTTTTCAGCAGAGAATGTGCTTTAAATTGACATTTGGTCCATTGCCCAGGCTTGACTAATAGCGGGGAAGGAACAAGTTACTTACCTGTAACTGTTCTCCAGCATGGGTCTGGCATGGATTCACATGCTCATGAATATTCCCCGTTGTCAGGCTGGGAATCCTCGGTAAAGAAAAAATCAGTATCAGTTTTGTTTCTGATCGGTCTTTCGTAGTAGTAACCAATCACTGATCTCTGCGTCATACTGACCACAGCCAATGACTGCCATCTCCCTAAGCCCCGCCTCTGGCAGCCATCTTCAGATTTGGTAGCACGTGAAGTGGCAGTATGACCAAGTGAAGAGCCGCAAAGGGGTAGGCGGGAGGGTTCGCATGTGAATCCATGCCAGACCCATGCTGGAGAACAACAGTTACAGGTAAGTAACTTCTTCCTTCTCCAGCATGGGGTCTGGCATGGATTCACATGCTCATGAATATAAGAATACATAGCAGTACACACATGCACAACCACGGGAGGTGGCAAAGGCTCAACATTAAGCAATACAACAACTCAACATTAAGCATCTCTTACCTCCTCACCAGGCTCACCTTAAGCGAACAGGTTGTGCAGCACTGCTTGGCCGACCCTGGCCTCCTCCCTGGAATCCCGATCGACGCAGTAGAATCTCGTGAAGGTGTGCGTCGACCTCCACGTAGCAGCCCTCCAGATGTCCAGCAGGGGCACACCAGATAGGAACGCCATAGTAGCAGCGATCGCTCTGGTCGAATGGGCTCTCGGAAGGCCTGGCAGCGGTCGGTTAGCCAACCGGTGACAGTGCATGATGCAGCCGGAGAGCCATCTGGAAATAGAAGTCTTCGAGAGAGCATTCCCTTGATTCACAGGTCCAAAGTTCACAAACAGCTGTGATGTCCTCCGAAAACTTTGTGCGGTCCACGTAGAACTTCAGCGTTCTAGCCACATCCAGCGAGTGCAAAGTCCTCTCGGCCGGCGACGAAGGAGACAGGAAGAAAACAGGTAACACCAGGGGCTCGTTGAGTTGGAAGTCCGACGGCACCTTGGGCATAAAGGAGGGGTGCGTCCTAAGCACCACCCTCGAGGCATGGAAAGTCAAGTGCTTTGCAGGATAGGGCCTGGATCTCTCCCACTCGTCGTGCGGAGGTAATGGCCACCAGGAATGCAGTCTTCCACGACACAAACTTCATCGGTGTGGAGTGCATCGGCTCGAATGGGGGCCCCATGAGCCTAGTCAGCACCACGTTAAGTTCCCAAGCCGGGGCCTTCACCGGCGGGAACGACCGGAACAGTCCTTTCATAAACTCTTTCACCAGTCGATGGGACCACAGGGACGTCCGTCCTGTGGTTCTGGTATATCTGGAGATCGCCGCCAGATGAATCTTAATGGAGGCATGGGCTAGCCCAGCCTTCGCCAGCGATAGCAGGTACGGCAGCACTTGAGCGGCCGTAATCCGTAGGGGGTTGATCTTCTGTGCTCGGCACCAGATAGAGAACCTCTTCCACTTGTGACCGTAGCATTTGAGAGTCGAGGACGCCCTGGCCTTTGCAAGAACCTCTCTGCAGTCGGCCGTTATATCGTACCCTCCAAACTCTAGCGTTGCAGGAGCCAAGCCTGCAGGTTCAGCGACGCCGGGTCGTGGTGGAAGATGGCACCTCCTCTGGAGAGAAGATCCGTGTCCACCGACAGCTTGATGGATGGGGACGTTGACAAGTCCAGAAGGTCCGGGAACCAGAACTGCCTTGGCCACGCCGGTGCGACGAGGATCATCCTGCACCGGGACCTCTTGAGCTGGTTGATGAGTCGAAGCAGCAACGGCAACGGAGGGAACGCATACAGGTATAGGCCGCCCCAGGGGAACGAGAACGCATCGCCCATGCTTTTCGGCTGGGGAAACCTGCTGGCGAACCTCTGGCACTTCGAGTTCATCGCTGTTGAGAACAGGTCGATTTGGGGTTTGCCCCATCGTCGGAAGAGTTGATCCACCTGATCCTGGCGCAGCTCCCACTCGTGACACGCGCGCAGCTCCCTGCTGAGCGAGTCGGCGATGGTGTTTCTTTCTCCTGCCAGGTGGAAGGGAACCAGGAACATCTCCTGGGCGACCGCCCAGTGCCACAGATCCTGTGCCTCCTTGGATAGGGCTGGGGATCTGGTACCTCCCTGCTTCCGTATGTAAAACATTGTCGTGGTGTTGTCCGTCAAGATCCGCACCACCTTGCCCTTGAGACGGGAGGAACGATTTGAGAGCCCAGAACACGGCTCGGAGTTCCAGGATGTTGATGTGGATGAGCTTCTCCTCCGGGAGCCAGAGGCCTCTTGCGTGGAGATCTCCGGTGTGGGCGCCCCAACCTTCCAGGGAAGCGTCCGTCGTCACCGTCTCCTGGTACGCCGGTGTCTGAAAGTCCTTGCCCGCCGCGAGGTATGCTCGAACGCCCCACCACTGAATCGCTCGCCGGAACACCTCGTTGAGGGGGACCCTGTCTTCCAAGGTGCCCGTCGCCTGCATCCAATGAGCGTCGAGAAATTGTTGAAGAGGGCGCATCCGTAGTCTGCAGAGGCGCACCAGTTAGATGCAAGAGGACATCATCCCCAGGAGGGACTCGATGGACCTCACCCTGGCCATGTCCGAGGCTAGCAGGCGCTGCACTTTGCCCAGAATGGTCTTCGTCCGTTCTTCCGACGGTGCCGAAAGGCGCCTCACTGTATCGAGCTTTGCTCCCAGAAACAGGGCCACCTGCGACGGCACCAGGTGGGACTTTGGGTAATTTATTGCGAATCCCAGGTCTGTGCGTAGCTGGACGGTCCTCGCAGTGTGTTCGACGGCGAGTTCCCTCGTCCTTGAGCGGATGAGCCAGTCCAGGTAGGGGTAGACGTGAATCCCCTGCAGGCGCAGCCGCGCCGCCACGCCGCCACAGGTGCTAGGCACTTGGTAAAGACCCTGGGGGCCGACTTCAATCCGAACGGCAGTGCTCTGAATTGGTAGTGGCGTCCCTGGACGACGAACCTGAGGAACTTTCGGTGACTTTTGAGGATGGGAACGTGGAAGTATGCATCCTCCAGGTCCAACGACGATAGAAAGCCGCCTTCCTCCAGCTGTCCCAGCACGTGCTGGAGGGTGACCATCCTGAACTTTTGTGACCTGATGTATTTGTTCAAATGACGAAGGTCCAGGATGGGGCGCCAGCCGCCCGTCTTCTTCCTGACGAGGAAGTACCTCGAGTACACCCCGGAGCCCCAGAGCCTCTTCGGGACGAGCTCGATGGCGCCTTTCCTGAGCATCGCCCGTACTTCCAACAGCAGTTGCGGGACGTGATTTTCCTTCCTGGCCACAGGTGGAACGTGAGGGCACTTCTTCAGGAATTTGATAAGAGTGTCCTCTTACCAGGGTATCCAGCACCCAACGGTCGGTGGAGATGGACCTCCACACGCCGACGAAATTCGTCAGCTGGCCTCCCACCGGGGTGCTTCGGTGGGGGCCCGAGGCCACGGCCGGTTCAGTCCTGCTTGGAGGTGGTGGCCTTGCCGCCCTGGCCACCTTGCCGACGGCGGCGAGGCGCTCCCTGCTTGCCGCGACCCCTGTAGGCCTCCTCAGACGAGGAGCATGCCACCTGGCGGTAGGACGACGAGCCACCGCTGGATCCCTTGGAGGCCCCTCGTCTGCCTCCGGAGCTCCGAAAGGGCTGTCGTTGCTGAAGGGCTCCTAGGGCGCGGGCCGTCTCCGTGTCCGTCTTTATGGCTTGGAAGGATATGTCCACCGCCTTCCCGAACAAGTTGCTGCCATCGAACAGCATGTCCAACACCCTGGTCTGGACGTCCTGACGGAAGTCGGTCGCCCGGAGCCAACCCCGTCGTCGTAGGCAAACTCCGTTGCCCAGCTGGCGGAACCCGGTATCGGCAATATCGGTTGCCACCGTTATGGCGTGGTCCGACGCCACCTCGCCTTCTTGAAGTATTTCCAGGGCCTTGGACCTCTTGTCGTCCGGTAGGAAGTCCAATATGGGGGCCAGCTTAAACCAGAGCTCCCTGTCTAACGGGCCACGATCGCCAGGGCGTTGGTCACTTTGATCGTCGTCACCGCCGATGAAATGACCCGTCGCCCCATGGCGTCCAACTTCCTTCCCTCGCCGTTCGGAAGGGAATTCGACGTTGAGGCTCCTGACCCCGCCGCTTCCTTCATCGCCGTGTCCGAGACGACTGAGTCTGGCGTTGGCTGGGCCCTGAGGCACAGGGGGGCGGTCTCGGGGACCCGGTACTTCTTCTCGTACCGGTCCCGTTTCGCTGGTGCCATGGAGGGGTTCTTGAGTACCGACAGGCCCTCCTCCCAGATGTCATCGATTAGAGGCACCGCGATGACAGTCTTCCTCTTGGCCTCCCGGCGCTGATAGAGGAAACCTTCCTTTTTCTGCTCCTCCGGGCAGAGATGGAACAATTCGAACGCCCTGGCGATCATGGCGTGGAATGAGCCAATCTCGTCGGGCGGAGAGGCCCGTGCGACGGGAGACCCGTTCCGTCGTCGCCGCCCTCACAACCCGTCGTCGAGCCCACCGCACCGTCATCTCCCGACTCGTGGGAGGATGAGGGAACTGCAGGCCTTACGGGGGCGAGTGGAGGAGAGGGTTGGGTCCTCCGTCGTTTGTTCTGAGGACTTCCCGACGGGCCAGGTTGCGGGTCCTCCGGCCTGGGCCGTGGTAATCTCGTCCTTATCTCAGAGCATAAGGACTGGATCGCAAACAAAATGGCCACCGAGCTATCCTGAGACCTAAGTTCCGGCTGCGCCGGAAGGGAAGGCTGCTCTTCCTCGCCATCGTCGTCTTCCTCGGTTATCTCCCGAGGATCTTCCTTGCGGGATCGAACCTTCTCGAATTGGACTTCGAGATTCCTCACAACCTCGGTCAGTTCCCCCTCCGAGGCTGACTCAGAGCTCGAGGAGGCTACCGAGCCCCCCCTCGCTTCTTCCATCATGGTGGCCATGACGATGGGCTGAAAAGAGGATTCCCTCCTTGGCGGCAGTGAAACTCTAGTCCCGGAGGCAGTCTCCGCTGGCAGGGTCTCTGCCGGCTTGGCCAGAGTCGCCGCGATCGCCTCGATAGAAGCCTTTGCCTGCTGGGTAGGGGCCTTCACCACCTTCGGTGCGTCCTGTGCCTTCTCCGTAGGGGGAGGGGCGACGCCTCGCTCCCCCTCTCCCGAGATCGGACGGGGCTTCTCCCGAAGCTTACCCGGGGTCTCAGACTTCCTCTTCCCCGAACCGGAGCGCTGGCTCGTGGTCGACGGTGCCGGGGAAGGTGCGCCCTGCCTGGCGACCGAAGAGCCCGACCTTTCGGCTCTCCTGGAGCCAGCGGACTCGCGGCGCTTGGCCTGGTGTTGGGCCCCAGTCGCCGGGGCGCCCGCACAGGACTTAGAAGCCCGCTCGGACCCTTTCTTCTTCTTCTCACCCGTTGAGCCCTTCTCCAACCAGCTGGCGAGACGGGATCGACGGTCCCTCAAGGTCCGCTCCGACAAGTTCTTGCAGAACTGGCAGTCCTTCTCTACGCGAGTCTTGTCCCCATGAAGACAGTAGAGGCATTGCAAATGTTCGTCCTCCTTAAACACATTCTGCAGCCCGCATCCAGAGCAGCTGCGAAACAGCTTGGGTCCGGGTGACGAACTCACGTCCTGGGCCATCTCGAAGTAGGCCGCGAATCTTCTGGAATCCTCCAAGAGGTTGATTCGACGGAATCTTCACCCTTGAGGGGCGTAGAAAAATCCCGCAACGGGTACCCGTTAACGGGAGTAGAAACGGTGGAGCTTGAGGCTCGATTACCGAAAAAATGTGAACATTCACCTGAAAAAGCGCGAAACACGCAGCAAAAGCACGAGGACTCCCAACACTTGAACGTGCGGTAAAAATCTGAAGATGGCTGCCAGAGGCGGGGCTTAGGGAGATGGCAGTCATTGGCTGTGGTCAGTATGACGCAGAGATCAGTGATTGGTTACTACTACGAAAGACAGATCAGAAACGAAACCGATACTGGTTTTTTCTTTACCAAGGATTTCCAGCCTGACGACCGGGAATATTCATGAGCATGTGAATCTCCAGCATGGGGTCTGGCATGGATTCACATGCTCATGAATATAAGAATACATAGCAGTACACATGCACAACCACTGGAGGTGGCAAGGCTCAACGTTAAGCATTACATAAAACTCAACATTAAGCATCTCTTACCTTCCCACCAGGCTCAGCTTAAGCGAACAGGTTGCGCAGTACTGCCTGGCCGACTCTGGACTCCTCCCTGAAATCCCGGTCGACGCAGTAGAATCTTATGAAGGTGTGCGTCGACCTCCACGTAGCAGCCCTGCAGATGTCCAGCAGGCCACACCAGACAAGAACGCCGTAGTAGCAGCGATCGCTGTGGTCGAATGAGCTCTCGGACGGCCGGGCAACGGTCGGTTTGCCAACCAATGACAATGCATGATGCAGCCGGAGAGCCATCTGGAAATGGAAGCCTTCGAGAGAGCCTTCCCTTGGTTCACAGGTCCAAAGTTCACAAACAGCTGTGATGTCTTCCGAAAACTCTTTGTTCGGTCCACGTAGAACTTCAGCAATCTAGCCACATCCAGTGAGTGCAAAGTCCTCTCGGCCGGAGACGAAGGCGACGGGAAGAAAACAGGCAGCACCAAGAGCTCGTTGAGGTGGAAGTCCGACGGCACCTTGGGCATAAACGAGGGGTGCGTCCTCAGCACCACCCTTGTGTTGTGAAAAGTCAAGTATGGAGGCTTGCAGGATAGGGCCTGGATCTCTCCCACTCGCTGTGCGGAGGTGATGGCCACAAGAAACGCAGTCTTCCACGACAGGAATTTCAGCGACGCCGAATGCAGGGGCTCGAATGGCGCCCCCATGAGCTTGGTCAGCACCATGTTGAGTTCCCACGCCGGGGCAAGGGCCTTCCCCGGCGGGAATGATCGGAACAGTCCCTTCATAAATTCCTTCACCAGGCGATGGGACCACAAGGACGCCCTTCCTGTGGTTCTGGTGCATCGGGAGATCGCAGCCAGATGTATCTTGATGGAGGCGTGAGCCAGTCCAGCCTTGGCAAGCGACAGTAGGTACGGCAGCACTTAAGGGGCCGTAATCCTTAGAGGGTTAATCTTCTGTGCACGGCACTAGACAGAGAACCAATTCCACTTATGTCCGGAGCACTTGAGAGTTGAGGACGCGCTGGCTTTTGCAAGGACCTCTCTGCAGTCAGCCGGGATATCGTACCCTCCAAACTCTAGCGCTGCGGGAGCCAGGCCTGCAAGTTCAGCGACTCTGGGTCGTGATGAAGTATGGCGCCTCCTTCTCTGAAGAGAAGATCCGCGTCCGCCAGCAGCTTGACTAGTGGGGACGCTGACAAGTCCACAAGGTCTGAAAACCAGGGTCATCCTGCACCGGGACCTCTTGAGCTGGTTGACGAGTCAGAGCAGCAATGGCAACGGAGGGAAGGCATAAAGGAACAGGCCTTCCCAGGGGAACGAGAAAGCATCGCCCATGCTCCTCAGCTGGGGAAACCTGCTGGCGAACCTCTGGCACTTGGAGTTCGTCGCTGTCGCGAATAGGTCGATCTGGGGTCTTCCCCATTGTCGGAAGAGTCAATCCACTTGATCCTGACATAGTTCCCACTCGTGGCACGAGCGCAGCTCCCTGCTGAGTGAGTTGGCGATGGTGTTCTTTATCCCTGCCAGATGAAAGGGCACCAGAAACATCCCTTGGGCGACGGCCCAATGCCACAGATCCTGGGCTTCCCTGGAGAGGGCTGGGGATCTGGTTCCTCCCTGCTTCCGGATGTAGAACATTGTGGTGGTGTTGTCGGTGAAGATTCTCACCACCTTGCCCCTGAGGGACGTGAGAAAGGACCTGAGGGCCCAGAACACTGCACGGAGCTCAAAGATGTTGATGTGGAGAGTCTTCTCCTCTGGGAGCCAAAGGCCTCTCGCATGAAGTTCTCCGGTGTGCGCATCCGTCGTCACCGTTATCTGGTGGGATGGAGGTCTGAAAGTCTGTGCCCGCTGTCAGATGAGCGCGTGTGCCCCACCACCGGATCGCTCGTCGGAAGGTCTCGTTGAGCGGGATCCAGTCCTCGAAGCTGCCCGTCACTCGGATCCAGCGGGAGTCGAGGAACTCTTGCAGAGGGCGCATCCAAAGCCTGCACAGGCGCACAAGATATATGCAGGAGGACATCATCCTGAGGAGGGACTTGATGGACCTCACCCTGGCCATGTCCGTGGCCAGCAGTCGCTGCACCTTGCCCAGGATGGCCATCATCCTTTCTTCCGACGGTGAGGCCAGGCGCGCCACTGTGTCGAGCTTTGCTCCCAGAAACAGTGCGACTTGAGACGGGACCAGGTGGGATTTGGGAAAGTTGATGGAGAATCCCAGGTCCGAGAGCAGCTGGATGGTCTTTGCCATGTGATCCACGGCGAGCTCCCTTGTCCCTGCTCGGATGAGCCAGTCGTCCAGGTAGGGGTAGACGTGGATCCCCTGCAGGCGCAGCCGTGCCGCCACCGTTGTGAGCCACTTGGTGAACACCCTGGGTGCCGACTTCAAACCGAACGGGAGGGCCTTGAACTGGTAGTGCCGTCCTTGGACCATGAACCTGAGGAACTTTCGGTGACCTTTCAGAATGGGAATGTGGAAGTACGCATCCTCCAAATCCAACGACGACAGGAAATCGCCCTCCTCCAGCTGTCCCCGCATGTGCTGGAGGGTGACCATCCGGAATTTCTGTGTCTTGATGTATTTGTTCAGGCGTCACAGGTCCAAGATGGGGCGCCATCCCCCTGTCTTCTTTTTTACTAGGAAGTACCTCGAATACACTCCGGAGCCCCGGAGTCTCTTCGGGATGGACTCGATGGCACCTTTTCTGAGCAACGCCCTCACCTCCAAGAGTAGTTGAGGGACGTGATTTTTCTTCCTGACCACAGGTGGAATGCGGGGGCACTTTAGTAATTCGAGGGCGTGCCCCTGGGCCAGGGCGTCCAGCACCCAACGGTCGGTGGAGATGGACTCCCACACGCTGACGAACTTCGCAAGCCGGCCTCCCACCGGGGTGCTTCGGTGGGGGCCCAACCCCGCTGTAGGTTCAATCTTGCTTGGTGGACGCCTTGGCCTCCCTGACGACGACGGCGGGGTCCCCCCGACTTGCCTCGTCCTCTATAGGCTTCCTGCGACGAGGAGTGGGCCGCTTGGCGGTACGTAGAGGAGCCACCGCCGAATCCCTTGGAGGCACTCTGCTTGCCTCCGGCGCTCCGAAAGGACAGCCTCCGTTGCCGGAGGATGCCTAGGGCCCTAGCAGTTTGTGTCCGCCTTGATGGCTTGGAGGGACTCATCCACCGTTTTCCCAAACAGGTTGTTCCCGTTGAACGGCATGTCCAGCACCTTGGCTTGCACATCCTGGTGGAAATCCGTCGCCTTGAGCCAACCTCGTCGTCTAAGGCAAACGCTGTTGTCTAGCTGGCGGAAACCGGTGTCAGCAATGTCCGTTGCCACCATAATGGCGTGGTCAGATGCCACTTTGCCGTCTTGCAAGATCTCCAGGGCCTCGGCCCTCATCCGGTAGGAAGTCCAATAGGGGGGCGATCTTGAACCATAACTCCCTGTCGTAGCGGGCCACGATCACGACGGCGTTGGCCGCCTTAATCGTCGTTTGCGCCGACGAGATAACTCGTCGTCCCATTGCGTCCAGCTTCTTCCCTTCGCCATCCGCCGTCCGGCGGGGAAGTTGGCGTTGCGACCAACGTCCCCTCCCCCCCGCTTTCTTCTTGGCCACCGCTGAGACGACCGAGTCCGGGGTAGGTTGTGCCCTAAGACACAGAGGGGCCGCATCGGGGAGCCGGTACTTCTGCTCGTACCGATCCTTCTTGGCAGGCGTCGTAGAAGGGTTCTTGAGAAGGGCGAGACCCTCGTCCCAGATGTCATCCAGTAGAGGCACGGCGAGGACCGACTTCCTCCTGGCCTCACGCCTTTGGTAAAGGAAACCTTCCTTCTCCTCGGGGCAGAGCTGAAAAAGCTCGGATGCCCTGGTGATCATTGCGTGGAAAGATCCGATTTCATCGGACTGGGAGTCCCAGTCTGGTGATGGGAGCTCTGTACCCGTCGTGGCGGTGTCTGTCGTGTCATCCCTCGGGACGGGGGATGTGGGATGTGGGTAAAGGCCGAGCAGGCCGCGAAGGCTGAGAAGGCGGGGCTGGGTGGATCCGTCTTCTCTTGTTCGGGGGGCTTCCCGCCGGGACCGGTTCTGGTTCCCCCGCCGGACCTGGTACCGGGTTCTCTGTCGGTGCTAAGGGCAATCTCGTCCTTATCTCTGAACATAAGGATTGTATCACCAACAAAATGGCCACCGCCCCCGTCTTTTTTCCACAGGGGTCTTCGATGGGTCTGAAAGAGGCTTCCCTCTGGGGAGGCAGGGAGACTCTGGGCCCCGAGGTCACCTGCACTGGTGTAGCCTCCACAGGCTGCGCCAGGGCCGCCGCGACTCCCTCGATAGAGGTCTTGGCCGGGTGAATCGAGGCCTTCACCGCCTTAGGTGCGTTTGAGGCCTTCACCTTGGGGGGAGGGTCACCGCCTTGCTACCCCTCGGCCTAATCCTTCGAGATCGACCGGGGCCTCTCCAGAGGCTTACCCGGGTTCTCAGATTTCCTCTTCCCCGAATCAGAGTGTTGGCTCGTGGTTGTAGTGCCGGGGAAGGTGCGCCCTGCCTGGCAGCCGAAGAGCCCGACCGTTCTGCGCTCCTGGTGCCCGCGGACTCGCGGTGCTTTGCCTTTTGTTGGGCCCCCATTGCCGGGGCGCCCTCACAGGATTTAGCAGACTGCTCGGACTACTTCTTCTCACCTGACAGACTCCTTCCTTGCAGCCAGTTGGAGAGACTCAGGTGTCGGTCCCTGATGGTCCGTTCCGACATGTTCCTGCAAAACGCACAGTCCTTCTCCACGTGCGTTTTGTCCTCATAAAGTCAGTAGAGACATTTCGAATGCTCGTCCTTGAACACATTCTGTAGCTGGCATCCAGGGCAGACCCTGAACAGCTTTTCGGGCGTCGAGCTTCCTTTCTCCTGGGCCATGTTCGGGTAGGCCGCAGAAACTTATGGAATCCTCCAAGAAGCGTAACTCGACCAAGTCTTCACCCTTGAGGGGCATAGAAAAATCCTACATGGATCCCCGTTAATCGGGTGTAGAGAGACGGTGGAGCTTGAGGCTCTATTTGACCGAAAAATTTGAAATTCCCTTTGAAAAAGCGCGAAAACGCAGCAAAAGCTCGAGAGCTAAGCACGAGGACTCCCAACACTTGAGCGTGCAGAAAAAATCTGAAGATGGCTGCCAGAGGCGGGCTTAGGGAGAGGGCAGTCATTGGCTGGGGGCACTATGACCCAGAGACCAGTGATTGGTTACTACTGAGAAAGGCAGATCAGAAACGAAACCGATACTGATTTTTTCTTTACCGAGGATTCCCAGCCTGACGACGGGGAATATTCATGAGCATATGAATCCATGCCAGACCCCATGCTGGAGAAATATTGTTTCTTAGTTGAAATTGAAAGACACATAAGATGACCACTATGATTTCCCCAAAGCGTGAGAGATGTTTTGAATTGCCAGATAACATTCATTTGGCAGTGATAGATGAAAGTTATGACAATATAGGAAACAGACAAGAAATGTTAGTGGCCTCAGTAATCAAAGTGACATCAAACCTAGAGTACACTTACTCGTTACTTGGATTGTGAGGGCGAACTGTTGCAAAGATCCTGCATAAACACCATCATAATCCTCAACAAGGACCTTGTGAGAAGTCATGCAGCTCCGTAACGCATAGCCGCCGTGTCTCGTCTTCCAATATGTAGGCCAAGCACCCAGAGTTTTCTCTGCAGCAGCAGTTCTCCTCCTCGATTGACATGACCTTGCACCGACTGCAGGTACACCAGGTGGAAACGTCTTCCACGCGACTAGGCTCTGGCTCAGGATCCAGTGATTCGTCTTCCCAACTGTAGTCCGATGCCCCATCATTTCCGCATCCTTCTCTATCAACTAACTAGAATACTCCAGCTCGTACTGGTAGGGCTGTATTGTTGGCATTATATGACAAAATTAAAATCTATAGTAATGCTAGTACAAGTACCTGTTTGCACGGGCTCCGAGCAACGAAGATAGCTGAACAGAGCAGAAACCAGTCACAGGCTATACAAAAATAAAAACAGTGAAGCGATTGAAAAAGCAACCGATGTAGTCTGTTGAGAAGCGGTCTGTTTATACTTATTGAGGCTTCCTGTCATTTCCATGGAGACACTTCATTAGCTGGGGCACAGAGAACGTTGACACGATATGTGCATTCCTGCTGTGAAATGGGCGGTATGCGTCTAGTGATGTCAGCTTCAGGGGCGGGGGATATGATTTAGTGCCGCGAAGGCAGTTCAATTTAGGACGATGCAGCAACGGATAAGATTAGCACAAGATGGCTGTGCCCCGCTCGTTGATTTTGCATGTGTAAAAGTGAGGAAAACGAAGGTAAGGTGTATAGGAAATGTTTTAACGATTGATCACAGTTTGCATAAAACCACATGCCCGAACGCTCGGGACAATAAAATATTTGAGCGCACTTTTCCTTTAATAATTCTGGAAGTGCCTACCTCAGAAGTTTCCTTTTCCCCATGGTATAAATCCAATTTTTACCTCCATCAACTACCTCTACTTATTCACTCGTGGTATATTATTTGCTGATTGCTAGGCCTGGCCCCTTCTCCGTTCTCAACAAAAGGACTGTAAATCCCAAAAGCTCTCATTCATCACTTATTGTTTGCCTGGATAGAAATCATAATATTAATATATATATATATATATATATATATCCATATCCCGAGATATTGGGTGGTCTAAATCTGACTGCCTTACTTTCTTACTCCTTGAAAGCATTCTTCAAGGCTACATAATTATGTTCTCTCTTCCCTCTTGCCATATTCTATTCTCATCATGTATAACCCTTTGTTTCACCATCACTATTCAGAGTCAGTCTATATAAACAAATAAATAAATAAAAGACAGCTTCTTAGGTTCTACACTGCGCAAGGGTTTCTTGATTCCATATAGCCACGTACTATTGAATCAATCATTTTCATCTTCCCTGTGGGACTTCTTTAATTTTTGTATCATGATAGACTATCGATAGCGGCCCCAATGCTTTGTGAGTCTGCTTCATCCTCCAAATTTGCTCTGGATGGATCTTTTATCAACTCATGTATTGGGAAGAGCTTTTCTACACCTTCCCTTGTCACTGCTGGATTAAGGATTCATTACTTTCTTTTTCATACAATCAATGCCGTGTGCTCTCATGTCCTTACTATTGAGTCTGTGCAAACTCTGACCACCCATTCATTTGTTCGTTCTGTATATGCACTAGCCCATCAGTTTTGGCTCTTTTCTTCTTACCATCCCTTTTATATCCCCTCCTATACCTAGAGATATTCTCAGCTATTGCTCCTTTTTTCATCGCGTCGCCTTGTCTCTTGGGACCATCGAGATTTCATCTCTCTCTCAATGTGTTTCCCCGAGCCCTCGTCGATGCTTTACGCAGACTCATTACGCCAGGCTACTATTTCCTATTACTGCCTTAAGCTCCCTTACTGGGTACAGCCCATCATTCTTCTTACTATCGCCGTCTGCTTCAGGCACGGCGGGTGGAGCGAAAGGCTCTGTGCATACATTAAATATTTGATCCCTAGGAGGCGACTCAGCTTTCTCCTCTTGATATATACTTTAAAGGCGCAAGCTCACTAGTCGCTGGTCTAACCTTTTGCGTGCATATGCAACATGCAAATATGTCATCATGCACTGCAGAACTGCCTTCAATGGCTATCCCTCTTGCGGTTATGACATACATTTTTCATCTGCGGTTCCTTTAACCCATTCCTCATTGTATTACCTAAGCTTAGGTGTGTGTTTACCGCAATGTATAAGCGGAGTAATCTGCTCCATGATTGACACGTCACTGTCTATACTCACATTTACTCTTTGAAAATTTCAACATTACTTTTTCAATGAAAAACAACATAATATAACCATGCACCATCTTCGCAAGCGCCACATGCTTTACTTTAAACCGCTAAAAAAACATTGTTAATACAAATTCATTTTAAATACACGCTTAGTTCCTCGAACTCTCGCGTTTCTCTTTATATTTATCGACTTCATCTACTAATTCGTCATCATTACACAATCATATAAAATAAACAGACATACATACTCGGCCGGCCACATGCATTTGTCTTCTCTCTTAAGACTCATTCTGCCATTAAAAATACTCCATACGGAGTGTGAACAGCCCTCCTTAAGTTCACCTTTATATCGAACCCGTCTCCTACGTCATCCGCTACGGGATTTTAGGTTCTGTTCCTTCTGTTACGTTCTTTAAAACGCAAACACCTAGGCATATTCTTTATCGTGGCTCCTCCTCATGTTATTTCTTTAACTGCTTGGCCTCTCCTCACGTCAATTCTTACTCCCATTCAACGCTCATCGTCTCTCAAATTACGTCATCCCTACCACCCTCCGTTACTTATTTTTCCCTTACCATGCCCTTTACCCACTGCCCATTCACTCTTGCCAGCTCGCTCACTTTTTACTCACTATTCGTGTTTTTTCAACTTCCAATTCTCGGGATCGCACGGCTCCTCAGTAGCCTCTTCCAACCTTCCATTTGTTCAGCTTCCTGTAGACGCCGGGGTGGGTTTTCGTGGAAACTGGGTAACCTGTCTTACCTTAGCTTGTACAAGTCTTATTTTATTCTAAATCCACTATCTACAGGGAGCATCATGTCCTTTCAGCCGATTGTCAGAGGTTGTGTGATATAGCTGGGACCCCAAAGCTTACTTTTCTCGATGGGTATAGCTAACCATCCAATCCCTGCTACCACGTGAACTGGGGGGACTCCCAGCCCTTTCAGATGGGTTAGCAATACCTTATAGATGGACGGTGGATGCAGAGTTTACTCAAACATCATTAATAGAAACAACTCGGGTAGGCGGCAAAAGATACTGTTTTAATCTCAATTATCTAAAACAGAAAGTACAACGGATATCCCTCATAATCTCTCTCGAGACTTCTCAAAGCATTTCATTAAAAAATTGCATTTTTATAGTAAAAAATCGTCATAGGTGATGTTTAAACTGCGTATTACTAACGTCATCCTACGTGGCAAATTACAAAAACTTAATGGTGAGGGCGATATGTTCTACAAGGATCATCTAGGTATACGATCCATACTTGTTAAGGGCAGTGGAAGAAAATTATTAGTTTCTTAACATCGGGTGGGGCAACTAAGCCCTTCCCTAAAATATGTCACTATGAACGTCACTAAATATACGTCTAATTGATTACACAACTCTAGGACCCTTGATCATGCGGTCCTCTATCAATGGTTACTTACCAACCTCTGTCAGTACCTTCCCAACCTACGTTGGAAGTACGCAGTATGAGTGTACAGGTGCAGATGAGCTAGTCTTAACCATAGCTTCCCACCAATTAGCATATCCATCCATAATCACTTCAGTGGTCCCCTGTCAATTAGGTCTTTGAACTCCGCCTTGAACATGTTCTTTGCTCTGGGGAATTCAGGGGAGTGAAGACACGTTCTGCCCTCGTGCGTAGGTGTGATCATGACGCTCAACCAACTTCTTCTCCCCACGTGACTTAAGACCACGAAATTGAGCTTTCAGTGTATTAAAACACTTCTTTAATAGACCTCCGACGTCTTCTTGTTTTTGTCCATTCTCTTTCACACGATTTGTAGCCAATGTCAGCTTACCCAAGTCTGATATGGCCTTGGCTTCATGGCTCATCCAACCACGCCTTTGAGTTTTCGCCTATAATTCACTTTTTTTCTAACTGGGCCACATATGGAAAAATTGACAAAACGGCCTTCCTTCTTTTACTCATCTCTGCTATTGAACATAGTGGGGACATCCGTCCTTGACTGATCTGAATATAGATATATATATATATATATTCAGTGAAAAAACTTTGTTAAAAGGGACATTATGGTTCAAAGTAAAACCGAAAAACCCCTGAAATTCGGCAGTTATGGTAAAATAAGCAACCATAAATGGCGCCACCGTGCACTGCTAACAGTAACACCCAGGACATCAAAGAACACATCACAAATGTCATTGATGACATCACATGTGCATTTACTTTTCATGAAAACTCTGTAGGAGGGATTCTTATAATGTTGACCAAAAAGGGTGAAGGATCATTTCAATAAATATCATGAGCTAATTAGTGCATTAAGCAATGCATTGATATAAATAGCATTCTATTATGAAGTTCTATCCAGTATACTAAGCAACTCATGCAGAAACTTAGGCAGTGTGTGCAGTATACATGATGAAGGTGCAATATTCATAATGTAACATGTAATAAGTATCTAATAAAACCCACTTAATACATAATTACAGACAAAACACAAAGAGACAACAACACATACAAATATGAGTATATACAAGGTCAGAGAAGTAAGCATAAAAGCAGAAGTAGTAGCAGAAAGAGTTCATAACCTAACTGATTATCTTTATGCAAAAGAAATGATTGCTCTGTTTCAAAGGTGCTACTTACTGTATGTATGTGTATCAAATGATGTCAGTGAACCTTAAGGAAAGGACTGCGAGTACAATGTATACAAATATGAGCATATACAGGGAAGGTATAGTAATAAAAATAAAACTATGAGAAAGTGCTGATAACTCTAATGATTATCTTCATGCACAGAAAGGATTACTCTCTTTCAAGCCTGTGTCTTCCGCTATATGTTTCATATGATATGACTTGACCCTAAGTCTACAAATATAGTACCTTTTCAATTTTTACTTCCTGACTGTTACTGAAGAAAACTATGTGGCTTAGATATGTCAGTAAAGGAAAAAAAGGGAGAGCCAGCCATGTGATGTCATCAATGACATTTGTGATGTCATCTTTGATGTCCTGGGTGTTAGTGTTAGCAGTGCACGGTGGCGCGAGTTATGGTTGCTTATCTTACCATAACTGCTGAATTTCAGGGGTTTTTCGGTTTTACTTTGAACCATAACGTCCCTTTAACAAAGTTTTTTCACTGAATTTCATAGGTTTTTAGTAGCGCAACTTAACCATAACGTCCCTGACTTTATATACATGTAACATAGAACATACTAAACCCCTAGCTAGCGATTTCCATGTCCGCGGACATATCGAAAATCTGAGCGTGGTGAATGTAAATTTAAATAGTGTGCCCCATTTCCCCTTTGAGGTTGGCTCTGAAAAGAGCCGTTTTCTGGGGGGGGTTTTTGCAGATCCTTGACAGACACCTGTTATTTTGTATTTTTTATATTTTTTTCTTGCTTTACTCTTAAAATCTTCACATAACCTTCTCCAAAGCAATCCTTACATCCCAAAACAGAATGCCATTTCCCATAAAAGATAAGGAAATGCCATCTTCTTTAAAATAAACAGCATTACTGGAATCAATATTCTCATTATTACAGAAGAACATACCAGCTCTAAACATGAAGGCACACATGCCTCGATTGATTACACACCTAGCAGTGTTTTGCTGAGGACAAAAAAACTGCACTATTGTCCCATATTGCCCTAGGTACTAATCCAGAAAAAATTACTTTGGCATTTGGAAGGATGTTCATTACTGCTTGAACCAAGTGTTCCAAATCTGCCAACAAAGTAGGGGCACTGACATAGCCCAAACGGAAAGCACCATAGTGCAAAACTACCAAATGGGGACTGTTGATCCTGCCCATATCTTCACAAACTTGTACAATTCCCTGTACATTGCAATCAGGCACAGTGCTCCACACGACCTCCACTCCTTTAACATCAAAATTCTTTGCAACCTGCCTGCATTGAGCATACTGTTGTAAACCTTGCACAAACATATCTCCGAGCACCAACGCCCTGACTTTCTCCACTTCTGCCATCTTCACTACACACAGTCTCTTTGAACACAAATCCACAACCTCAACATCTGATTGGCTGATCCCTACAGTCTTCTTTCCATGCTGGATTTGCTGGAAAACCCCAGATGTAGCACGCCCTGTCCGCAGACCGCATGACTCTTAGACAGCCCTTCTACCATTTCCACTTCATTCTCTGTGCCATTCCCTCATTGGATACAGCTAACCAGGCACAAAATACGGAGAATGTCCTCAGAACACCCCCATTTTCTTTATGTACGAACATTTCAGGACACCGCGAGTGTTCTTAGACCGCTTTCAGCTTGACAACGAACAATACAGATAACGTCTTCAGGAGACCCCCTGCGAACATTCCAGGACCCCACGATTCTTCTTATAACACTTTCACCGAATCCATTCTGTTTATTTACGAACATTTCAGAACAGCCGTGTTGTCCGCAGAAAAAAAATCGAGCACAACAAAAGTGTCTAGCACATAAAAAAAAAGAACATTGAACCTATCTCATACTCCCCCACCCTCCTCAAACACTGTTACACACCAACACACCAACGCACTCCACTAAATACAATTTTTAATCCAAGTTTCACTGCGCTGTCCGCGGTCGTCCGCGAATGGAAGATGGCGGGCGCCACAGAAAATCTGACGCGCTCCACGCCCCACGCCGTCCAATCAGCGAACATGTCGGATGTCCGCGAACATCGTGCAAGCCGCTCGGCCAATCAGGGCACTGTCCGCGGAGCGAACCGAGGTATCACTAATTATTTTGCGCTACATTTTGGTCATTTAAAAAACACTACTGGATGGATTTACACCAAATTTGCAAAAGCACACTTTCTGGACCAAGCCCCCGCTCCTGCCGCAAATTTGGTGTAAATCCGTCCAGCGGTTTGGGATGTAGGCGTGCGCAAAGTTTTTTTCCATTATGTCTATGGGAAAAAACAAAAGTTTTGCGATCCCCCCCTATAACTTTGCCCCCCCCCCCCCCCGGATCAAACCTCTCCAAACTTTGCAAAAAAATTCAGAGTGGGCCATATACTTTTTTTGCAAAGTTTGGTGAGGATTTGTCCAGAGGGAGCGAAGTTATAAGCCGCCCAAAAAGTGCTCTTCCTATGGAAACACCAACTTAACCATAACTACATGGAGTATATAGATATAGATATACATTACTCACCGTAATCTTATTTCTGATGCTTGTATCTGCTTAGATTCACATGCTGTGCATAGGCCGACATCTAGTGGAAGCTGCGGAGTATTACAGTTTGTTTTTCGAAATTCGAAAATGGGCGTCGACACAGGGGGTGCCAGTAATACTATCCCTAGTGTGACGTCCACTGTACCCATGATCCCTCACGCGTGTAGGACCCTCAGATTGTATTTTTTCTGACGCGAGGTAGCATGAGGAGAAGCGCGAGTACATATGATCCAAGCAGATAGAAAGAAAGGGAAGACTACAAGCATCCATGCGCCTTCTCTCAGAGGGGAGGAAGGGTGGGTCTCATGTGAATCTAAGCAGATACAAGCATCAGAAATACGATTACGGTGAGTAATGTATCCCTTCTGAGGCTTGTGGAATCTGCTTAGATCACATGCTGTGCATAGATTAGCGAGCAGTACCTGAAGGAGGTGGGATGTGAGAAGGGTCATGAGCAAATAAATGCCTTAGAACCGCTTGACCCACTTGGGTATCTGTCTTGGAATGGGTGTCAATAAAGTAGTGCCGAGTAAAAGTGTGAATAGAGCTCCAAGTAGCTGCTTTGCAAATGGTGTCAAGGGGGACATTTGCAATGAAAGCCACAGTGGCCCCAATGCCTCTTGTATAGTGGGCTCTTGGCGTGAAAGGCAGAGTTTTTTCAGAAAGGGAGTAACACAGCTGGATACAGTTAATAATCCACTTAGAGATGGCACCTTTAGAGACGCAATCTCCCTCTCTGCCTGTAGCTACGGAGACAAACAGTTGGTCAGTTTTCCTTAGCGGTCTGGTCTTGTTTACATAGAAGAGGACCGCCCTACGCACATCTAGGGTGTGTAGTTTCACCTCAGCCGAGCTCTGTGGGTCTTGGAAGAAAGCCGGAAGCTTGATGGACTGGTTCACGTGGAATTTAGAAATAAACTTAGGTGAGAAACTGGGGTGTGTGCGTAAAACCAGTTTATCTTTATGGACAGTAAAGAAGGGATCTTGCACTGACAGAGCCTGAATTTCACTGACCCTTCTTATAGATGTAATTGCTACTAATAAGACCGTTTTATAAGTCAGATGTTTGAGACTGCTTTTATGCATGGGCTCGATTGGGGGGGCCCATGAGTTTAGATAGCACCACGTTAAGGTCCCATCCTGGTGGTGGGTTTGAAATAGGAGGGTGAAGTCTCTTTACTCCTTCCATGAAGGCTTTAACTACTGGTACTTTCCACCACGACACCTTGTTATGGGAAGTAGTGTATGCCGACAGAGCTGCCAGGTGTACCTTCAGAGAGTTAAAAACCAGTCCTGCATCCAGCAGGTGGAGCATGTATGTAACAATAGTGGAAGGAGTGCAATCAACTGGGTTGATTTGTTTATTCTGGCACAAGATAACGAATGTCTTCCATTTGTCAAACTAGCAGTGCCTCGTGTTTGACTTCCTAGATTCTTTTAGGATGTCCATACACCTCTGTGGTAAATTGAGATGTCCGAACTTTATGACCTCAGGAGCCATGCTGCCAGGTTCATTGAGTTAGGTTGAGGATGCACTGTTTGACCTTGGTGCTGGGACAGTAGATTGTACCAGGCCAGAAGTTTGATGGGTTCGCACACCGCTAATCTGCGTAAGTGTGGGAACCACGGTTGTCTCGCCCACATGGGAGTAACCAGGACGAGCGTCATCGATTCTCTGTTCATTTTGCTGACCACCTTCCTGAGGAGTTGGTGGAAAAGCATACGCAAACATTCCTGACCAGTTCATCTACAGGGCGTTCCCTTGGGAGTCTGGTTGGGGGAGCCTGGATGCAAATCCTGGGCATTGTTCGTTTTCGCTTGTGGCGAATAGGTCTATAGTGGGGAAACCCCACTGAGAGAAGATATCTTCTATGACTTCTCTGTGTAGACACCATTCGTGTTCCTCTGGGAGGGGGTCTCTGCTCAGAGCATCCGCTAGAGAATTGAGATCCCCTGGCACATGTTGCGATGACAGGAAGATGTTCCGTCTGAGTGCCCATCTCCAAATTTTCTGGGCAAGCTTGGACAGATTTGGCGAACAAGTCCCTCCTTGATTGTTCAGGTAAAACATGGCTGTAGTGCTGTCCGTCCGGATTTGCACTGCCAGATTTAGCAGGTAGGGCTCGAAGGCTTGAAGCGCACTGAATACTGCCAGAAGCTCTAGCAGGTTGATGTGATTCTTGGCCACTGAGTGAGACCAGAGACCATGAGCTGTGTGGTGGAGATGGTGAGCTCCCCACCCTGTCAGGCATGCATCGGTTGTGACTACCGCCTGTATCTCGGGATCATAAAAGGGTTTCCGCTTGGACAGATTTTCTCTTGTCCACCAGTGAAGGCTTTGTACAAGTGTTGGCGAAACGACCACTAGATCGTCCCACTAACTACTTGCCCGAGACCACTGTTTGGCCAACCATTCCTGCATGGGACGCAGGCGCACGTGGGGGACCAGGTAAATACATGACGCCTACATGACGCCATCATGCCCAGCCAACGCATTGCTTTGCGTACCGTTATCTGGCGACCGGACTGATATTGCAGAATTTGCAGCAGTATATTACGAATTCTTTCCTCCGAAGGAAAGGTCAACCCCTCTTGAGTGTCTAGGATAGCTCCTAGGAACTGTTTGGAGGTGCTTGGCACCAGACTTGACTTTTTCTCGTTTATTGAGAAGCCCAATTCGAAGAGGAGGTCGATAATCCTTTGAATGTTTGTTCTGCAAATTACTGGGGTCTCCCCTGTGATGAGCCAGTCGTCCAGGTAAGGGTACACCGGGATTGCCTCCCTGCTTAGGTGTACTGCCGCCACTGCCAGTACCTTGGTGAATACCCTTGGAGCCGAAGCAATCCCGAAGGGCAGTACCTTGAACTGGTAGTGCCGACTTCCACCTTGAAGCGCAAGTACTTTCTGTGCGCTGGGAACATGGAAATATGAAAATAGGCATCTTTCATGTCCAATGTTGCCATGTAATCCCCCTTTTTTAGGAGGGGGATTACCTCTTGGAGAGTAGTCATGTGAAATTTTTGGGGCTTGACATACTTGTTTGCAGGCTGTAAATCCAATACTGGGCGCATTGTCAAATCTTTTTTTGGCACAAGGAAGTTCAATAAATACCCTTGTTTACCTGGTGTCCCGGGACAAGTTCTATCGCGTCCTTTGCTAGCAGATTGACAATCTCCTTGAGAAGGATCTTCTGGTGGTCCAAAGAATGTATTTTTTGTCGTGGAGGATGGTTCCGGGGACGCTCTAACAGTTCTATGCAGTACCCTGCGGATACTGTGGACAGCACCCATCTGTCTGATGTGATCCCTTCCCAAACTTGGGTGAAGTTGGAAATGCGTCCCCCTACTGGGGTTGTGTGAGAAGGGACCCTGAATGGAGCATCACTGTTTTGGTGGAGGCGTGCCACCGCCTCTACTGGGGCTGCCTCTACCTTTACCACGTCCTCTTTTATTACCCCTGCCATAACCCTGGGTAGACTGCTGGTTGTTATTGTTCCATGGTGTACCCTGCCCCTGGGAATAGTCAGAATCTCTCTGGGAATTTTGTCCGCATGGGCGACGAAAATTGCCATTCCCTCTTTGATTAGAGACGGTTTGGGTCGAGCAGGAGCTCCCTAACAAAGCGGATGCAGTGCCCTCACGGAGACGAGCACCTTTGCATTAATAAGGTATGCGTACCACTCGTATGCCGTGCCTAGATGCAGCGCGCACGCTGAAAGTATCTCGTGTGCTTGTTCCCCACATTTAACGTGCAGCCACTTTGATCCAGACGGCGCCCGTTATTAGCCCCGGTGCCCCGTGCCACCATTGCCACACACGAGGAGCCCCCTCTCATCAATGGCCGCCCGGCACCCTGCAGCAACTCTAGCTGCAGGACTTCCTGACTTCGGCCCTCTCCCTGCTCTCAGATTGGCCCGCAGAACGTATTTCTGCTCCAATCACCAACCGGCAGGCGAAGTCGGCCCACTACCAGGAAGGCCCACGAAAGAAGGCTGGCTTCCTGTCCCGAGCCTGTCCAATGCCTGCCCAGCCGTCAGCCAGAACCCCTGCAAGCCGCCCATGATCATCCTGGGCTCACCCGGTGGGGCGCCCTCAAGGTACTTTACCCTCTGACAGCCGTGTGCCTACACGACCATGCCCCAAGACACCAATCTTCATTCTGATGGAATACCCGGCTACTAATAGCTCCTGCAGACTCGCAGGTGCAGGCCCCACCTCATCCCGATATTGCTCACGTAAACTTTACTTTCACTACACTCACTCTCTTCAGCTGTGATTTACTACCCTGCCTACTCGCACATTGCTCCCAGGTTTAACGCTGAATTTATGCAACTATATCTGCCACCGCACATATATCTGAACTTTGAATCTAGTAAGACTGCGTACATACACTTTAACTACACTTGATTCTTACATCCAGTTGCACCCTGCTTGTACATGCATATCTGCTATGCTATTGATTCTCGATTCAAATTGCACCCTGTCTACACATGCATACTAGCTAATACTCCAGTTTCTTGCATTCAGTTGTACCCTGTTGGCTCTTGTATCTCAGCTAAATTCTTGCCTCTTGCACCTAGTGGGACCCTGCTTTGCACATATGTTTCATCAATGTCCTTGATTTTTGACCTGAGATCTACCCTGTTTACACATGCATCTTAGCTAAACTCCTGATTTTTGCATTTAGAAGGACCCTGTTTTGCACACGTATTTCAGCCATGTGTTTGATTTTTGCCAGAATTTTGAATCTAGGTAGGCTGCACCAGCTGCCACTATTTGCTATCTGCCTGCACAGTGTATAGAATCTCGAATCTAGGCAGGCTGTCACTACTGCTACTATCTACCTACACACGGCATCTTACCCACTATATGATCTCCAAATCTAGACAACAAAATGTTCCTCCCAGGCATCTACTCAATCCTGCTGAGAATTATTCTCCACTTTATCAAATCTACATGCCCGCCTACCTCTGCCCTCAGCACGATCAGCCAAGGCACCACCTCACACCTCATAGAGCCTAGCGTCACAAACATGCTTCAAATCTTCCCTCCATGCCTCTCGGATAGGCTTACCAGACTACGGTCCAGACTAGCCAAACTACATGAGCCCCGAGCCAGAGACTCCACCCAATCCAAACTAACCAACCGGACTACCATTAGCACTTGCGCTAACCTCACGTTAAAAAAACTCAAACCCAACCCACTCAATACCACGACAACCAAAAACCAAGCGCACAACTCAGCGACCACCCCCACCAAAACCACCGCCCCACTCATAAAAGGTGCCCTCATTAATGCACGCTCCATAACTGCCCATGCCACAGACATCGCAGACCTCATCTTAGCTGAAGACTTAGATTTTTTAGCCATAACGGAGTCCTGGCTCCATGCAGCTGCAGGCCCAGCCCTCTCGCTAGCCATTCCCAATGATTACACCATCATCCGAGCGGATAGAACTGAATCTAGAGGCGGAGGCCTGGCCGTCATTGCCAAAACTCACCTTAACATCAGACTTGATTCCGTTACACACCTCCCATCATGCGAATCGCTTACAGCTAAGCTGCCCACTGCTAACTCCCAAATGATACCCATTCACCTACTCTACAGACCGCCTGGACCCCTGGGATCTTTCGAGGAAGACCTCAGTGCCATCCTCACCGACAACCTAAAAAACTCCTCCCAATGCCTCGTCCTAGGAGATTTCAACCTAGGCTACAAAGACCCCAAAGACCACCAGGCCACCCTCATCAATAACATTCTGTCTGAACTAGGCTTCACACAAAAAGTATCCGGTCCCACCCATAAAAAGGGAGAACCCTTGACTGGGTAGCAGACTACAACTGTGCAGCATTTATCACTAATAACTCTCCTCAATCCTGGTCTGACCATCATCTCCTCTCCTTCTCCCTCGAAGCCTCGAGCCCCATCACCAACATGGCGCTAGCCGTAGCCATCCCACAAGAAGCAAGAAAAATATTACAGTGGAAAAACTGATTCCTCTTATCCTCCCTACGCTCAACCAACTCCCTACTTCCAACCCCTACGACCTCGTTGAAGGCTATAACAATACCATGCGCACAGCCTTAGATGCCATTGCACCACTAAAATTAAGAAAATGCAAACCAAAAAAGCACCTCCACCAATGGTTCTCCAGCCACCTTAAAGCGCTTCGAATTGGAAAAACGCAAAGTGGAACAAGTCTGGAGACAGTCTCCAACAGACCACAACAAGTTAATGCTCAATAAAATAACGGCCAATTACAAAAAAGAAATCATAGCTGCCAAACAAGAATCCTTTAACCAGAGAATTGTACAATCCAAATCCAGTATCAAAGAGTTGTTTACAATCATCAAAGAATTGGAAACACCGGTGCTAACTCCAGATACCTGCGTGAAGAACAAACAATGGTGCACTAGTGTCCAAAATGCACTAAACAACAAAGTCACAGGTCTTCAAACCAAAATTAAAAACAAGAAAGGCTCCCTTACCAAACCTATCAACCCCACTAACACCCCCCTGAGTCCCTCACCCACACACCCTACACCCAACACTGCTCGCTTCAGCTTCTCCAAAGTCTCTACTCTCGAAGTGGAAAAAATAATTCTCAACCTTAAACCATCCAACTGCAAGGGTGACCTCTGCCACCCACAAATCATTAAAGATGCGGCAAGAGACCTTTCGCCATTCATCACCAGACTCATCAACGTATCATTCTCCTCAGGAACAGTCCCCAGTAACCTCAAAGAGTCTTGGGTCCTCCCCCTCCTTAAAAAACCTTCCCTTGACCCTTCCATCCCTACCAATTACAGACCCATTACCACCGTCCCATTCCTACTCAAGATACTCGACAAGACAGCATACCAACAAATCCAAAAATACCTTGAAATAAACCACCTCCTAGGCATTCGACAATCAGGCTTCAGACCCAAACATGGGACTGAAACAGCCCTCATTGATCTGAAAGCCCAAATAGACACCCTTAGAGACAACAGGAAAACCACACTACTACTCTTACTAGACCTCTCCGCAGCGTTTGATCTAGTTGACCACAAAATCCTATGTAATCATTTAGACTCAACTGCCCACTTCTCCCAAGAAGCCATCGGCTGGATCGAGTCATTCCTCAGCAACAGATCCATGCGTGTCTTCTCCACCTCTGCCGCTGCCGACCCCATCACATTCGGAGTCTCACAGGGCTCCTGCGTTTCCCCTACTCTGTACAACGTGTTTACAGAGCCCCCGTTTGATGATCTAGATGGCCTGGGTATCACCTACACCAACTACGCTGATGATACACAGATCCTCATCCCGCTGACGGGAGATTACAACCAGGATTTGGCCTTGGTGAACAAGGTGTACCTCACCATTCAGGCATGGATGGCCTCGCACAGTCTATGCCTGAATGGTGTACCTCACCATTCAGGCATGGATGGCCTCGCACAGTCTATGCCTGAATGACGACAAGACTGAACACATCATCCTTGGTTCCACCTCAAACCTAACCAAACTAGACCACAATTACACCAACTCATCATAGACCGGAACCCGATCAAGGTAGCGAAAGAAGTGAAAACTTTAGGAACATACCTCGACTCCTCCCTAACCTTCCACAAGCAGGTTAGCTCTATGGCTTCCTCCACATGTAAGCTTATAAGAGCAGCCAAACCCTGCTTATCCACCCAGAGCTGCATTACACGAGCCAGAGCCCTGGTATTATCTAAACTGGACTACTGTAATGCCCTCTACGTAGGAGCCAGCAAGCAAATTACCAACAAAATTCAGACGCTACAAAACAACGCTCTCAGAGCAGGTCTTAGCATTCCCAGGAGAGAACACATTTCCAACATCAGGAAATCCCACAACTGGCTCAACACCCTAGACAAAATCCTGCTCAAAGTAGCCCTGCTAACTCACAAATGCCTGAACAATGCTGCCCCGCGTTACCTGGTAGACAGAATATGCAAATACACCCCCAACAGACCGCCCAGAACCTCCAACGCAAACCTGCTCATAGTTCCCAGGTTCAAACGCACCAAAATGGGTGGCAACAGCTTCCAGGTGAAAGCACCCCAACACTGGAATGCCCTACCATCATCCCTCAGGACACCCCAAACTTATACACACTTCAGACGCAACGATATCCAGTGGTTAAAGAACAAGGATCACTAATACTTCTAACCTCTAACACCACACTGCCGCAATCCTGTAAAGTATGTTTATTTGTAAATTTGTAAAATATCTGTATTGTATTATAGCCTTCCTGTAAAACTGTTCACATTGTCCTCCATTGTCACACTGTAATACTGTAATGTATAAGCAACCTGTAACCAAGCTTTGAATAACCATGCTGCTCATGCGCCCTCATACCCTCGGGTCTGGTGCGCAATACAAATGAATAAACTAAACTAATTAGAGGGTTTATTGGTTAGTTGGCCTAGGGATTGTAGTGTCTCATACTCATCCTTGGCATTTTTCAGCGCGTCCTCGACCGCCTTAGCAAACAACAGATCCGGCTCCATCGGTTTATCCAACAATGATGCTTGGGTTTCAGCCTTGAATCCAGACTGCCGTAACCAAGCGTGTCTCTTGATAAAAGTCCCTTCTGCTATCAATCTGCCGGCGTTATCCGCAGCATCAAAGGTTGCTTTTAAAATGCAACCGGACATGGCTCTTCCCTCCGCGGAAACTCGTGCCAATTGGCTCTTTAAGGGTTCTGGGGCAGAGTCTGAGTGCCGCGACTTCTTCCCACTGGTGGCAGTTGTAACTGGCCAACAGCGTGGTGGAGTTGGCAATCCTTGCCTGGTAGGCGGAAGTGGAGGCTACCTTCCTGCCCAACCCATATAGTTTCTTGCTCTCCTTGTCGGGAGGAGCTTCGGACGATGACAAGGGTGTTTGTAACTACCACGGAGTCCGGCTTCAGATGCCCCCTTATGTATAGTGGGTCTGATTGGGCTGCCCTGAAAAGTTTCTCAATCCTTGGGTTCACTGCCCTCGTGAGGTTGGGATTTATAAGTGAGGGGTCTATTCTCCTCTGAATAGACTTAAGGATAGGGATGTCCTGCGCAACAGGTCTCCTTTCTCCTACTAACTCCTCAGCAAAGTCTCGCTCTTCCCGAGCACCCTGGGTGTCAATGTGGAAGTGTTCTGCCGCTCGGGACAGAACTTCATTCAGGAGAGGTTGATTGGCGACAGGGGAGTCAGTAATCGGGGGGTTCTTTCTCTACCGGGGAATCTACTCTGTAGGTCTCAGGGTCTTCCTCTTCTTGGTCCTCATCATCCCCATAGTAGCCCGTACCAGTTTGCTCTTCCAACATGCCCAAATCTGGATCCTCACAAAAGGATGTATTCCCTGGATATTGAGAGTAGGGCTGTATATAGAAAGGGTCCGAAGACCGTGTTGGGGCTTCAAACCGGGACTTCTTACTTGGAGGTATTGGATCCTTAGAGCCTGAGGGTGCTGACCCATCGGGAGTATAGGAGAGAGAGTTTTCAGGGTTTTTTGTGTAAAACTCTGCCAATGATGACATCCTTGACATAACCCTGTCTATGTCATCACTAGACCATTCTCTAGAACTGGGAATGACCCTTTCTGGGACTTTCTCCGCCTTATCCTGACTAGACTTACTGGTTTTAGCAGGGGTCCTTGGGATAACAGAAGGCTGGGACTTGTCTGTCTGTTTATGTGGAGTGGATTTTTTGAGGTGTGTAAGGAGGCTGAGACTGCTTCTTTTGTTGTTTTCCCCCCTCCCCGTGGGCGGAAGAGTGTTTTCCCTGCCTTTTCGCCCCTTCGGAGCCTTCCGATGCCTGGCGTCGAGGTTCGGGGGTAGTGTCCCTATCTGTAGAACGTGGAGGTAGGGACTCGGGAGCCGCCTTTACGCGGTCTGCGGGCGCCGACTCCTGGAGTGCGGTCTGGGGATGGAAGTCGGCTTCGTCTTCCGACGATCGAACTTCCGTTACCTTGGGGAGCGAGGCACTCTTGGCAACAGTGGATGATTGCCTGGAGTCATGTGGTGATCTAGATCGAGACTGCCCAGAATACACTGATTCGGACCGTTCTCCATGTGCCTCTTTCCGAGAACTCGACGTGCGCATCGAGTCTCGGTTGGACTTCATGTGCTTTGTGGAAGTGCTGTGGGTAGCGCTTGTGTCGCCGGGGGTCTTCCCCATAGCCGCCCTGCCGGACGACCTTCCGAGGTCAGGGACTTGCGCTCTGCTGTCTCTTGACGCCACGTTGCCCTCGCCGTCTGAAAGCATGGCATTGTTGCCATCGCTGAAGGCGCCCTCCGCTGCCATGGACACCTGGCGTGGTGGGCCCAACGCTTGATCGAATGGTCCTCAAGTGTTTTCGGTTTAAACCTACTACACGCTCTGCAGTTCGCCTCAGGGTGGTCCCTCGGCAAGCAGAGATTCCACGTGGCGTGTCTGTCAACCCAAGGGTACTTGCGGTTGCACTTGGGGCAGAATTGGAAAGTACGCACCTTGTGGCAGCGGGCTGTTAAGTGTAGGAATATATAAGAATGTACCTATATACCACCTATATACCAAAAGAGTGTAGAGTATGTCCACCCCCCACTCTCCCTACTTGCAGGGCCGAGGCCAGAGGCCTTCCGAGGCCCAAATCCGTCATGCAGCTGTCGACGGTCGATTTCTTCTCCGGGCCGGCGTCGAGTGTGGAAGTTCGGTGACTCGACGTTGGGGTGGAGAATGGGGAAAATATAACGATATTTTGCAAAAGTATGGCTAAGGCCAGGGAACTCTGCGAAATGCTTCCGACCAGTATGGCGGAAAAAAACAATCTGAGGGTCCTACACGTGTGAGGGATCATGGGTACAGTGGACGTCACACTAGGGATAGTATTACTGGGCATGCCCTGTGTCGACGCCCATTTTCGAGTTTCGAAGAAAAAAACTGTAATACTCCGCAGCTTCCACTAGATGTCGGCCTGTGCACAGCACGTGATCTAAGCAGATTCCACAAGCCTCAGAAATATATATATATATATACATATATACACACACACGTTGGCGCATGCAGCAACCTATTCACTATTTAGCTAGACTTTAAGAATACTTCATCGGCTTGCGTTTCTTTGCATGTGTACACGTGTGAAATCGCTGGATATCTTCATTAGGTCTGCAGCATACATTTCTTCATCTTGATCCCAAGATGTGTTTTAACTCGATACTTTCTTGATGCCTTATAGAATTGTCGGCATTCTCTAGTATCTGCATCTCTTCTCTTACACGTCAACTTTGCTCTTCATGACGGTGGTTGACGTCACCATTCTTCTTCATCATCATCATTCTTTCGCTCTGGTTCTTCAGGGATTTCATTCAAATTACCATCATACTGTCTCAAGTATGGTTGACTCAATGGGAACCTTGCTTCCCAGATTCTCCTAGGTATCGGTATCTTCACTGGTACTGCACGTGTTTCACACTCCGGCATCCAACATACAGCTTCTGTTGGTGAGATGTTCGAGGTGGGGGTACTTCGCTCCTTCTCTACACTATATATAACTAGCTGGGGTACCCTGCATTGGCCGTGTCCTCATCGAGTGGTGTCTCATGTGCCCTGGAGGATTTTGCTCTTGTCGACAAGTCGTACTGCTGTTTGTTGTGTTTCAGAAGCTCTTGATATTGATGTTTGCTTTGCATCAGATGGAGCGGTTGCAAGTGATGTCTTTTTTTTGTGCGGCATGTTTCAGCCACTTAATGGCTTCAGCACATTTGAGAAAAAGTCCAAGAAGGATTAATTGTGCTCTCTTCTCGTGGATTAATTTAAGTAATCTGTAACCTTGCCATTTCCCATATTTGGAGTGGCATATATAAAAAATATTTTTTATTTCTTTTTATTCCCATTAAAACTGTTTTAATAAACAGTTTTGAACTGTATACACTAGTAATACATTTTAAAAGGAATAACCAACATATCGAACATTTTGCTTCAGCCACTTTTCCAAATGTTAAATCTGATGAGCATCAGTAAACGAGGGCGTCTACGAATTACATTTTTTTGCATCCAAACAGACTACAATCTTGCCCCAGACAAATGAGGAATCCATGTAAAATGTGTTAGACGGGGGTTCAACTGTGTGGATTTGTATAACCGGACAAACGTACATACACACACATATATATACAAACATGTTTTTGCATATAAGATTTTTGCATCCAAACAGATTACGATCTTGCCCCAGACAAGGGGAACCATTGCAAAATTTGGTACCGTGGGTTCAACATACATACATTGCTTTATATATAAAGCTTACAGAAAAAAGGGGCCCAATGAAAAGATCCAAGTGAGGTCTGGAAAAAGTACCTTTACTCTTTTCATGGCGGTCATGGGGCAAATTAGGATGGGCTGGACAAGGATGTAGAGGACTGAGAAGATAACTGAATACTTTATTTTCAAAGAAATGCTGTGGAAGCGGAAGGAGAATGGGGAGAAAGGGGTGTGTGAGGGGGGGTTGAAATGGCTGTCAAAATGCTTCCCTGGCAGGCATAATATCAGTAAATAACGGATGCATTTCAAGCTTCCTGACTGCAGGAGACCGGAACCACCCAACCAACTGGATGCCAATCAAGAGTCCGTGCAAACAGAAATCACCCCATATCTAGGTGTAGCAGTGTGGCCAGTGATGGATCTATTGTATGCGAGTACCTGACCTCACATGATTAGCAACTGGTGCAAACGCCGAGGTAGGTCCACCATACACCAGTCAGGGCCACATATGATAGGCTATTTATAACGCGCTTAATACACTGTCGTCTTGCTTCCAAGGCGAGCATGTTGCAGCTGAGCTATCCTCCCGAGACAATATGTTCAGTGATTGACATACAGGTATTAGTGGATCCTCAGTACATGTACAGCATGCTGTGAACATACAGTTCCTAGGCCCTTGGTACAGTCGAGATGAGCACCCTGAAATGAGTAGTTGCACAGGGCTGGAGCCTTATCACGCATAAAAAATGCAAATGCCTACCGTTGGTAATAGGACAGCTCCTCCTGTATGAGGAAAAGATTGGTCTTGAGCTCATTTCGTTCCTGCAGAATCTGCTGGACTTCCTTCTTGGTGAAACAAGGCTGGTTGGAGTCTGTTGCACCATCTTGTACTGCCGGCTCCTCTTTGTTCAGTGCTGTTGCACTCGATTTCTTACTCAAAAGACAGAAGATAGTTGTTTTGAGTGATCAGCTTGTTTAGGTGTGCTTTCAGAGATCTGCACACTAAATATTGGAACAGGGCATTATGGGGAAAGCAGGAGTAGGGAACCTCAGCCTTTTTGCAGAAGATAAATATACATTGAAGAGGGAAACTCTCTGTAGGCAGCATGGGTTAGGAGAATGTATGGAACTGTTCATGAACAAGATGGGCGCTTTATTGTAGTCCATACTTGATGCAGCCAGATCAGCAGTCCGACAACTATGCACTTAAGCTATGCATTTCTGCTTCTCAATGTATCTGGACCGGCATTCAGACCAGGGTCTGCAGCTTTTGGCTCTACAGATGTTTTGGACTAGAACTCCCATCAGTCCACCTGCACTTTTGATATGGAGGGGGTTGTAGTCCAAAACACCTGGAGAGCCGCAGGTTGCGCAGCCGAGCAGTAAGACACGCTTTTCTGATTCTTGCACCACTGACCAGCAGCCGCTGCCATGGATCTAATTGGAACCCGTTTTGTCTCAAGTGAGCGCTTTGGTACTGCTAGCATATGTGTATTCAGATAAATCGTATGTTCCTACAAATCCATGCCCATATCCCCAGTGACTGTGTAATTTGATAATCATTTTAGAATGCAGGATACAAAAAAATGAAAGCTGACTGCAAAAATGCAGTGCATTTTCCCCAGACACGTTACTCTTGGAGGTCCCTCTTCCTGGAGGAATTCCTTCCATCTGTTCCCCGACCTCGGTCTAAAGGATACAAGGAAGTTCAGAAATTCCACCTCACCCCAATTGAAACGTCCCATGTATTTTGGATAAAATGCTTTCAGACTAATTGTATGGGACATTTAAAGGTTTATACAACTCACTTTTTCTGGACTGGAACTCTCCACCATGGCCCTACTTCTCGGCCTCCTGTGCATCTCGTCTTGCGGTGCTTGCATCAAGGTCTCCAATTCCATCTTCCTTTCCAGCGTTGTCTTAAGTTGGGTCTGAACCACAGAAAGCTTACGGCGCAGGTCCTCATTCATTCTCATGAACCGGTCAAGTTGTTCCTGGAGCTGCAGCAAGAAGGAATAAAACGAACAACATAGTTGCCAGGGAGAGTGTACATGTTCAAGAAGGGATTGGACATAGAGAGAGGAAAAGGTCTACCAAAATACATCCACATGAGGCGTCAAGGCAGAGACATTGACGTAAAGGCCAAGAAGGCGGGTTCAGTGAACTAGTGCAAGATACTATGTAAACGGACTAAAGTGTAGGTTTTCATTGACGCAGTACATATCCTAAGGCAACAACTCCCTCTAGCAGTGACAACAGGTATGTCTGCATCAGACAAACATACATAGACAAACATACATCAGGCCTTTTATTATATTATTAGATTAGATAAGGAGGAGGGTACAGATGATATTTCTTTTCAAACACTGGCAACAGGACATCAGTTCTGGTCACATCAATGGAAACTCCTTGTAACATATACTTGAATATCCTCATGAACAAGGCTATGATCTAGAAATCATGGCTCTTCAAGCTGAAAGGATAGAATGGGCCTTGAGTCACTGCAGAGCGTAGAACAACTATTCAAGCTAACTGAGAAGGAAAAGGAACAATGCTTGCAAAATCTCCTCACCCAATTTACATTGGCGAAGATATTTTATGAAGGAAAGACAGTTTGTATTGTATTGCCCGTGCCCTTCATGGTGAGGAACTTGTTATTCACTGAAAAGAAACAATCTTTTCAGCAAATACCACGAAGCCAGCTCAGTGTGAACACTAAGCGTTCTCTCAGCTGCAGCAAGGTGTGGGGGTAATAGGTGCCCCCAAACCAGAGGACCAGGGATCGAAATTAAGATTAGCTAAGCAGGAGCTAAAAGCAGCTCCTGGATCTTCAGCATTACCAAGTGAGCAGGGGCCATAACTGGGGAATCAACAGCTAGTACATAGCGTTCCCCGAATCTAACTTCCATATTAGATGCACACTTAATATCTTGCTTATGTTTGACAAGCCCTTATGCTTTAAATATCATAGATTTTTCTCAATGCTTATTTAGAGATTGTCACAAATGCAAAGGGATAAATTGGCATAGGTGTGTTTGGTTGGCATGGGGAGCAAAAGTAGCTCCTGGTAGCTGTTCGTGCCAATGTAACTAGGCTGTTTTAGGCTACAAGCAGGAGCTAAATAGCTCACACCTCCCCAGGCTGTGTTGGTGAGCTGGCCTTTGATTTGTGGATGAATCAAAGACCTGCTGACCGTGCTGGTAAACTGGCTTCTGATTTGGAGAACAGGGTGCATTTTTTCTATTGGCCTCAATGTTAAAGCAAACATATGCGGTTTACTTTAAGCCTGATGCCCAATGAAAATGCCATGCACTGAGGCATAAGTGATAATCGAACTGGCAGCAACAATGCAGTCCAGTCCACTCTAGCCACATAACGCTAATCATGGTTGCATGAGAAGTGTTGAGTGGCTAGACTGGGCTGCATTGCTACAGCGAGTCCTACTAGGTTTTACACATCTGGTGTGGCACATTTTACTGGTCATGTTTACACATCAAATTTAAAGCAAACAGCATTTATTACATTTTGGGGTCTTTTACCTTACAGTGGATCCAATACATTTGTTTTAGGTCGAGTAGGTGAACCAAGCAGCTAGCCCTGAAGAACTAGTGGGATTTTTAGTGGTTTTTGTAACCTGAAGAAAATAATCACCAAAGCAAATTCTACCAACGGAAAGATAGTCTCACTAATGAGAGCAGAGTTTGCTTTAGTAGGACAGAACTTTAAACAGACCAATAATTGTTGTGTAGTTGATCTAAAGCTGCCACTGGGGAATTGGTCTGAAAGATATTGACAAACCGCAAAGCCAAGAGTAGATGGTATTCACCATCTAGAGGAAGCTGGTATTTACCTGTTCAAAGTGCAAAGGGCGAGACAAACCTACCCCCCCTTTCTGTTGAGCCGTTTGCCATCTACATGGAGGAGGCAGCTGCAGCAGGTCCTTACCGCCTCAGTGTCACTGCTCTTCTGTTGAATCTCATGGGACTGAGCCCGGATCTCATCTCTCTGCCGATCCACCACTTCTTTCAATTTCAGCATCAATTCATGCTCCTTTGCTGCATTGTCTAAATCAAAGGGAAATAGAACATGCCTGTCATGGATGGATGCATGTGCCCCCAAATGATCCTGCTTTTGCAATCATCCTTCAATAGCTCATGGAGTACCTGTCTCAGGAGGAATTCAAAACGTACAGATGTTTCCGCAAACCCAAGAGCAGATCTTTTTTGTAGTAGCCACTGCACCTCTGTTGAGCAACAGCCAATTCTCAATATCCGAGTAGGAACCAACAATTTATATCAAGAAAAGCACCAGAAGCACAAGGTTTCATAAAGAGGTCAAATTGAATCTACAGTATGGAAGAGGGTGCTATTATTACCAATTGGGACTCCCTTTCCTGCTGTATGCCATATGTTGGGTTTGATTTCGATAAAGGCACAGATCACTTGGCTTGGCAGAGGTTGCAGTGGTTAAGATCCATTTCGTTTCCCACTGAGAACACATTGTTTAAAGGATTTATGAGGAAGCCGGTTATATAGTAGCATAAAATGATTGGATGCTTGTCTGCTTAAATCTTTTGACAAGCAATTAGCTTTCTGAAGAAGACCTTACACAGACACCCCTTGGAGTGTAAAAAAATAAAATTAAAATAAAGTGTACGAAAATGATTGGATAAATAATAGAAATGTATTGACGTCCTACAGGACATATGATCACTTTAGTGTGGTTATAGAGCCCTATGACACTCTACAATCTTCTTTGAATAGGCAAAGTTCAAGAAAAATCAGAATGTTCTTATAATTTGCCTCTGCTTCATATGTATGATGTCACGTGGGGGGGATTAATTACATCTGTCGTTTCTGCTTGGAACACAGGGAAGCGTTTAAACATCTGCCGATTGAATGTTCTACGCGGTTTAATTTCCGATGTACGATCTTTAATCATTATATGCAGAAATTGTGCATTTTATCATGGGAAAGTCTTTGGTGGCACCTACGCACAGCTCCTAATGATCATTTGTCTATTGCATCAATAAATTTTATTGAAAACATTTTTTGCGTTATTTAATCATGAACTATGTTTTTTTTTATTGTTGCTGCATTGCTGATTTGCCCGTTTGTATTACGAATTTGTTTCTACTCATTCTAATACATTTTTATGTATTTTAGCAACACTTAACTTTTTTCGTTATCTTTCTTTTGCTCAAGGTATGCCATTGTTGTATGGAATTAATTTGTGTGTAAAGTTTATCATGTGCTTAAAACTACATCACCCAATAAAATAAATTTAAAAATGTTTAGAAAATTAAGTCATCCACATTTTGTGAACAGAACACCACACAGTTTAATGTGCACCTCTCCCTACTCTGTCACTTGGAGCCAGAGAAAGCGATGTCTATGTACCTCAATCTTTAAGCAAAAATCATTGATTTCAAGTACAGTCAGCATTCTAATAACGCAGCTTCATCCGGCCCTCCATTATCCAAGCTATTTCAACACTTGCACCTTTTCCAGTGTCTTCACCTGCAAAGACCTCCACGTTTGTAGTACTCAACCCACGTTTCAGCAGATGTGCATCAACCATGCCATTCCAGCATTGGGAAAAACACCCTATTATGGGATGCACCTCAATCCTAACTCACAGCACCCCTAGTCAAATCAAATACTGAACTACCACACAGTACAGTTAATCCAAACAGACAACACAAGAAATTACCCTATGGAGGTGGGGTGGAAAATATTCACTATTTTAGTAGTTACACAAAAGTGACTGGAGGTTTAAATAAGTGCTATAGGCACAGGATAAATCGCAGAGTAAACCGTGTAGACAGCAGCAAGGGCCTGAGATCAGACTCTTCTCACTTTTATAGATAATACTAGACCTATACCTGGTGGCACACTCGTGGTATGAGAATGCTAAAGGGTAGGGAGAAAAAGGGATCCATAGACACAGGAAAACAATTACAAAGTTCAGATCTGGAACAACAAAAGCCAAATGCATGAACAGTCGCACTATGCCAACAACCTTTAGTACACAGCAATACAGATAGCCCACAGGTGAATCCTATATACAAGTATACTAGTACTCTTAGGGAGTGACAGGGTTTAATAATTTAAAACTATGCCCCGATAACCACTAAAGGTCGGATATTTAGCCTATTTTACCTATACAGCCTCAATACACTTATAAATCAGTGGAAACAAAAGAAGCAAAGTAAGATACAGTAACCCCATACATTTCTCTGGACAGAAGCACAGTGCAGAGTTGTGTTACTTTTAGACCTCGATTAAATCACGGGTAATTAGCTAAAAATGCAGACTCCATAGGCCCACACAAAATATCCGTCCAGGTAAGTACCCCTTTAGTATTTTTAGGAGCTTAAAGTTTGGCAAATTCTTTCCCGTATGAAATAATGGGACCAAGTCTATAGGCAAGCTGCAGTTGCATGTTAAAACCAGTTAAGTACTTGTTCTATGCCACAGGTGCACCCAAAGATGAAATTAACCTCAGGGAACAACAGAGGAGATTCCCTCCCCCCTTCCACACCCTCTTAAAGTAAAGCGCTCCAGCACCAAGGCCCAGTCTTCCGGATAAGGATGGAAGCAAAGCAGAATTCAGACCAATGGAGTTAATGGTTACCAAGGTTGGGAGGGTTCGGGGGAGGGGGGTCAACAAAACCCAACTACTCCCACACCCAGGGGACCTCTGAAGACAATTCCAAGGCATACATCAGGACCTGGGGACAAGTACTTACAGTGCCAGTCACGGAGGATTTGGCTTGTAAACGGCGAGAGGACCTGGTAACAGGTCTTTTACATGTTTCGGACAAGGATCCAATACCAATGGGCTTTAACTCCGGACCAAGGACAGCCAAGGCAGATGAAAACAATAGGCATCCGTGTACCCAGGTTGGTGACCACCAGCTAGAAGAAGGGATTGCGACAGCTCCAGGAAGACTAACACCTGCGTACAGTGATCCGGGCAGCTCGAGGGGCAAAACAGGCAGCCATCTCAAAAATAACACTTGCACAAAGAAGGCACGTGGAGGAGATGACCTAGGATGGCCCAAAACAGAGCTGAAGTGGTCGCAGTGGTGGCCCAGCACTCCTCCAGGCCAGGTAGACTCCCTATCTTGAGGCGCTTGGTCCAGTGGGAGTTTGCAAAAATACACAGCATCAACCTATGTAGAGCAACAATGAGGTACAGCCAGCAAGGACGACGTCAGAGGGGCAGTTACATGGAGGACAAGAAAGAACCCAGGAAGAACTTCCACGCCACCTTAAAAGGAAACTGGTTAATGGACAAAAGAACCAGGGACCACCCAATGTGGCCAAACAACATCCCTCAAATTCAGCAGCACACCTTCATGGCAATCCCCCAGCAATTCAGGTAAGAATCTGAGAAACATACCTGGCCTCCCCAGATAAGCACATTTACTCGGGGGATGGCTTCAGCCAGCCCTTTAATCACACACCAGGCAGAGACGCAAAGGATTTGCCAGAAAGTCAATCAGGCAATCATTAAAATTGCCGAACATTCTGGTCCACACGTGGGTTAAGCAAGTCGGACGGAAGAACAGGCTAACCCAGTTTAAACACTAGAGGTGGGGTAGACGTTACCTCAGAACAAGCACATATCCACACAACTGCAATTATTGCCATGTCTTGTGGTCCAAACAAAGGGATGACAAAAAATGACTGGGAATACAGCTTAATAAATGCATTATTGCCCCCAATGGCTACCATACTGGCACGTTGGGCATTTGGTGCAGGAGACAGGGAGGCGTTGCCAATAAAGCACAAACTAAATTACAGCCAGCACCAACCTAATTCCCAAAACACTGGTATTGTGACTCAATCACAATAGGTCTAAAAACATGATGCTTAAAATGCAACCCAGTCCGGGTGTGAGTCTAGAAAATACCCTACCATAGCATAGATGTTATATTATGTTGGCCGAAAACCAATCGCATCATATGCTCAGCATCGCCAATTACAGAATCGTCAGCATGACCATAGAGCATCCATTTTGCTCCCGCAGGATCTGCCATTTGCTTTCTCTTGCTTTTCTGTTCAAACGCTATGCAAAAAAGCATTTAATTTCGTTCTGCTCTTGCACAAAGCAAGGCCACAAGTTACATGTTGAGAGACCAGCCGAGACAGAAATGCCCAAGCAGTACAGAAATACATTGTTTTCCTCCCTCACAAGTCCTTGAAGGCGAGCCGAGAGGTATTTAATCACCAAGCCAGGTGCCAGCTGGTCTCGCTGAAGCTGTAGAAACAGGCCGTTAAAGGCATGAATTATACTCTTACGGCCCTTAGATCAGACTGACCCCTAGTTAGAAACTAAAAGATGACATGCGTTGGAATGTGTCTCTCCTACGAACACGGTTTGTTCACTAAACAAGTGCATTATGTTCTCTGTAACAAAGAATTCTGTCTGTGTCTTGCAAACTGCAACTGTTGCTAAATCAAGTAATATAGATGAACAAAGAAACGTCTCAGAAGGTGTCATATTTGTCATAATTGTCAATCACCGAACCCTAGATCAAGAAGATACATTATGGGTGGTTTTGATGCGTCACAAACTGATAGTATGGTTGTCCTTTTGTATATATGAGACTGTTGAAGAATGTTCGCTCTCTTGCGTCTCACGAGGTCCGAGTGAGACATGTTGCGAGATGTGAGATCCAGTCGGCCGACTGAGACTATTTGCTTTGCAATAAACCCTAGATTTTGGGAATTGAACCTAGTGTCTGTCATATCAGTTCGTGTATGGCGATTGTGCTTGTTTCCATGCGCGAGGGTCTTCAGGGCCTAGCACGGGTAACCATATTGGGCTACTACAGCAGTACAACAGAAAAAGGTTTTCAGTGGCAAGGAGACTAGAGTGGAAGTCCTTCTGGCCAGAAAAGTACAGCAAAAAATTAGGGAAGTCAGCAAAAAGAAAGAGCAAAGTTTAAAAAGCCCCACAAAGTGTTTCCAAATAACCGCAAAAATGTAATTCTGCCCAAACAACTGTAAACTCAGGGCTCAGCCCATGGACCCAACATGCCCCTTCCATAGATAAAACCTATAATACAGACAAGCATGAGTGGTGCCAGCACCAGCCCTAACCCCAATGTTTCAAGAGTCCTATCTTTTGCTTCCAGCGAGTGAGGGAGTCAAACACTTCAAGACAGAGATGTAAACCTTGGTCTCATTTGTGAACTCCCACACAAGAAAAGAGGGATTCTTCAGGAGATCTCATAATGGGATCGACTAGCAGGGGGAAAGCCTCAACTACTAGGAGGCTTATCAAGAAATGAAAAAGGGGGGGGGGGGGGCAAAAAAAAAAAATAAATGGGAAGAGGCTACAATGGAGCACACCTCAGCCTCAGACAGCATGTGCACTTCAGTTACCCCATAGAGATAAAACCTTTAGTAGAAGCTGCCTCTACCACCAATACAGGAAAAAACCAGTCTACTCTGCAGGGTTCCTCGTTATTGTGGGATGTACCTCATCCCTGATCCACATCCCTTCTGAGGTAAAGGGACTGCTGAGGGACCCACCACACTCATTTTCAGAGGTTTGTACAGTAGAGCTAGCACAGTCAGGAAAAAGAGAGCAGGAAACCCAACACCTGGCAAGCAGTAGTGCAAGTATGAGAGGTACTCCTAGCAGGCGGTGGTGGAGAAGTAAATTGCACATTGAGGCAACATTGAACATACACACCTATTTCCCACAGGTAGGAAGCAAAGAGCATGGGAGATGGATAAGATGGGCACTGAAGGTGGTGGGATAGAAGATCCACCCTTTACTGGAGATGCAGAACGAAAAGGCCACCTCTGAAAAGGGGTTACAGAGGAACGAACTACCCATGCTGAGGGGCACATGGTAGCTACGCCGACAGGAGCTAGCAAATGAAGCCATACCGGGCAGTGGGGGAGGGGGCTGTCCCTGGCAGGGAGAGAGGTAGGCTACAGGAATACCCAAGCAGGAGTTGGTAAAACACAGATGGGCCTACCCTGTAATGGGAAGAAATGCAAAAAAAAGCCCTGAGGCTGTGTGCAGTATAGCCACTACCAGTGAGCAGTGAGGGATAAAGAGCGGCACAGGTAACAGGACCGATGTGCAGGGAGAACTATATTCACATCAAGTGTGCTCTCAGAATCGTACTGAAAGGTGGACTTAAACCTGCGTCATACAACGGCGTACCTCCCAAATGAAAGGGAACCTACGCACAAGTGACTCAGGTCTGAAAGCACGGGTGTACACACAGATTGCCAAGCCTCCCTAGAGAAGGGAACAATAGCACTCTTGTTATTCCAGCACCGGAGCCAACACAAAGCTCTGTGCTGTTCAGTATGGGGATGTTTGGATCTTATTTGACATTTACTGCAAACAAGCTTTGTTTGCAGTAATCGGCAAATATCTTTCATTGTGTGTTGCTGGCCTGGGGGTGGCAGCATTGCACCACAAATGAAGAGTGATGGTATTATGCACCATTTTACAAAAAGCAATTCTACATTTTTTGTCACCAGTCACCATGGGACGAGTGCATTTCTCTAGATCAAGCATGGAAACTAAGGAACTCGACCTGCAGTTCTAGTGGACATTTTAAGAATTTGCTAGGCCTGATATACTGATCCTTATGCCACATGCTATTTCCATCCTAAGACCCAGAAGCTTTTTAGCCAATGTGCCTCCACTCTGATCTTAGCACTCACCCTTCATGTGGGTCTCAATCATGGCACTAATGGGCTCCAAAAAAAGTCTTGGCCAGATAACTAGCTATTCAAATGATCAAAGTTGCTTTAAATACCACATAACAAATGTACAGAATCTGGCGGCACAGAGAAAAAATACAAATGCATGTTTCAATTACCCAAATCACTCAAATTGACAGTGGGTTGCCTATGGAATAATTGTTTTCATAGCCACTTTTTCCTATATTTGGCAGCACAGCCCTCTTGTAGGATTCAAGTGAGATTTAACATATGCAGCCTCACCGACACTTTCAAACCTAGCCATAATGATCTTACTATGCAGATGGGAGCAAGTGTGATGTCCATCAATTTAGCAGGAAGAAGGGGCAAATGTGTGACCATCCAACTTCTTTTTAATGGACATATTTGAAAAGAGTCCTTCCACTCAGGAGAGACATGGCTCCAATACATGCTTATAAAAAGCTGAAGAATTCGAGCATCACAAATATTTGTCCCAACAAGACATGAAACTATGCAGGAAAACAGCAGCGGTAGAAGCAACATGGTGGTTATGTTGAGCTGTGTGAACTCTGAACCCAGAAATGAAAAAGATTAGTGTATGCTGAGAAGATTGGAATGCAAAACATCAAACAGTTATGGAATTGGAGGATGGGATGAAAGGGAGCCTATAGCAAAAAAACAAAAGAGGTGATGCCTGGAAGGTTTACAATTAATCTTAACCTCCAGCATTGTTCTCGGCAACCCTCCAGACCACCTTTCTTCGCCTGCCAAGCAATTAGAAAAGGGGAAGACCATATGCAAACCAGGCTTTGTCCCACACAAAAAGGGGCAGGCCAGCCCAAAGAGCTTGATAATATCCCTTCTGCACAAGGCCACAAGCATCTCCAGACATGTTTCAGGCTCATTGGGTGACATCAGTGAGAATAACCATGGTCTGCAGGGTTGCCCAGAGCTGTGTGATTAAGATTAAGTCTAAACCTTACAGCCATCAGCTTTTGGTTTTACTTATGAAAGTGAACCTAGCCAGTGGGAGTTCTGGGCTCACAGGGCCAAATCCTGGCAGTGACGGTCAGCTAAAAAGAACGTCATGCATGACTGTAGCCAGGCATGGCTCCATTAATCCTGCAAAACCACACAGTGACCATGCCAGTGATTACGATACTGGCCGAGGAGAACTTTGGCATGGTGGAACATGGAGAGATACAGAACAAGACGACAGACTCGTGCATTGTGTTATTCAGACTCTGAAGAGCTTGTGTGACACAATAAGGATGCTAGGGCACATCAAACACCCATGTAGTAGAATTCATGAAGCAGCAAGAATTTCTGCACACCCCACTGAGAATGCCGGAACTACCGGTTTTACCACAGTGGCTTTCCTGAATCAAAACCAATCTTTTCTTACATATCCAATAGGTTTTTGAGTAATCAATTTTAAGTATTTTCAAACAATTATGCAGCGAATTAGACAAATGGAAATTAAGAGACAGTATATACACAAGTCGGTGAAATTTAGGTTTTACTAGTTCAATGAAGATGGATAATTAGAGTTGGATGTTTAAAGAATGAGATCGATCCAATTTGTTATGGCTTACCCTATATTAAGATCCGAAAATGTTTGCCTTCACCATAGAGATGTGTAATATTAGGTCTTGCCACAACTAAATAAGTCTGAGAACTTAAGAAAAGAAATTCTTGATGCTCATCCGTTTGTAAAGGGCTACGAAACCATGGCTAAGAGTTTGCCTCTATTAACTGTCACACAGGACCTTATATAAACCAACAATTCTCCAAGAACATGGAAGATCATCCAGTAAGGCACAAAACCCCAGAGAAATACCCAGGATCTGTGGGCCGCCCAGCCTTGGCTAATATGTGTTAATGACTTAACAATACAAACAAACAAAAAGAGCAGAACAAGATTAGTGACTGAGCAAGGGCCAGTCATACACTGGCCTCCAGATCCCAACAGGCCCCGCAGAGAACCTGGGACCACAGAGAGAGGAAGACAGAACCACCCCATAGTAGTGAGGGAGGGCGAGGTTCCCTTCAGGCCAACCCAACCAATTGACGAAAGAAGGGAACCATTCCCCTGTAAGCTAAATAGATCACAATATCAATCAGGCAAGATACTTTTTGTCCTTCTACAGTCGCGTCAAATACTTCCAATAGAGGAGTTTGCAAAACTGATAGGGTTTGAGGGACTCCGAGTTTGTGGAACACCTGCACCAAGTTACAGAAAATTAAAGTCCCAAGTGGGGAAGGACCTTCCTCTCTGCGGCCACATTGCCAAGGGAAACATTTGATATTGCGGGTCATATTCTCACATTACACAGGAGCCATGCAGATACAAAACTGCAAGGAGACAATGGGGAGCGGAAACGGTCTCCAAAGGTGGAGAGCTGAAAGGGGATTCTTGTGTGTAGTGTGGACAGAGAAGCGGGTGATGTTTGTGTAGAGGACAGAGGAATTGGAGGAAGGCATTCATTTGGAGAAAGGGAAAGATCTTGCTGTGAGAAGAGAACAGAAATGTGAGCAGAGAAAGAGCGATGTGGGATAGGGCCAAGATAGATATTGCCGTTGGAGGAAGAAATCATCTTGCTGAGGCAGGCGAGAGATACTGTTGGAGAAAGGGAGGAGGAAGATTCCAATCTCGGAGATCTACAAACAAGAGGTTGTTGGAGAAAGGAAGGAAGAAGATATATGGGAGAAGGAACAGAGTCCGGACATAGGAGGTGGAGAAGGCTACTGTGAGGAGCAGGAGAGAGGAACAAGTTACTTTCTTACATGGTAACGTTCTTTCGATGGGATGGTCCGACGACATATTCCATATCTATGACAGGTAATGTCCACAGCTGTGCTGCTTCGGAAAATCTTTGGCGTCTGCGTCCTGCGTCGATGAGCCATCCCAGAGGACCTCCTCCGACGGCACCCGATGTGATAAGTAGGACGTACGACGCCCATAGCCTCAGTTATAGTTTTTTCCCAGAAAGTGTGCCACCAGTTTTCTGCCAGTCAGACACACAAGGCCTTGCGGAACGCAAGCTGCAATCGCAAAAGAAATTCTGCAGCGGGGAAGGCAGGGAGGGAGCGATATGGAATACGTCGTCGGACCATCCCATCGAAAGAACGTTACCAGGTAAGAAAGTAACTTGTTCTTCGAGGGGATTGGGTCCTCCGACGTATTCCACATCTATGACAGACTCCCAAAGCAGTACCAAGCAAGGAGGTGGGAAAGAATTTAGAATACAAATTTAGCATGCCCAACCAAATTGCGGAATAGAGAACTGCCTTGCCATAGGCCAGATCTTGCCCCCTGATGGAATCGAGGGAGTAGCGACGTACAAAAGTATGTACTGAAGCCCAGGTGGCTGCATCACAGATGTGACGAATAGGAACTCCCTTCTGCAGGGCAGTAGACGCAGCCACTCCTCTGGTAGAATGGACCCGCAAGCCAACCGGAGGGTCATTACCCGCCAAGCGGTAACACTCGGAGATAGCCAAAATAATACGACGAGACAAAGTCTATTTCGTCACAGCTTGTCCCAAACGCTTTCCAGCGTAACCAATGAAAAGTTGATCGTCCACTCTGACCCGGGACATGCGCGAAATATAAAAGCTCAACGCTCTCCGAGGATCAAGCCTATGGAGCCTCTCCTCTTCCTTACCACGATGTGGAGGAGGATAGAACGCCGGAAGAACAACCTTCTGGCTCAAATGAAAATCAGAAACCACCTTCGGAAGAAAAGAAGGACGAACTCTAAGGACAACCCTGTCCTTGTGAAACACAATGAAGGGTGGCTTAACTGAAAGTGCCTGTAACTCACTCACTCTGCGAGCGGAAGTAACCGCAACCAAAAACAGTTTTCAGAGTCAACAGCCTCAAAGGGCAAGAATGTAAAGGCTCAAACGGAGCACCCATAAGAAACTAAAGAACAAGGTTCAAATCCCAACCTGGCACCAAAAAAGGTGACGGAGGGAACACATTAGTGAGCCCTTTCAAAAACTGCAAAATTAAAGGAATCTTAAAATAGGAACACTCTTCAGACGAGCGCTTTAATATGGACAGCGCCGCCAGGTAACCTTTAATGGTCCCCACTTGCAAGCCCCTGTGGGCCAAAGAAAGCAAAAAAGACAAAACCATGGGAATGTCGCATTCAAAAGGATCCACATTCTGAACTCTGCACCAGTCGCAGAACTTTCTTCAACGCCAACGGTACAGAGACTTTGTTGCCGGCCGCATGGCCGAGAGCAACACCTCCATCACGTCTTCAGGGAGGTCCCAATCCTTATTCCTCAACCTTTCAGAAGCCAAGCGTGAAGATTGAGGGATCTGACCTCTGGATGGAGAACCTGACCCCCCCTCCCGTGAGAGCAGATCGTCTTGGTAGGGAAGACGACGTGGAGGGCAGATGGACAAGTCTAGAAGGTCCGGTACCACGTCCTCTGGGCCCACGCCGGAGCAATGAGGATCATCCGGGAACCGAACCTCCGTAACCTCTGCAGCACTTGCGGGATGACGGGGACTGGAGGAAATGCGTACAGCAGTGGAAATGACCACTCCACCACGAACGCGTCTCCCAAGGCTCCTTTTGGAGGAAATTCCTGCGAGCAAAACCTTTCGCACTTCCGGTTGACACTGGAGGCGAAGAGATCCACTTGAGGGGTCCCCCAAAGGGCGAAGATCTCCAGGAGAATCTCATGAACCAGCTCCCACTTGTGAGAGATCGTGCTCTGCCTGCTCAGAGCGTCCGCCATCTCGTTGTCATCTCCGGCCAGATGAACCGCCGAGATCGAAACTTCCTGCTGGATGGCCCAGAACTCGAGCTGCATTGCCTCCCTGCACAGCGGAAGTGACCCTGCCCCCCCCTTTTTGTTGAGGTAGTGCATGGCCACCGTGTTGTCCGTCAGAATCAGGACACTCTTCCTGCGCACAGTCGGCAGAAAAGCCTTCAGGGCTAGCCTGACGGCCCTCAGCTCCAACAGATTGATATGGAGTCTGGACTCCGACGGAGACCAACGACCGCTGACTGTCAACTCTTGGCATGAGCTCCCCATCCCGTGAGGGATGCGTCCGTCACGATAGTCACCTCCGGCCAGGGCAGCCAAAATGGGGCCCCATTCATCAGATTGCCCTCGACGGCCCACCACAGAAGGTCCCGGGCTACTGAGGGCGGCACCTGAACAGGGTACGACAGCCTGCCAGAGGACAGACTACTGGAGCTTGAGTGCCCACTGCAAAGATCTCATCCGCAGACGAGCCTCTGGCACCAGAAGAATGCAGGATGCCATGCGGCCGAGCAGTCTCAAGAACTCGGACGCTGGGCGATTCTGGGCAAACTGAAACTTGTGCACCATCTGCTGAATGTGAACAGCCCTCACCTGAGGAGGAAAACACTGCCCCAGAGAAGGGAGTGGCAGGTGACGGACAGATGATCCAGGACTTGCTCGGGAGAGCTCCCCCTGATCAACCAATCGTCCAGGTAGGGGTAGACGGGAATCCCCCCTTTCCTGAGATGCGCTGCCACCACCCACCATGAGCTTGGTGAAAACCCCCGGGGCGGAGGTCAATCCGAACGGCAGGACCCGAAACTGAAAGTGCGAGTCGCCAACCGCGAACCTCAGGTACTTCTTGTGCTTGGGATGGATCGGCACATGGAAGTAAGCATCCTTGAGGTCGAGAGACACCAACCAGTCCTGAAGTTGAAGGGCCTGGAGGACTTGAGAAAGAGTCACCATCTTGAACTTGTCCTTCCCGAGGAGTTTGTTCAAACTGCGCAAGTCCATGATGGGTCTCAATCCCCCGTCTTTCTTTGAAATCAAAAAATAAGGGGAATACCATCCCTTGTTCCTCTCCGCTACAGGCACCAGTTCTATGGCGCCTTTCTCCAGCAGGGCTTGAATTTCCTGCGCAAGGAGCGGATCCGGACTCTTCAAAGAGAGGTTCCCTGGTGGATTGTCGTGAGGCCTCTGCCAAAAAGGAAGACAGTAGCCGTGGGTTATGATCTCCAGAACCCACACATCCGAAGTAATGGCTTGCCGCTCAACAAGATGCTGCGCCAGCCTTCCCCCCAACCGGCGAACCATGGGACCTGGCCTCATGACTGAGTGGTAGCGGCTGTGGCGTTGCCTGAGGGCAAAGAGGCAACTGCCCGAGCGGCCTTGGCACCTTGAGTACCTTTGTTTCCACCTCTGGCACTCTTACGATGGCCTCTTTGACTGCTAGCTCCTCTCGCTTTACTGTAGGACGAGTAATAGCGAAAGGAACCTCCCCTCCATTGCTGTCCCCTAGGACGAAAAGGCGGAGGTTGGCGAACTGCAGCACCCAACGATTTCGCTGCAGCTTTGGAGGTCTGCAACCTCTCAAGGCTCTTGTCAGCCTTGCTGCCAAAAAGGTGTTCACCGTCAAAAGGCATGTTGAGGAGCCGGGACTGCACATCAGGAGCGAACCCAGACTTCCGCAACCACGCAAACCTGCGCATTACGGTGCTCGCCGCCATGGACCGGCTGACACAATCCGCCAAGTCCAAACCCGACTGAACAGCCTCACACATAGCATCCTTGCCATCCTGAACCATAGCAAGGACCCCCCCCCCGCGTCCACTATTCCCTTTGGGATTCTGCAGCTTCAACAGGGAAAGACCTTTAGCTGCCCCCTTTTCTTTTGTCCCAGAGGCCTTTTCTATGCTTCAGTGGGGCAAAGAAAGAAAGAAAGAAAGAGAGAGAGATATCTCGATCTCTCTTCCTCCTGATTATAGGCTGCCCCAGGATTTGGACCCATGGTTCTCGGGTCGGCTGGTGCTTCTGGGGTCTGCTGATTCATTGCCTCCTTGAGGTCTTTCACCGGTCCCTTTCCCAGCGGGTTAGCAATTGTCTGCAAGATTGGGGTGAAGGTTTTGCACTTTTTGATTGGTCTGGTGTGCCCCATTGGGGTTTGGTTGGGAATCATGGGTGTACTCTCACCCACCCACTTCTCCACACAGTGGACTTTGTTTGACCTTTCACTGCCCTGATTACTCCTGGGCTGTACTCCCCTTTCCCCCAGCATAGTGGAACAGTCTTGTCTCCCACGGACCAATGTGACCTTCTGGAACCTCACTACTCTTTCTGGGTACTGGGTGATCCTTTTTTGGCTAAGACGTTTGCTGTTTCTGTATCATGTATTCTGTTGCATTCATCCTATGGTAACAGGTTCACATACTTCTTACCGCATGGCTTTTCAACGTTGAGTCATTTGTAGATAAATACATGTTGCAAAAGGTTAAGTGTTTTTTTTTATCTGGTTCTTTTTTAGAAAATGATTTTAAGTTTGTAATACATGCAATGTGAACATCGTGAGGTGGTCACAAATATTTTCTGTGTGTAGATTCAAAAAGCATCTATGGAGCATAGCTTATATACTCGGACTGGGCCAGAGTTTAATGCTGGCAAGGCATCTCGATAGGGGTCTGCTCATTATCCAGTATCTAGGTTCAGCCAAAGTCGTGGTAGGGGATATAATTGATCAGAATATGGACATCAACAAGGCACTGAAAGCAAAGGCAGTTGAAAGCAAGGAAAGGCAACAGGTGCAAAAGTGCATTTAGACCGGTAAGAAATAAAAACACAAATTATAGCAATACTCACATTTTCCTACAAAACAGTGAGAAATTAAACTGGTGTTCCATGCTACGATTTAGAGAACAGTGAAAATCAACATATTCTGAATAGTGACAAGAAACTGGGTTTCAACATGTCTGATCAGTGAGTTATAGACATGGGTTGAGGCATTGCGTCAAAGTTACAAGCAAGTGAAGAAACAGCATGACGTATTGGTAGACATGAGCAGATTGTAGGTAAGTCAATGCAAGGAATCGGGTCATGACAGAGTTGATCCGCTCATCAGTTGTACTTTGTAGGTCTTCACTAAGTGCGCTATAGGTGGATGGTGCACACAAACATGTTTACCATGGCTTTGCCATCACCCCTTCCCCAGTGCTTTCAGCTGCAGACCCAAGGAGGTGCTACGGCTGTGGAGATGGCTGCCGGGGCAAGACCTGCTAGTGCCCTTTCCCTGTGCACAGGATGTTAGCGCTGAATAAAGGAGAGTGAGCAAAGCATGGAGAGCACTGCATACATCCTTCATATCTCCTCGGTACAGCCCCATCATTGGTGAGGCAAGATTCACCAATGGTTTATGGGTGGGATCCACATCTTCCCAACATTCAACTCATAGGCTGCTTCCCTAGATATCAGAACACCTAAATTATAATATCCTCGGCTCTAGAAGCTAGATCTTCAGAGGAAACTCTGCACCAACCAATTCTAAGGACTAATATTCGAGCCGTCACCAAAACATGGTCTTACCCATTCGCACTACATTCATGCTGACATTTGCACTGTCCAGTTATACGTCCAGTCAATTCAGAGGTGCACAATAATTGCCATTCATTGACCCAGTAAAGTGCTCCAGGGCCATCCCTCCAAGCAGGAAGGTTAGGCATCTCGGGCTGTGGTCCTTAATGGTAATTCTCTCAGTGGCACAGTGCCGGCTTCAAAGGTCCAAGTGGCTGCGTCACGCCCAGCAGAGATCGACTCAACTGTTCACTGCCATATAAATATAGTCTATTCGGTCACCACAAAACCATCTTGCTTAACTGACCACACCCACAATTCACAATCATACCCCACTAATGCAGAGCATAAAAGTATGCAGTCAAAATGATGGGGTGTTAAAAATCAATGTTGGGTTGAAACGTCACTCTGCGCTTTCCCTCTTGAAAGCAATCAACACGGGACTGTCGCAAGAAGGGATGACTGAAAGGATCCCCATACCTTAGTTTCAAAATAGTATACAGTGCGTCATCCCCGTACTGCACCTGTCCAACTGAATTGCAAATAAATAGCTTGATGAAATTTGCTGTGTTCCAAAAATAATTTTAGAAGTTCAATTGCCCCTATGCGACACTTGTTTCGACCTTAATCAGTCCTCTTCAAGACAGGGCTTGTTATTGGTTTAGTTCAATTAGCTGCCAAGTCTTCAACAAAAATCCTATATGTGGGATAACGATCCCTGTTGTTCCTTTGCATGCCCCCTTGTTTGTGAAGGGCATAGATACAGCGGCGTGCCGCATGCTTTTCTGGAGCAAAATCTTTCTGGAGAAGAGCCTTTCTTGCAAAGGTAATAAAGGTGGGCAGAGTTGATTCACAATCCTGTCTCTTGTAAAGAGTACCATGTTTATTTCCTTTCCCCGGGTTAACCAACATTCAATTCATGACCTGGCAAACAAAATGTTGTAAAGGGCTTGTGTGCAAGGCATATATAGCGACATTAGACAACAGGCCATGTCCTCTGCAACAAAGTGGGCCCACGCATCGGTACAGTGGTAACATGCTGAAGCACTTCATGACTCTGCAAGGAGGGCTCATCAGGGCATGGCATCTTCGTTTTGAACCAAGGTAGCATGTGCGGCAGGATGCCCATCCTGTATGGGGTGGGCAGATGGGTGGTTCCCAGTCCAAGACAAGCAGTACCCGATCTTTTCAAGGAGCCCAATCCTGGTGATTTGAAGAAAATCAAAAAGCATTTTGGGAAGGTAAAAATAACCACATTTTACATTTGAATTGTGTCGATGATCAAGTACAGCAAATCGCACTCTATGCGCTTATCGTTTGTCTCAATAATGACCCTAACAGAAAGGTCTTTAAATGCTCGTTTGGGCAGCTTTTTCACAGGTGGGATGCTTGTGCCGTTTTTGCACATTCATTTTCTTGCACACGGCTCCTGAAGCCCGCTTGTGGGTGAGAGCTTGTGACCTCACATTTCGGGAACAGAGACTTGTGACTGCTGGGCTAGCGAGGCTGTTTGATCATCGCCAAGGAACGGCGCCCCGGCAACACAAACTTTGCAGCAGCGAGCTCCATCTTGTTTCTACCCCGCATGCAGCAACTAAAACAGCACACTGGGGAACGAGAGCAGATATGGACATCAAAAGGTACAATTCAAAATCCCTTGTTAGGCAGTATGAACACATGAAAACCAATGTCGGAACTAAAATAAAAGGCATTTCAAGGTGGAACCCATCTGCAGCTAAAAGACTGAGTCGTTTCACTTACAAAAGAAAAATAAATGTCATGAGAGACCAAACAAAGGAGTGGAAACTAAAATGAGTCAAAGGAAAAGAAGCAGGTAATGGGGAGTCGACTAAACTAAGGAGCATTCACGAAAAGGACATGGAGGAACACTTAGTAGAGATGAGGAAAACATAGTGGCAGTGTTTCAAGACAGCGGGATTGTAAGAAAAAAAATTACAAATAAAGATGACCCTTGAAGCAGACACCACATGTGCAGCAGCCAATAAGATCCTCAACATTTTAGCCAACTACAGGCAGTTAGTAGCCACAAAATCCGAGGCTCCCAATTGGCTACACTCAGCCAGCATCCCATTGCTAAAAAATAATAGTTTTATTCAGATATTGCTACAACAGCCGTTTCCATTTCATAGACCTCTCAATACTATAAGCACATTTTGTTTTACTTCATTTTCTGACCTCAAAAGGTATGCAAGTTCAAAAAGTACCTGCTCTATGACCAAAACAAATCATGGGAGTGCCTGCAGATTCCTGAGAAAAAGATCGACTTTATGGGTCTACAAGACTGCTCACTCACATTAAGATGTTGAATCACTGTGTGGGTGTTCATGCAATTTAGTGAAGGCAGGTGTCCATGCCCCTCTTCCTTCTCACTTATCGAGACGTGGATTTTCCCCACCTTCAACAATTGGACTTGTCCTTGATGGAGTCTCCGGCCACCGTCACCATTGCTCACTTCTCATTATCACACTAGATCTCTGTCGGGAGGGGGGGGGGGGGTTTCCAGACTTTTTCCCAGTCTTCCTCCCTCAAAGTATTTCCTCACAGTTTATGAGGTGCATGAAATCTATTCTCAATTTACAGCATGCTCATACACAAATGTCATCAACTTTGACCGACGCCTTTCCTGTCCCAACCAACAGTACTTTAATACCACTGCTGCAACCCCTGCACGCTTCAAAATAATACTTATTGCCACTATTGCTGGTTTTCCAATAGCATGCATTCTGTCACTGTCACCTCAACCCCAACATTTGCTTTCTCACTCTTGCTTGGATCCCAGACACTTTCAACCCAAACTAGCCACCTAATATTGATGGAAGTTATGGATTCCCCAACATCTGAAAAACAACCAATCCCCTTGATGAGGAAAGCAACTGCCAGTATGTTTACTCAATCTCTTAGAGGTCTGTAGAGGAATTATTTGGAAATTCACTGGTTAATGTGTCACTAGATTGAGAGTCAGAGGTACCTCGGAAGGGTTGCTCATCTCCAAAAAGTTAGCCCACACCCTTCAGGTGTTTTTTGATGGCTTGTAAATAATCTAGAGCAGGCCTTGTACCCAGACATCCGATCTTCAAGATGTGCTTACCATCCTGAGACTGATTCCCTGTCAGTTGGACCAAAAGCTTCTGGTTTTCCTCCATTAGACGCGACACTTCATTCTGTAGAAGATGCTCTTTTCTCTGAGCTTCGAAAACCTTCTGCTCCAATTCCTGTGCAAGAGAAACAACAATGTTTACATTGATGCAAGCCCATCAGTGAGTTTATTATCCAAAAGCAAACTTTTCACAATCAAATGTAAAATGCATCCCTCATTCCAAACCTCTAAATTTTAAATCTAATGTACATCCTTTATCTAGCACATCTGGAATTCAACCTATAATCCAAAGTGGTGTAACCACAAACATCTGGTATAAACCACCAACAATCCAAAAGTGATCTATCGCCACATTTACAAACAGCAACATCTATACTTTCCATAATACAATGTACATCAAAAGTTTTTTTTTTCCTCACAGCCACAGGATACCTTTGGGAGATAGTGCGCTGTACAAAAAATGCGAACACAACATATCTTAGAATCCAATTGAGAAGTCAGTGCTCAAAGTCATCACAACAGATCAAGACCTAGAACTAAGCACTACCCATCAACGCTGCCCACTGCAAGCTAATTTACAGTGAACACCATGATTCCCTCAAATACTGGGCCATGCCAACATACCTTGAGCTCACCTCAATCCTTTACCAAGACAACATAAGCTGTGTTCTAAAAACAGACCAGTTTCAACAAGAAAACCAGCGCTTTCCTCAAACCCAAAGACATGTCTATACAACCAGTGCTCTTAGAAAACCATAATCTGCAATAAGGTAATCAATGTTATTGTGAAACCCAGTGCAAGAATGAACTTGTGCACGCAAACACTATGCCAGACCAACAAACTCAGTACTCTTGTCAAACCCAGAACACTGAGGTGCACTCCACACTCTTCCATCTTTAAACCATGGTGATGGGTGATGAAACTGCACGTACAAACTAACCTAAACAGCCCAAGCTTAGCTAAGAAGCAAGAGTGATGTGCATAATAGTAACTAGTAATCTCCATTTTGTCAGCCTTCATGGCACGGCCCACTCTGCCATGCCCCCATTGACTGGTAAAACCACACTTCCATTACTGAACCATAGTTCACTGACATTACAAATCTCTTGAGAGATTGGTTCCCCCTCTCTTTGGAACAGTCGGTCCTAACCCAAACTTTGAAGGAACCTACATTGGATCCCCTGGTTCTTACTTTTTGGCAATTGGTGGTCTACCTTGCCCACTGATGTTGCTGGAGAAGGTTCCCAACACCAAGCTCCAATGATTTTTTGAGAAAGAAGAGATTCCCGATGCTATACAAACTAGACATGGCACAGACCACTCTGGGAGAACATCCTGGAGGCAGCCAATGGTGGAAAGCGAGCACTCCTGGTGATACAGGATTTATTGGCTGCCCTAGACTCTGTTGACCACAATCTTCTGCTAGGCCTGTTGTCCATCATTAATCGAGTCTCAAACTCGATTAATGCACCCAAGATGCTTTCTTTCTCTTTTCCCAGAGTGTCAAATTGGGGAACTTTACTTCCAATCCAGTTGCAGTTAACCATGGAGTCTGCAGGTATCACCTTGGTCATTGGTCCTATTATATATATGTGGCCACTTTTAGTTTCAGAGAAGCAGGTCTTCCAGTTCTCTGTTAAGAGGATGATATGCAAGTTTACATGCAGGTCACTGGACCCAATGATTGCTTCCTCAACTTGATAAAGTGTAAGCAAAAGATCAGTGCCTGAATGAATCAGTAGCTTAAGAGGATATGCTACTTGGTCATCTCTTCACATGCTTCACAGGCACAATACTTTACCAGTCATGATTAGATTGTTTGGAGGGGACACTCGGTTTTGATTGAAGGTTAAGAATTTAGGGGTCATCTGAGACACTGGCCTGGAGCTAAAATTCCATAACAGTGACCAAAGGTTTCCCCCTCCTCCCCCAGACTCCACCAACTCTGACAAATCCTGTTGTTCACACCCACACCAAGGGCCACCATGTTATAGTGGGCACTGCGGTCGATTGAAGATTTTCAATTCAGGCTCCCAGATTACATAACTTCCTATATCCAGGCATGGGATGCACAACTGCTTAACTATGCTCAGGGGGAACTACTGAAGCCTATTCACTTTTCTGTGAATTAGCAGATTTCTCCCTGGAACAACGTACAGTAGGTTTATTGTTTACTGATGATACAGCACCTAGATGCAATTTATTTATTGGTGTTGCGCTATACAGCTCAAGCAGCCAGTTTTCCATTTTTCTAATGAAACCATAGCCAGGTCAACAGAACCAGTGCTGCCTTAAACCGTGTCATGAAAACACAATCTGCACCCTCCTCAAATCCAGAACCATGCCAACGACTTACTGACCAAAATTTACCTCGTTATTCAGGCCTGGATGGCCACCCATAGCCTGTGCCTGAATGACGAGAAGACCGAAATTCCCCTCAAAAAACGTAGTCCAAAATACACCTCATTCAACATAGACGGTAACCTGATCATAACGGCTAAAGAAACAAGAACTTTAGGCTTCCATCTCGACTCTGCTCTGAACCTCAGGAAACAAGTCAATGCCACTGCGACAGTGACCGCCTATACGTGCAAACGTATTCACGCATGTAAAAACTACCTACCAATACCCGCTTGATCTTAGCACGTGCTTTAATCCTAGCCAAACTTGATTATTGCAACGCACTCTACGCAGGGGTGAACAAACAAGTACTAAAAAAAACTCCAAACCTTGCAAAATAATGCATTAAGAACTGCATTGGGCATTCCTAGAAAGGACCACATCTCTGAAACAAGAAGGAGCTAAGAGCTAGAAATGGCTCTCTATCAGGACAGAATCTACTATAAACTGATCTCCATCTCTCACAAATGCCTTAACAATGCAGCTCCAAAATACCTAATAGACATAATCACTCCTAAAACATCAGCTAGACCTACCAAATCAGCAAACCCCTTTTGCATTCTCCCACCTCGCTTCAATTTAAAAAAAGCCGGCGGCACTAGTTTTCCGGTACAAGCAGCTCTAGCGTGGAATGCCCTCCCACTCAACTGACGTTCAGACCTAAACTTCCACAACTTCAGGTCGAATACCAAAAAAATGGCTCCTCACCAAGGACAACACTAGCCGTCAGGGACAGAGTTGTAAATACGAACCTACCTTATTGCCCGAGTCTCCAAGTTAGGATCCACTATGTACTTTGATTGTTATGTACTAGGATCTGGGATTGAACTCTATAGATTTTGCATTAAGCTCTAAATGTATGTATGTATGTATGTATGTATGTATGTATGTATGTTTTCTACGATGTCTTGCAAAGCGCCCAGATACCTTAGGGTGTGGCACGCTGTATAAATAAACAAAAATCTCCCTCTCCAAACTCTGAGCTACAGGGCAACCAATGTTTTTCCTCTATGGTGCAATGCCAGGATCTCATGCACTCTTCCAATACTGGGCCATGCAAACAACCAATGCTCTCCCCACTTTTTTCCATAACAGCAAAGCATGTGCTCAATTCAAACTCTGGCAGAATTTGATCATTTAAGTTTCAAATGCATATTGTGCATTTTATGATAAAATCTAGCTACAAAGTAAAACCTAATAAAGCACATTTAATGAAAACTAGTAGTCTTAACAGGGATGCACATTCAAGATCCTAGCTACTTGCCTAGCATAAAAAGATGCTTGCCGCTCAATTCTCCACAACTACACAGCATACTGTTTCTTGGAGATCACACCAACATCTGCACCTTACCATTTTTCCTAACAACCTGGTTTGCAGGTAGCACGCCTGGATCACTGTAAATCTTTGCAGATAATTAAGTCCATCTTCAATCAGACATTTAAGATTAAGGTAGTTAGTTTAGATCACAATAGGAGCAATATTTGGGAAGGGAGACATTTCTCAGCAGTCCTGCTTTCTAGTCTGGTTTTGCACAAGCTACCATCTCCTAGTAAAGAAACCAGAAGCTCTTAGTTGTGAAGTCTTTCCAAAGAGCATTGTGGCTATGACAGCACGGGTCAACTAACGAAGTAAAAGCCGGACAATCACACGGAGGGTCTTGGAATTGCAGATTATGGTTCGGTCCAAGTGTGTTCTCAAACTCTCAACCCATGCTCCCCGCAACCTCTGTGCCATGTCAGCATGATGTAAATAACTTCTGTCCTTCTCAAACCGTTAGCCAAGTCAAAGTGTTTACTTCAAATTCGTTCATGCTAATTCCTGCCCAAGATCATCTAAACCCACAGTCTCAATACTATAACTGACGTCGCCTGGTTTGGGCATTCTTTAGACCTTTTTATTGACTGTGAGGTCCTGCTCTTTGACTGTGTGCCATGCAACATGCACTTCCTCTGTAATGCATGCACTGCAGCTAAACGAAGGTCCATCACCAAACCCTGTGCTGTCAATTGCCTTCTCACAACAAACTTGCGATTGTGACACCAAAATTCTGCCCATGTCCTCACAACACAAGGTAAACAAACAAATGCTTTCCTTGCATGAACTACTGCAATACAAAGCAAACTACACCACTCTTTTCTGACATATCACTCATATTCTAAAAATATCTGCAGCCCTAGACACATCACCCACCAGTCACCAGAGGTGGGCCTGCACTACATATGCCAGTATCCCTGCAGATTCTGAAAGAAGCTCCCGGATCACCGGTTCTCAACCATTTACACAAACGCCCGTCCACAACCATGAGGATGATGGGGCACAACTACCAAATTCACAACTCTGATGTCCGTCACACCAACCTGCTCATATGCATCACTGACAAGTACATATTTACATTTCATTTAAGATTGTGCAAGGACCCAAAATGCAAAACATTAGCAAGCCAAAACAAAAGACCACAGACACCGAACATGTTTGTGTCATGACATTTATAAAGTTGGATTCCATTATTTTTCTAAAGGATTTAAACAAATAGCTCAGCCCTCACCTCATGCACACAATGTTGCCATAGTCTCTTTCCATTCTACCCATGTTGCAAAGAGGAACCCCTTTTCATTGATTGAGTGAGCATCACTAAGACCCAATCCAGAGACAAGCAAGTTGCTTATTTCATGGTGCTGTAAATCGCTGCCTCAGCACAAGACAGAAAAAGCTGGTGGATAACTGCCACAAAACGCGTCCTCACACGCCCTCTCGGTCTGCCTGCCACATGGGCAATGGCATTTTTTCAGGGTATCTGAACGAAGAATATGAAAACATTATTCAGGCAAAATACTGCTTGCACCTCTGCAATGAACTACAACATGGTTCTTTAGGGACATAACCAAAAAAGTAAATGCGCCTCGCCTGTAATAAAATAAAAAAAGTCATGAAATCACAGCACTTTGCAATACAGGGCCATCAGCTATGGACTACATTTACCCCATAAACTTTTGCTCAGAAAACCATCATCTAGCCTTCACCAAAAAACAAACACCTATATCAAGCCATACTTCCAGCAGATCAGAGGGCCCTGCGAGCACCAAGTTGCCATTCCATTTTACTTTTTGTTCTATGCAAGTCTGTTGGAAATTAAAAACTTGGTTATCAACACAGATGATGGAAGAGCCTCAGGAACAAAAGCCATATTAGTTTATTTACATTAGTTACAATTTCAGCATACCGTTGATATGTTAGACATGGAGACACTGAAGAGTCAGGAATGAAAATTGGGCACAGGTTCACCACATTTCTGGTCAAAGACTTATTGAAAACCATACGTCTCAGAAGTTAACTGTGCTACACTCATCCGTGCATTAATAATGCCTTCGATTGACTACTGCAATGTCTTGAAGACTGGGGTCAGTAAAAACAGCTTAAAGCGCTTGCAGGTACTACAAAACAATGCAGTACGCATTGTTAAAAACGTACCCAGGCATGAACCCATTTCCGCCCACAGAGGGAGCGTGCATTGGCACAAATCCGCTTCAAGGCTATGACAATGGTCCACAAATGCCTATACAATCAAGCCGCTGGTTACTTGAAAGACTGTGTTAAGGCTCATCACCCGGTAAGAACTACCAGATCAACTGATGGTGTTTGCCAGTCTCTTCTTAGGAGTAAACGAGTTAGTGGTATGGGCAGATCCTTTGCCCTCTCGGTCGCCACGTTGTGGAATAAACTTCTGAAAGTTCTACGCGCAGAAAGCAATTTGTTGCGTTTTAGAAAAAGGTTGATAAACATAATTTGAGTAACTAATGCTGGATGACCGTGGTCTGTCTTTCCTCTTCTCTCCTCTTTTCCATTTTTCTTGCTTATTTAAGCCGCGCCCTGATGCCTGCGACTCTGGCGCATTTCAAGTGAATAAATGAATGAAAACCAATTTGAATGCCATAGTTGGCAAGTCTTCCGTTTGGCAAGTTTTACTTTTGTTTTTAATCAAATTAAATAAACAGTCAACCATTTATGAACAGTATGCCTGTGAAGCGGAGAAGCACCTTCCTATATAAATATTGGTCTGCAGCCTAGCCTCTGCCAGATACCAACCATGTTCGGGGTACAACCCTGTCTAAATGAGGGCTCCTGGGCCCAACCAGGTGCAAATCTCAGTACAAAACACAGGCCAAAGCCTAGCTCATGTAGGGGAGGGGTGGTCCAAGGGAACCCCCCCTGGCCTGCATCTCCACCCCAGGTGAGGGCCATGGCTCATCGGGCGTCCCCTCCTTACCACCAGGACCCAGGTGGTGGATGGCTCACCTGCTGGAGACATTGCCCGCACGTATTAAATTTAGCTTGGCCTCAGAAACCATTTTTTGTCTGCTAAAGATGGTGTGAGCTCAGCGCGCTGTAGCGCGGCCCCCACCTTCGGAAAGTTTCAGTCCTCCCTGTCTCCGCAGCACCATGGTAGATCCGCTGCAAGCCCGTTCCCACGAACAAGACGGGCATGATCTAGCGGAATACATTAACATTGTAACAGTTCACCTTCCGCAGTGTATCACTGCTCCCACAATGACCCGGTCAGCAAGGCCTGGGCGATGGGAAGATCTGTAGAATGGTCATCTGCTGAAAGCAGACAGGTACCCAAATATGAATGTAAGAAACCACTTTTAACACATGTATCCTCTCCATACAACCACTCTTACTAAAGAAACCTGTGAAATTGTGTAATTATCGTACATGTCACCAGCCGTGAAGGACCCACACCCCTGCAGGGGTGTGCAAATGATAAAGGCATTTCCGGGGGATTATTCTTCATAAGTATCATTGAAAGCCCCACGCCCCGCGATTCCGCGCCACAACTGAACTTATGCTGCTAGGGTACACAAGAAAACGAATGTAACCATACCAAGGGCACATGTGAAGAGTGTGCGAGAATGCACTCGTCACACGTGTATGTCTAAGCCCCTCATGTGCCACCTCCGCCACGTACAGTGGCGGGTTACCTTCTATGTACTCCACCAACCCTAATACTACCTCACGTACTGCAAATGTATATGCATATAACTAAATACTGTAGTTGTTAAAACATAGTGTATGAATAAGGTGCTCAGACTGGGTATAATCGAGACACATCCAGCAAAGTTTAAATGCATGTTTCAAAATGATTTGAATAAGTATTATAGAGTGTTCAAATGTTTGTGATGTTTTTACCTAAAATCGGCAACACACGAGGGAGATACCTTTGTGAAATACGTGCAAGGCCATTCCCCCTCCCACCCTGCGAAGGCTGCCAAGACATGAGAGCAGAGGCCCGCGCTGCGCTACTCTGCCTCCCCCAACCAGACTGGAGCCGCTTCAAAGATTTGTAGCCCCCTCTGCAGCACCCAAGGCCACGGCCCGCCACCTACATTATTTACAGCACAGCAGTAAACCTCTGCCTGAACACACACTTCCAAAGGCGCCCCCTTGTAAACCCCATAACCCACCGGATCATCTTAGACCTATGGCCCTGTGCAATCAGGACACCCAACACTTTGACAACACACTGCGGCACATCTATAACAACTTCTAACAAGACAGAAAGACCTGTACCGCCCGTCGCAGGCCCTGAAGCTTAGCACCTCGACCTATGGCCCCGGTCAACAGGACACTGGTAACCATGTCCTGACGTATTACCGCCAGACCCCTCACAAGGTACATTCCTCCTGTGTTGCATTAACCTGTAGAATAACCTATTGAAAGATTTACTAAAGAAGATAATGTTGAAATGACTGAATGACTGCGGTGTGCATGGCCTAGGGCAAATAAGTCAGGAAAAGACATTCATCTCTGACACTGGCCGCGATGGCACAACAACACCGCCCGGATGAACTCAACCAACCTGCCAGGCCCAGCCCAACCCACGAGGATGACCAGTGACGTATTCCAGCCAAAGCCAACCACATCACAGCAGCACCTATAGTTAGTCATCGCCACCCAATCCCATCGAACTTGTGCCCCCTATAGTGTGTAGGTTCTTATGACGTTTTTTGTAAATATATACGCCTGTCTTTGCTATTGTCAGACAGAGCGCTCTCGGAGTTTGCAGAGTTCTTTGCATGCCATATTCTCATTGATAAACTCCCATTTAAACTCACCCGCACTCTGTCTTGGCCTTATTCCCGATTTGGGAGAGTCCTTCATTGTCTCTCATTGCGGGGAGGATCGTGCTGGCTGAGGACGCTTGCCTTCAGTGGTGACCCCGAAAGCGTGATTATTATTATTTATTCTTTCCCGACCTAACATTACCGTCCCCTTTTGGCACGAGAATCTCCGGTCGAAAAGGGATACGCACGATGAGCCGGTTCCGGGAGGCTGCCCGCCAACGGCGACCGGTACACTAAGAAGTGCGCACTCAAAAGAGGGTACGGGATCCCGGTTGAAAAATCCCCTTTGAGTACCGCTCGCCGGAGCCGGGGCTGACTGTTGAGCTGACGGCGACACTGCCTGGACGGACCCAGTTTCGGAGACTATCGGTTCAAGACGGGCACGTGAGTACTGAGTGCGAGCGATTGTAAAGGGAGTGGGGGAAGAAGTGTAGGACAGGGAACGAAGAGGGGGTACGCAGATCTACTAGGGGTCATCCTAAAATTTTCCTTGCTTTTTCTTTGCATATGGCCATTAGGATTAAGAGGTGAATAAGAGATAAAAGTGACGGGAACCTAGCTCCGAAAGGGGGTGGAAGGCGGCGCCGCATAGTGCTATCTTGACTAGTACTGGGAATATATGAAGCAGTGGATTATAAGATAAAAGTGTTCAGCAAAAGGGGGCACTGAGAATATATTAGTGACCGCTATTACTTCTTTCTTTTCTTTTCTTTAGGGTTAGGGGGAAAATAAAAAGTGAGATGAACACAAACTTAAGGAGAAAGTAAGAGTCCTACTAGAAGAGGGAAGAGCAGACCTATATATATATATATATGCACATCCATATATCCAAGTAAGACGGGCAGGGATAGCCGGCTAGGGAGGAAAGGGAGGACGGCGTGAATTGTGACTAGAGTGTTACCAAGAGGTGTGTGCACCTCGTATGCGTCAGACGACAAGTTGATGTTGTGAATGTGTAAAACGGCTATGAATGTATAGTAGTTAAATGGTCATGGTAAGTGTGACCGGATAGAACTTTTGAAGACAAAAATGACACGGTGAAGTGAGTGGGTACCTTTTTGATTTCCGGGTTGATATTGTCAAAATAAATGATGATTTGCTCTTGTATGTGCCCCCCAAAGAGAATAGAATAGAAACTGTGTACAGCCAGTTTTGTTTTGCGCAGACAAGGGGAAGAGCACAAAGGAGCTCGTTATTGATTGTGAAGTAGAAAACGAAAAATAATATTGATAATACACCTACATTGTAGTTGCAGACACACAGAAACACACAAGTACTAGGAGGGCACAGGGATGGGGGCCGAAACACTATTATCACATATTTGTAAGAATCTGCCAGGGTACGCGAAGCGGATTAAGAAATATCACGACCAATGGATAACCGAGTTGAAGGGAGAAGGGTTACCCCAGATATGGCCCGAGGGAGGGTCATTTGATAAAAGTGTTCTGGATATGGTGGCCACATGCATTTGTTTGAAGTACAAGGGGAAGCAGTTGCAAAATAGGAGAGAAGTATTAGATCTCTGGAGGTTATTTGAAGAGATACCACCGCCTAAAACACCAGCATTAAATCCTGATCTCTCGTCCACCACAGACAATCCACTAATGATACAGAAAGATGTTAAAGAATTGTCAAGTGTAGCGCCACCAGTAGAGGTAATAAGTTTGTACCCGATATTAAACAAGCCTGTGCCCGCAGAAGGATACAGTGACCCCACATATGTGCCTCCCCCGACAACTACTACACCCCGCCGGCCCACGGCACCCCCACCATATGAAAGTACAAGAGAGCGAGGCCAGGCAAGTACACAAAGGGTGGACATAGAGAAACTCACAGATGGTTTACAATCAAGACTCTCAATAGCAAAAGATGAGCTCTCCAGGATAAAAGACATGTGTGGGCAAACATCACTTAATGCGGCTAGATCAGGGCGCACGTCTAGAGCGCCAGGTGAGAATAGAAAACCTGAAGAGGGGTGGAAAAAAGGTGAGATACTGTTCAGAATTGAAGAAGAACCGACACAAATAATCGAAATAGGGACACAAGAGGGAGATATCGACAATGAAGAAAGGCCTATGGGGGACAAAGAGGAATTACTATGTGATATAAGGGACGAGTTAGAAGAAAGCGACAGGTTGAGCATGGCAATGGGAGGGGGAAGCGAAGGGGGGGATGGTACAAGTTCAATGAGAACCCTGGATGAGGAGTGTACGGGGCGATTAAGGAACAGAGTGGGGAAAATGGCATCACTGGGGACCTCAGCAGCCAAAACGGGTCCGGATGCAACGACAAAAGGAAGACTACAGCTCCCGTTGATACACAGGGGAGGAGGGAGGCCTAACTATATCCCATGGGCTCATATGGATAAAGCCAATTTATTAAAGCTATTGCCCCCGTTATCAGGAGGGGCAAGTAAGTGGATATACGCCTTTGAGAAACACACTGCTGGGGTACCCCTAGCAATAGGAGATGTGAAGAGCTTGCTTGTATCAGCAGTGGGGGATCAGGCTGAGAGAGTATGGGTCAAGGCCGGTTTCCCGGGAGTAACATTAGACAGCGACCTTACGTGAAACATTCCCAGATACGCCAGACTTACAGTCAGTGATGCAGTGTACAATGAATGACGGGGAGGAGGCTATGGATTACATTTTCCGGGTCCAAGAGATGTGGAGAGCAGAAACGGGCACGCCCTGGTATCAATCGACATCTTTATTTTACTTCATTATAAAAAGAGGGCTCCCCAAAGAAGTGCAAAAGGCGCTCGACAAGATAGCAGGTATTGAAGCAAAGGGATGGCCTGAGATTCAGAGCATAATAATACACCATTGTACGCGAATAAAGGAGAGGGAGAAGGAGGTGGCGCAGAAAAGATTGGCAGACGAGGCAAAGTTAGTACAGACAAAGTTGGTGAAGGTTGCAGCAGCAGTAGCCGCGCTCCCACACAGCAGGGAGGGAGATGACGAGGAGATGGGGCTGATAGCAATACAAGGAAGGGTGGCAACTAATTGGGTTGGAGCAGGACAGCGGCAGTGGAATGAACAGGAGCAAGGCGGAGGTCCGCAGTGGCAAGAGTGGACCCCTCGAGGGGGACGAGGTGGGTACAGGGGCCGAAGAGGAGGTGGACAGGGGTATGGGGGAATGGGGGGAAATGGATGGCAGGGCCCTAGAGGCACACAAGGGAGTTGCTGGAACTGCGGACGGTGGGGGCATTACTCTAGGGAGTGCAGAGCTAGACCCAACAATGGGTTCCAAGAGGTAGAACAGTATGGCCACCCCCACCCGGGGAGCCCATATGGTCTTCCAATGGGACAACAACAGCTGAGAAACCCAGGCCGAGGTGATGCCGAGCAGCAACAGGGGCACCAGTATAGAACACAGAACCACCCCCAAAACAATGACAATATGCAGTATACGCCAGGCAACCCCTTCGCGACAACAGCAAACGGGGCCCCCGCACCAGCACCTTACAACGGCATGTCAGTGGTTTCAGGAAGTGTCTTTAATCAGGGGGGAGCGATGAGACACCCCGCATAGGACAGCCCACAGAGAACACTTGCGTGTCCAGTTCTGTCTACAACCTACAATGCAGCAGAGGAACCATTGGTAGGGGCGCAGATAGGAGACAAGCAGTTCATATTCATGGTTGATTCGGGAGCGGAAAAATCATGTATCAGAGAGGGCCGGTTCCCGTTATCTAACCGAAAGTTAGAGACGCAGGGGTTCTCTGGGGCTGTAATTGAAGTTCCTTACACAGAAGCATTGGATGTAACAGTGGGGGGTAAAACTGTAAAGACACCCTTACTGTATTATGAACACTCACCAATAAATTTATTAGGGAGGGATCTCCCGAGTAAACTTAACATGACCATATCATTTATCGAGAGAGGAATAGTGTGTTCTACACCCGGGATACCGCCCCTTGCGTTCAATGTTGGTAGTGCAAGCTTACACAACCACACAGGAGGTACGAGGGCTGCCGGAAAATGAGGAAATGTTTATTGAAGGGCTAAAGACTTTGGCCCACATAATTCCAGAACTAAGAAGAATGGACTGGAGGATCCCAGCGGAGTTCCTCTTCCGCCCCATAGTGTGTCCCGACAGCACCAGGATCAGTGGTATCATTAGACTTGCATGCTGTACAGGTGTCAGCGAAAAGGATCGCTGCAATTGGAATGGATAGGGAGGGATGCGAGTGCGTACAGTGCTCTGTACAAATGCCAACATCGCCCTACGAGAGATAACAGATGAGGATCTCTTTTCAGAGACAGAAAGGGATGGTGAGATAGTAATGGAAATAGCGATGCTCTGTGACATTTTGATTCAAGCCAGGTAAACACCCGTCCAATTGATGGCAGTGGTGGGAGCACCACCGTCGTTTTTTGATGACGACATGAGGCTCGTACCAAATAATTTGTGGACAACAGGCCCCCATGATGTCGGGCTGTTGCACGGAGTACAACCTGTGGTAATGAAACTAAAGCAAGGAGCAATTTTACCCCGAGTTAAACAGTATCCATTGTCCTGTGAAGCTGAAGAAGGGATAAAAGACAATAAATGCACTACTAGCACAAGGGATAATAGTGCCTTCAAACTCCCCATGTAACACATGTATCTATCCAATCAAAAAAGCGAAAGGAGGGTCTTGGAGGATGATACAGGACTTACGCCCCCTAAGTGATGTAATTCAGAAGGAGTTCCCTCTAGTCCCGAACCCTGCATCAATACTATGCAGCATCCCGAAAGTGGCATCACATTTCACAGTAGTAGACTTGAAAAACGCATTTTTCTCAATACCCCTGGCTGAAGAGAGTAGATACGTTACAGCATTCACACTGGGGGGTAAAAGATATGAACACTGCAGACTACCACAGGGATACTGTGAGAGCCCGAGCATATTCAACCGCATATTGCATGAAGACTTGGGAAACCTATCAGTTGAGAGTACGATTATTCAGTATGTAGACGATTTATTAGTGTGTGCACAAGACGAAGCAACATGTAGAAAAGATTCAACAACGCTCCTGACTTTACTGGCCAACAAGGGATACAAGGTAGACAAGGAGAAGCTACAGTACTGCCTGACTGAGGTCATATACCTGGGACAGCTCATATCAAAAGATGGAAAAAGAATAATTCCCGACAGGGTAGAAGCAATAAGATCAGTAGGAGAACCCGCAACAGTGAAAGACATGCAGAAATTCTTGGGGATGTGCAATTATTGCCGCGCATGGATATTAGACTATGCAGCATACACGAGACCCCTCCTACAAGCACTCAAGGAAGCACAACAGGAGAACAAAAAAATAGAATGGTCAGAAGAAATGAGCACATCATTTCAATCATTAAAAGAGCTAATTTCAAGCGCTCCAGTGCTAGCAAACCCTGATTATGGACGCGAATTTTACCTATTCTCACACTGCAAGGGAACACTCATGACAGCAGTACTGACACAAAAGACGTCCCTAGGACACAAGCCATTGGCTTACTATAGTGGTACTTTAGATGCCGTGATGCAAGGTCATTTCGCGTGCGAGCAATCACTCGCTGCAGCCGCGTTCGCGATTGAGAAAAGTGCCACAATAGTAATGGGTTGCCCTGTGACATTGTTTGTGGAACATTCATTATTTGCAATACTTGAGAGATCAAAAAGCACACTGACAACACAGCGGGCGACAGCCTACGAGATTATATTGTCTAGCGCCAACATCCATGTGGTAAGATGCAAGACAGTGAACCCCGCCACATTCATTACAGAAGCATGCACACTAGAGGACATGCAGGACCACGATTGCGCGACCTACACAGGAGAAAGAGGGGAGGACACAGTGGTGTGTGAGAATGCTCTGAGCGAGGGGGAAGTGTACTTCGTGGATGGGTCTGCATCTATTGACGTGGACACGGGAGAAAAACATGTCGGCATGGCAGTAGTGAGGCTAGAAGACGGTGAGTATGAAACACTAGTGCAGTACCGCCTCCCATCACACTACTCCGCACAAACAGCAGAACTAATTGCGCTCATAGAAGCACTACATGCAGCAAAAGGTTGCGCAGTGACAATATATACAGACTCAGCTTACATGACAACGACAGTACATGGAGGACTAGCAAGGTGGGGGCGTAGGGGGTTTCGACGGGCAGACGGAACACCAGTACAGCATGCAGAGTTGTTGAAAGAGTTAATTGAGGCCCTACAAAACCCTACTGCAGTAGCAATAGTAAAGTGCCAAGCACATACATCCAACACAGACGTTGTGTCTTTGGGGAACGCGGCAGCGGACGCTGCCGCCAAGGAGGCTTCGTATTTTCAGAAATATGACGCAGGTGAATACATGCTGTGGCATAAGACAACCGAAGAGCCCCTAGAAGGGTACAACATGATGCTCATATCACAAATCCTAGAATTGCAGGAAGGAGCTAGCGCAGACGAAAAATTGATGTGGACTAAACGAGGGTGCAGCAGGTCGGGAACAGACTTGCTGTGGCGACAAAATAACTCAGGGAAAGTGGTGATGCCCATCCAGTTACTAGAAATTGCGTTTCAACAATTACACTTCCCCGCACATAATACCAAACAGCACATTGCAGCAGAAATACAGGAAGAATGGTTCGTGCCCTGTCTCCAGGAGCACGTATCTCGATTAGCAATGGAATGCACAACATGTCAGATCTACAATTCAGGAATGACACTACGCACACTCCGGGGAACAATTCCTAAACCCAATGGCCCATTCAGAGAACTGCACATTGATTACGCAGACATGGGGGAAAGGTGTAATGGCGCACGGTACATGATCGTGGTTGTGTGCCCATTCTCAAGGTGGGTGGAAGCTGGACCATGTGCGCGACCTGATGCTAAAAGCGCCGCCAAGTTCCTAGTGAGGGAAGTGTTCCCGCGCTGGGGAATTTGTGACGTGATTCGCTCAGACAACGGCACTCATTTTGTGAATGAACTTTTCAAGGAAGTCACTCCATTATTGGGAATAAAACATAAATTGTGTTCGATTTATCACCCCCAAAGCAATGGCGTAGTGGAAAAGATGAACGGACTGTTAAAGGGCAGGTTATCAAAACTATGCTTTTCATTGAAGAAAAATTGGATATACTGTCTGCCCCTTAGCTATTTGAACTGAGAAATCAGCCAAGTAAAGATCACCATTTGTCCACGCACGAAATCGTGACTGGGAGACGAATGCACACAGCACACTCCCCACTGCGCGAACACTCAGATGCACACAGGAGCGCCGCGATATTGGGAGAAGAATTCACGGACTATTTGAAAAAATTAACAAGGGCAGCGCGCGCAATATCAAAGCAGCTCTCCCCACCCTTCACTAGAGAGGAGGGAAACATAACAGGGTCTGTCACAGAGCCTGAGCAACAGCTACTGCTAATGCCGGGCGAACTAATTTATGTCAGGAGTTTTGTGCGTCGATGGAAAGCACCACGGTTCCACGGCCCATACGAGGTAGTGTTCTGCACGCCCACAGCTGTAAAAGTGAAGGGCTTGAGGTACTGGATACACTTGACAGACGTGCGAAGAGCTTATAATAGTGTGCAAGAGGAGGCAGATGAGGAGGCACAGACAACAGCAACCGATTGAACTGAACAGAATGTCTGAATGTTGACTTGTGTTTGTGCGTTAGCAATGCACGTGAATGGGAAAGTGACTGATGAAGTATTGCTGCATTCTCTTATATACAACTGGGAAAGAAAGAAAAAAAAAATGTGGTTTTTTTGGACTTGTATGTAATTAATGAAGTGATCGAATTATGACCTGCTTACACCCTTGTCTGTGAATACCGTTCCCCGCAACCCTACCCGCTCCCATTCCCCGTCAATATATATATTGGCACTCATGGTGCCAACAAAACGTTTACATGCATGCACTTAATGCACTTTTATATCTCAAACAGGAACTACCATGGCATCTAACAGGCAGCCTGCAACGGATAGAATTAGTAGAATGAGAGAATTATTAAATGAGAGATGTAGATATTCGTATGAGTGCGGATTATCTGTATGCATTACGATGTTTTTTATGCTAATGTTTGGTCTGGTTACATATTGGTTTATAGCGTTCATCTCTATCGAGATGAACGAGGGGGGAGGGATTAACAGCACTGGGATTAACAGCACCACTAGGACCAATGTAACTGCAAGTGTCACTGTAAGGGAAGGTGATTTTCTGGTATGGGACGGAGCTAAACTTGTATGGGGATATCGCACCACACCATCCAATGTTGTCATATCAGAGAAGAAAGAGCCACAGGGTGGAACGCAAAACAACACAGTATCTCCACCAGTGATGTATAGGTATAATGCTCGTAGTTTAAATGACCGAAGCCCGTCTGCCATATCATGGTTGTATAACACCCCCACCAGCCAACCTGCCCACACCCTAAAAAATGACCTGCAAGATAACGTCAGGGACGAAAAAGAAAAGCTGCTAGCAATACACGAAATATTATATGATGCATGGGCCACGGGGGGCGGGAACGGGACAGGGGGGTCTATTCTATCCCTCGCCCAGGGAGTTGGGAAGTACATGAGGAACAAGAACAACAGACGGAAGAGGGAAGCAGGGAGGAGAAAGTATGATGAGTACTATGGGCTAGGTCTAGATAAGATGGAAGACCCACGACACCCCCACCAAACAAATAAATGGTATGCGGATATGAGTGCCACAGCCAAAAAAACAACAAATGAGAGCTGCTATGTCTGCTCCCTCATTCCTCACGCTTCAGGTACACCCAAAGTATTGCTACCCAAAGAGTTGCCAATTATAGATGCCCAATGTCTCCTTCATCTCACGTTATGCAGGATTAAGAACACCTTCCAGGCACACGAAGTTACTTTTCAAATGCTGCAGAACGAGAAAACATGCTATCCAAAGACGGCAGGGGTGATATGTTTGAAAGAACCGTTTTTTGTAATACAAGGGACACTTTTTTCGGATAACAAGTGGAAGGATGAAGAAGTAATGTGCAAGGCGGAAGCACTGAGGTGTGGCACCAGAGAAATTGCAGTGGATAGAAGAAACATGCACACCAGTATGGAAAGAACACATTTCAAAACTAACTTGGGTAACCGCCATTGAAAAACCTTTCAAACTACAGAGCGAAATAGACTATGAACTATGTTTTAAAGGAGAGGGGAAGATCTCCATGGGAACAAACAAGAACTGTAACAAGACCCTCACCATCCCAGATCTGAGAAAAGGGACAACGGCCCTTATGGACACGTACTGGGTATGCGGCAACCAGGCATACCTACATCTCCCCCCGTCATGGAGTGGCAGCTGCTCAATGGCCACTCTGCACTCAGCCCTAATGGTAATACCAGAGAGCCACATCGACGGAGCAAAAGGACACAGGCACGCCTGCAACAGAGTGCAGCCCAGCCAACTGCGGAGTCACAAATGTACGTCCTATCTTCCGGAAGCAAGGGAGAAGTGCTGACCCGTAACAGACATGCATCAAACTACATATCAAAGGAATCATCAGAGCTATTGGCTCAGATCCCAGATAAATATCGATTATTCAGCTCAGCAGAAACATTCTTTGCCTCACTGGTCTCAAGTGTCCAAGCAAGAGCAAATGCAAAATGGCTCCAGATAACACGCTGGGAACTGATTCAGCTGGCGAACGACACTGAAGAAGGGTTCAACGTAATAAAAGTGGAACTAAGGGCTTTACGACTGATTAGCATGCAAAACAGGTATGTCCTGGACCTGTTGACGGCAATGGATGGAGGTGTTTGCCGAAAAATAGGAAGTGCCTGCTGCACTTTCGTACCTTCTGAAGACGCAGAGAATGGCTCCCTGTCCCATGTGATCGAGGCAGTCCACAACCTAGGAGAAAAAATGAAAATGGAAGGTGGAGCAGAAGACAGTACATGGTTCGATAACTTCTTCTCCTGGGTCCCCTCATGGCTTGGAACAACTGTGAAATTTTTGATGCCAGCTGTGGTGTTCCTCCTTTTAATTTTTTGCCTGTGCCAGGTGGGCCTTCCATGTTGTGCTAACGCAGTACCTAATGGTGCAATGATGATGGTGACAATGGGCAACACTCATGGGACAATACAAAACATGCAGGAAGTGCAGGTGCAAACAGGAGCAGATGACACACCAAGATATCAGCTAGTGCCTATCTATCACGACAAAGATATCATAGATAAAGCATGGCACACCACTATTAGAGAGCCCTGTGTATTAGAATGGTACCAGGAGGTGTGGGTGGATTTGGCGGGAGATGGCGGTTGTATCTACCTGACTTGCACCCCAGATGAGTATGCCAGAAGAGGGGAAAGCTTACGAGGGGTGTGCAGAGCATGGATGCCCATAAAAGGCACACCTGCATGGGATGAGGCAGTGATGGACGAAGAAGAATGTAGGAGGTTGGAGGACTTAAAGTATTCGTTACTTAAGTAACGAAAGGGGGGAAATGTAGGGGAGGGGTGGTCCAAGGGACCCCGCCTGGCCTGCATCTCTACCCCAGGTGAGGGCCATGGCTCATCGGGCGTCCCCTCCTTACCACCA